>NC_022034.1:34485780-34499800 GCF_000317375.1 Microtus ochrogaster | reverse complement strand
TTTTTTTTTTTTTTTTTTGGTCTGAGTAAATGGCATTAATATCTAAATGTCTGTCTGGAACAAGCAGTGGCAGACTTATAAACAGCATTTGATTATGCCTTTCCTTGGAGTTTATTAATCTCATATTGTATCCTCCAGGCAGTTCCTGGCCTTTCCAAATAGTGCAGTTTAAAAACTGGAATGAATTAATTTGTAATATCAAGTAATAATTAGTCCAAGAATTTTTTATAAAAAATTAAAGGACATAGCTAGGGGGCTTCATAAACACAAAGAAACACATAGTTATGGTGAATCATTTAATTTTAGTAATTACTACAATTCAGAAAAAGTCTCTGTCTTACCATTGTTTTCATTAAAACAGCCTGGCTGCTCTTTTCTGGGCATCTGTGGTTTAGTTTAGCTATACTAATAATAACCTGCTGGTTTGTAGGTTTTTTAAAAGATGCTATTTTTCCAGGACTTTTACTATTGTATTCATGAAGTTTTATATAATCACTGGAAAAGTCTAGAGATATAAAAGTTACTACATTCTGATTATAAGTCTTTCTTCTTTTCCAACAGTGCGAGGGGCAGACAAAGACTGCACACATGAACACTGAGCTTCATCTTCACCTTTATCAATTCCAAGTATTGACCAACATATTAAATCACAACTTCTTCTATATAAACAGTTTTATAGACAAGGTTTTAAATGCCCTTTTCCTTCGATTACTTTATATCAGCAGATATGAGAACAGATAGTAAAAGTAAAATACAAATATAAAGTCTAACTATGGGGCCAATGGAGAGTGTCATATGTGTGTTGGTATGCACAATACCTCATAACAAGCAGGACATAACACCACTGCTCACACAAATGATTCGATAAAGAGTAGTTAAGCTAACCAAGGTTCATAATGTACTTATTAAAAACAAAATCATTTCTTCTCTTTTCTTGACCTTAATTAAAAATGATATCATGGGTTTTTTTATTGCTGATTAGTCTGGATCCTTATGGAAAGTATGAAATTCTCATCCCCTTATACTCCCTATTGTGTGTTGCAGGGAATATTTAGTTTGAACTAGTACATTATTTGCTGAATTAATAAAGTGGGAAATTTAGATTTTTCTGAGTCACATCTTCAAGCTAGGACAACAAAAGGAACATAACTCAAGTCAGTTGTGTTTTATTTTTGCAATGCTTTTCCCCAAAAGAGTAAAAGAATGTGTGGTTTCTCTAATGTTTTGTGCACATAATATCCCAGCTGATTTAAACCCATTCCCATCTAGACTTTGTGGTACTGAAGTCTCTGTTTGGGGATTACAGTGAGGGGGTGAAGCACTAACAGCTTAACTCTGATTCTTTTATATCAAGCAAGCCTGTAGGACATTGTGCAACTAAAATAATAGTCTATTATTTATATTAAAATCTTTGTGTGCTAAAATTTTTTTCTCACATTATTATTATTTTTTTCATCTCTGTGGTGGTTTGAGTGAAAACGGCCCCTATAGGGTATTATATTTGAGTACTTAGTCACCAGAGAGTGGCACTACTTGAGAGGAATTAGGAGGTGTGGCTTTTGTTGGAGTGGGAGTGGCCTTGTTGGAGGATGTGTGTTACTGAGAGTGGGGTCTGGGATTTCAATAGCCCAAACCAGTCCCAAGTGCTTCTCCTGTTGCCTGAAGATCTGGAGGTAGAATTCTCAGGTCCTTCTCTAGTCCCGTGTCTGTCTGCATGCCTCCATGCTCCCTGTCATGATGATAATGGATGGATTAAGTCTCTGAAATTGTAAGCAAGCTCAATTAAATGCTTTCTTTTATAAGAGTTGCTATGGTCATGGTGTCTCTTCACAGCAATAGAACAGTGACTAAGACAATCTCTAAGGCAACCATGGGAAAAATAAAGCCGGTATCATAATCATACTTAGACATGGATTTTGTCCATGAATGTCTTTAAAAAAAAAATCATTCTAACTCATGTTGTGTAAATAAAAAAAAATGCTTTTATCCAACCTACAGTTAAATGAGACGAATCTTCTAAATGATTTGCTAAAATCTCACAGATGGAATAACAACAGATCCCCCCTACCCAAGTCTTCTCTCTTTCTTAGAGGAGGGTTAATAAAAATTTATTTATGTATATGAGTGTACCACATGCACATAGTGCCCAAGACAATCAGGAGAGAATATTAGATCCCTAGAACTAGAGTTATAGATGGCCGTGAACTGCCATGTAGGTGCTGGAGATGTAACCTCTCTCCTCTGTAAGAGCAGCAAGTGTTCTTAACCACCGGGCCATCTTTCTATCACTCACAGTGTTGGGCCAAAATTATCTCAGGACCTGTACCTCCAGGCCTATAGGACAGAAAAAAGCCTGACTCAAGTTCAGGGCTTATCCTTCGAGGACTGTAGGACAGAGAAAATCCTGGCTCAAGTTTGAGTGAGGATGAGACAGCAAAAACTAAGTAGATGCCCCTCCAGCCAGAGGGAGGACTTGGCTGTCTCTCATTGGCTGGAGGTACCCCCACATCACTCCATATCACTTGACCTATATAAGTTGACTCTTACAACAATAAAGCGAGTTTCTGCTTTGACTCGATTCCCTATTGTGTCTGATTGTCCTGCATCAAGGGGCTGCGGAAATGAGCAGATAGCACACTCACCTTTCCCTAGGGAATATGGAGGCTCGAAGAAGCCTAGCATCACAGTAGATCCTTAATAAAAAAAAAAAAATCCTAAACCTTAGCTTCATGGTCTACTCTTCACTTATACACATACTAAACAATTAACCCTTATTTTGTATTCTATAAGTATTCTTCATAATATTCTTTGTAATTCCATCCCCAAACTCCCTTCCTAAAAATCTTGTTAATGTCACAGTAGGTGCTATACAAGTTCTATGAAGTACTAAGCACTGCCTAGTTCCTCAACACCACAACCTAACAAGGAAGGCTCATTTGACAGCTGAGGACTTAATTTGACCAAATTCATGTGTTGGGGTTACAGGATCAGATGATGGAACTCAGTAAGAACACAGGATTACCCATTAAGTTATGCTATCTTTCCACCCTCACAAAAACTTAATTACGTAAGTTCAACATAGCTTCACTATGCTAACTCAAAACCTTGAGACAAATGCAGCAATGAACCTCAGTGTATCTTTTATAAGGGCCCCCTTCCCAGCTAGGATGTCACCCTGGAGCAGTTCTGTTAGCACAACTCCTTTATAACATCATTGTTGTTCAGGAAAAAAGTATGAAAAATTGGAAATGTATGATGACAACAACATGAATTTTAGTGTATGTGGAGTTTGAATGAGAATAGCCCCCATAGGCTCAAGTTTGAGTGCTTACTCCCAGTTAGGGAAACTATTTGGGAAAGATTAAGGGACATGACCTTGGAGGAGGTATGTCACTAGGTTTTTTGGGGTTTTTTTTTTTTTTTTTGTTTGTTTTTTGAGGTTTCAAAAGCCCATGCCAAGTATCTCCCTCTACTTGCTGCCTGTGGGTCAGGATATAAGCTCCCAACCCCACGGCTACCTGCTCGTTACCACATTCCTCACTGCGATGATTTGTGGACTAACCTTCTGAAACTGCAAGCAAGCCCCCAATTAAATGCTTTCCTTTGTAAGAGTTGTCTCCGTAATAGGGTTTCTTCACAGAAATGGAGCAGTAATGGAGCCAGTGTCACAGTGGAGCAGTATTAGGCTCACACCCAAACCACTGACACTCCTAGATCAGTGAAGCTTTTTTATTTGCTGGAGTTTTTATTGATATTTAAAGCCCAAATTCTAGGAACGTTCATGTTGAATGGCAGGTTTTAACAAATGAAGATGTAAAAATAAAGTCTGTTTGAAATGATAGCATCGAAAGACACTGTTTCAAAATGCCTTTGGGCATGGTAACCACATCTGTCCCTAACGTAGAGCACCAGCCCTCATTGGTGAATGCAGGTCAGTACTTAGCTCCCCGAATGCACTCGAAGCCATGTCGCCATCCTTCCCTCTAGTGAATGAACTAAATGAATCTTTGACACAGACTTAGTCTGCATTTGTACAATATTCACATTTTTATCTTCTTGGAAATTATTGTAACTCACCATGTCTCTTCTTACATATGGATCATAAAGGAAGAAGCAGAGAACTCTCGTGTGCAGAGACATAAACTGGCGAATCATGACTGATTAACTGAGAATGCCTATTAAGCTGTAAGGGACAGACACTCACAGGTCATCAAGTTCTAGAAAAACTAACAATGAAGTGTGTAGCATTTCACTACCTTTGGGGAAAGTCCTAAATAATAACAGACGCCACTCACAGGAATGTGGGGGTGTGTGGGGAACAAATAATCACGACCACACCTAGCCACCATTTCATTTTCTTTCTCCCTAGGTGAAAGGAAATACACATAGGGCCTGGGCACATTAAGACAAAGAAATGACTGCCCAACCTTCCACTGAAGTCGGGCAGGGCCTCACGAGGCTCCTACCTTGCTAAGGAACTGCTGGCAGTCAGCAGTTGCAGAAGGGTAGGTGTCGGGGACCAGTGTCGATAAACATACCTCTCACCAGGGTAAGGTCATGGGGATTTAGAAATATAGTAAAGAATATGAAGACACTAATGAAATAATAAAACGGAGAAACATATAGGATAGCATCAGGAGGAAATTCCAGTGAGTACTGAAAATCTGCCTGCATTTAATTTTCAACCGCTTTAAATACCCCGACCCCAAAAGGTAGGAGTAAGACAAAAAGCTACATTAACATGATACAAGGAAATGAACATACCAATTGAGAGTCGAGTGCTATATTCATAGTTAAACATTCTGTTGCTAGAACAAAACAAGTCATGCTTACACCCAAGACTAAAACATTCTGTAGGCAAACCACTCCCTGGGTGGAATCCCAATCTCCATAAAGGGAACTGGAACTTAGTTGAATCTTTAGACTTTTGTTTGAGGTTGGAACAGATCTACTTCTCTATTCCTGAAGCACAAAGTCTGGCTATTAGTCTTGCCTGTTGACAATAACCTTGAGGGAGCAGAACTCTCTGACCAGCAGCTAAGTGGGACAATAACCTTGAAAAACCTAGAGTTCCAACTGTCTGTCCTTTGGTCAACAGTGGAAATAGGCTCACATTTTCGGGCCTCCGCAGCTGGGACATGATTTTCTTCAGTGGTATAGCCACTAGCAACTTGCTTCAGCACAAGTAAGAAAACAAAAAACTACACACACACACAAACAAACATAGAAACAAAAATCTGCTTATATGCTTCTGCAAGCAGACTTAAGTAAACTCAATGGATAACAAATGGCTTTTGATAAATTTTAAAGGATATGGAAGGGAGGGAAAGATGTATTAGAAAAAAATGGTGAGCAGAAATGTTGGGCCTCATGAGGCCCAGTGTAATTTTCTAAGCCTAACTTGAGTTTGGAGAGGAGTAACTCAGTACAGCCTAACCTAATACTGCCTCTGCCCAGCCACCGCTGATTGACTTATTCCTTACTCCACCTCACCCCATCCCAAGGCTCCTGCCCACTACCTCTGCCCTAAATAAGTTCCTGTCCTGCTGCAATAAAGTGAGATCCTGCTTCGATAGTCTCCCAGCTCAGTGTGTGTTTCTTCCTCAGTGGCCAGGGGGGAGGTCTGGGTCACTCACCATCTCACTCAGCCCCAGGGAGAGACTGTCCAGACAGGCTCTGCCTCAGTCCTATCTGCTGGAGAACCCAACACAGAAGTGTCAAGTGATAAAGAAGGCAACAGGAGGTGAACATGATCAAAATGTGCCATAAACATCTTGCCAAAGAATCAATTAAAATGTTTTTAGAAGTCACTATCATTTTGTGAAACAGACATTGGCAATTTCAACAGTCACCAACCAAAGAGTAAAACACATCTTAGGTGCAAACAGAGTCGGGTAACATCTGCATTCTGCTAAAACACATCCTAGGTGCAAACAGAGTCGGGTAACATCTGCATTCTGCTTTCAGCGTCATTCATCCCACTAACTAGAGATGCTCTGTGGGAATCTGGGGTTCCAATCCATATCCTGACTGTAGACTGAATCAGAGCTCCATGGGAACTCTCTAATAATTAGTGTCAAGTCTCCAGTGCTTCTCTGCTGTAGTCTAACACCTGTTCATGCCTCTTCTCATACAGGTACTCTGCAACATCCTTATTTTGTGGTCAGCCCTAGACACAGGCTCAGATTGTTCTGATCAATACATCCCATCTCCCCAGCAAAGAGATTGGTGAAGAGAGGAACTTCTGATACAGAGCCAAGGTGACGCAAACAGACCTCAGCTTTCCAAGCAGGAAGATTTTGCAGGCTGTAACAACCACTGATGGAGCCATGGTGAAATCTTCCTCATTGTAAGGGCTTGGCTGCTAACAGTTAAGAATCCTGTCCCCTAGTTTCTGCATCTCCTCAACGGAGGGAGTTATACTATCTTCATCAGAGAGTTTGTGTAAGCAAAAACTGAGTCAACCCATGCAAAGCAGTCAGAAGAGAGCCCTGCACAGGATTTACTAAATACTACCTGTTACTTCAGATGTGACTTCCACACTGCCAGTTGTGGTTTGTGCAGGAATTTCTATTTTTCATAATTGAAGACTGTATTAACAGGTGCAGATCACTTAAAGACATCGAGAATTCACCTCTTTTTTCTCATCTCTAAAGTGGTACAGGAAAGGTATCTGGAGGAAGGGCTTAGCTCAGGTAGCTTAGATCAGGTAGCAGACAAATGTATAATAAATCCATCCTATGCTTCTGTATGGAACAAGCTCTTTTCTAGTGACTGTCCTGGAGATGTGTGCAGCTTTTTTTTTTTTTTTTTTTTTGCCTGAGAATCACCTGCAAATCCTGTTAAAATATGTTACTGGGCCTCATCACTTAGTTTTTTGTTTTGTTTTGTTATCCAATAAGTGCAATACTTAATTTCATGTCTATTTGAATGGACCGTGATCAAATATTGCTTCTAGGTATCTGTGAAGTTATTCCTATATAGGACTGAATTTGAACTCCCGTGAAAAGAAAGGAAAGGAAAAATGGAAGAAGGGGGGATAAGGAAGGAAGGAAAAGGAGCAAAAGGAGCGTGTGAGTAGGAGAGATGGCTCAGTTGACAGTGGCACTTGCACACAGGCCTGACAACCTGAGTTCAAAACTCAGATTCCACAAAGTCATGTGAGAGAACCCACTCTGATGATTGTCCTCTGTTCCACAGTGCATTGTTGCAGGTGCCCCACCCCACATCTCCCCCTTCTTCTGCATGTACAGGGTTGCACATATAAACAAAGAAAATAAATAACTTAAAGAATAAACAAGAGGCTGGAAAGATGGCTCAGTGGTTAAGAACACTTGCTGCTTTTGGAAAGACCTGGGTTCTATTCTCAGAAACCATATAGTGTCTCTCAACTATCTGTGACTCCATTTCCAGGGGATCCAACACCCTCTTTGTCCTCCACAGGCACCAGGCAGGTCTATGGTAGACAGACATATATGCAGGCAGAACACACATACACATAAAATTAAAAATGTAAAACTTTTTTCAAAGAAAGATTACTTTCTGTTGATAATGAATTTTCTTGTCAGTTACTGTTTGCTATTTGCAAAAATAATGCAAATTATTGGAACACTTTAAGGTTATGGTTAAAAATTCATAAACGTTAACATTGCTCATACTTCTGGAAAATACAAGGAATTCATAAATATCTTCTAGTGCTTCTCCCTCAAAATATTTAAGGTAGGAATTACTTTGTTTTATTTACTCATAACTGCCAGAATACAAAAGAACCACTAAAAACAAACCAATGTCTTTTATCATTTTCTTTGTTTGTTTTTGGTAATCTCGAAACAAATTCTTTTTAACTTAGTTTAAAAAAAAACAACTTGCTATGCTAAAACCTCATGGGCCATGTTTAGTCCCACAAAAAATGTTATGGCTCTGTAAAATTTACCCAAAATTTACAGGTTTACTTAAAAATGGATGAAGGCTAAATTAGTGGTTCAAAAAGCACCACTGTGATAACAGAAAATGCATTTGGTTACCCTGCCCAACATATTCTCACTCAAGACAAGAAATGCTAAGAGCGGAGTGGGCTTGGATCAGAGAGTTAAAAGGAGAAACAGGAAGCCAGGGCTCCAGATTTTCCCACAATTCTCAGCACAGTCCACTGGCTTCTCCTGTCCCTTCACAGTAGTAGAAATGTGACATGGTTTTCTTTTTCTGAAGCATGATAAAAGTCCCAGCTCTGTAACAAAGGAATCCAGGGTCTAGGGTTGTCAGTTTGATTGTCTTCATTCTACTATCTATAATCATATTGCAGATAATAATAACTTAGACAATATTTTGAAATAATCGCCTAATTATAAATTATCTGAAATAAAAACTATTATTTTATGAAAGCTTTATTTTAAAGGTGCTGGAGAGGTAGCTTGACCAGTTCCCAGCATCCATGTGTGGTATAGTCCACAACTGCCTACAGTCCCAGCTCCAGGAAATCCAACCTTTCTTCTGGCATACACACACACACACACACGTTTTTTGTTTTTTTTTATGTTTGTTTGTTGTTGTTGTTGTTGTTGTTGTTGTTGTTTCGAGACAAGGTTTCTGTGTAGCTTTGGTGCCTGTCCTAGAACTAGCTCTTGTAGACCAGGCTTGCCTTGAACTCACAGAGATTCACCTGCTTCTGCTTTCCGAGTGCTGGGATTAAAGGCGTGCACCACCACTGCCCGGCTTACATTTTTATATCTTTATTTTCACCTAAAAAAAAAAGTAGAAAACATAAGTGAAATAAAATCAGCTTTGTTTTCAACAACCCTGAAAGACTGCACCCCACAACACAGGTAAAGGTGAGGTGAAAGTGACATCAGGTTCAAAACTGAACCTTTAGACACATGTGCCCTGTCTTAGCCACTGTTCTGAAGAGACACCGTGAACAAGGCTGCTCTTATAAAATAAAGCATTTAGCTGGGGCCTTGCTTACAGTTTCAGAGGCTCAATCCATTATCGCCATGGTGGGAAACACAGTGAGAGGCATGGTGTTGGAGCAGTAGATGAGACCTACATCCTGATCTCCAGGCAGGGAGAGAGAGAGAGAGAGGGAGGGAGGGAGGAAGGAAGGAAGGAAGGAAGGAAGGAAGGAAGGAAGGAAGGAAGGAAGGAAGGAAGGCAGGCAGGCAGACTGGGCCTGCTTTGGGCTTTTGAAACCTCAAAGCCCACCCCCATTTACACACTTCCTTCAACAAGGCCCACCTCCTTATCTTTTGAATCCTTTAAAAAAGTGCCAGTCCATGCTAACTAAGCATTCAAATATATGAACCTATGGGGGACATTCTCATGCCAAACACCACAGGCACCATGCCCAAGCTTAGGAAGGGAACAGTATGATGGTTACTTTTCTGCTGCTGCAATAATATATGATGATACTGGTGACTTCAGCAACTTACAAAAGGGTTTATTTGAGTTTATGGTTCCAGAAGAAAGGATAGTGGGATGCTTGGCAGACTTGAGGTTGGGTGAAGGAAGCAGGGAGCTCACATTCTCAAAAGAGAAGCAGAAAAAGCCCATTAGAAGCAGCGGGAGAGTATTAACTCTGAAAGCCCACCCCTGGTAACTTTCTTCCCCCAGAAAAGCCAACCATCCCCAAATAGCACAACCAACTGGAAGCCGATCATTCAAATATGGGAGCTTTTAGGGGACATGCTCAACCAGCCTGTTATAGGCAGAGACATCGTTTGCATGGTTAAGAGGTCTGCTTTGGCTGTTGTTCAGATAATGGTTTGTGGTGACTAGGAAACTGCCCAGGAGAGTCCAGGAGAGGATCTGGATTGGGGTGTGTTTGTGACACAGCAGACAGCAAGCCTTGATCGAATTTATTCAAAATAAGCTCTTATTTATGTGTTCGAAATTTTGACCCATGGCTCGCCATCATGTTAAATACAGATACAACAGGATATTTGAGGATATTGATATATTCAAGTATATCTCTTTCTCTCATTGCCCTAAAATTCTCTAATCCAACATTTTGTTAGCACAAGGGGAAAAGTGAAAGAGCCAAAGCAGCTGCTGACATTTCTTTAGCTTCCAAATGCTGCCCTTCGGCTTTCCCTTGAGCCTCTTATAATCACCACAGCCCACTCCTTCCCCATGACGACTAGCCAGCTCATTCTCTTGATGAAAGAGTAGCATGAGATGCCTTCAGGATTTCGGTCCCTCTGTCTTCTCAAGCTCCCTGTTTATCCTCCCGGGTTCATCCTCCCACGTATCACTTCTCTCCGTGTCTTCAACAGAGTTTTAGCTTCCTCAGCCCTTCACATAGCCTTCGTCTTCTGCCTTTCCCATTTGAGAAGTGTCAATTCTCCTCTCCCCTCTTTGGAGCTTTCTGGTTTGTGAGAATTTGAATTACGTTTTTATAGTGTTTTTCTGCCTCTTTACACTTTCCTGTTTCTTTGCCCTCCTACAGAGGGAACTTCTGCTCTCCATAGGAACGCTTTTCCCAAAGGCCACTGACAACAAGTTTGCTCCCACAGGAAATGAACACTGAGGCCTTCGACTCAAAACCTCCTTGCAGGCCTTGAATCCATCCTCTTGAACAAGCTTACATTTGAGAAATGCTTTTTTTCCTCTGATTCCAGAAAAGTGTTTTCTTCATTTTCTCCAGAAAATTGATACTAGTCTCAGAGACTGATTTGGGTCCCATGTTATGTATACTACTAGACAAGGATTTAAAGTGAAAGGAGGTTTTAGCTGAATTCCTGAAATGATTGCAAACTGATGGGAAATTTGGAGAAAAAAAAAGCAGAACTAGTACATAGCTTGTCCCTCACATTGAAAGAATTTATGTGTCTCTGTATATGTATGTCTGTGGCATTTACACATCCGTGTGTCTGTGTGTTATACATGCCTGTTTATGTGTGGTGTTTATGCTCATGTGGGAGTGCATGTAAAAAAGTGTGTTGTGTGTGTTGAGTGGGGTATGGAACGTGTGTGTGTGTATGTGTGTGTAAATGTGGGTATGGTGTTCATATCTATGTGTTCTGGTTAGTTTTATATCAACGTAACACAAGCAAGGGTCATTTGGCAAGAGGGACTCACAACTGAAAATACACCTCCGAAAATCTGCCTCAGGACAAGTCTGTAGTACCTTTTCTGGATTGATGATTGATCTGGATGGGTCCAGTTTGTGGGGAGGGGCATACCTGAGCCGCTGCTCCTGAATGACGTAAGTAAGAAACTTTGTCTACGAAAATAGGTCCAAGAGGTACTTTCTGGAATTCCACCACCACACTTCCAGGTAGGGAATCAAGTAGGCGACCTTCACTCTTCCTCTTTTACAATGGTCTCAGTGCTCCAGGGTTAGCCCCAGCTGTGTGGCAGATGCTACTGTGGCCTCCTCTTGCTTTCTGCTCCAATCCCCAAGGGTTTTGAAACCTCCTGGCATTCACAGCTTTCATCCCTTGTATAGACCCTCTCGGTCCTTTTGACTTCTAACCCATCCCCAATTCCTTAGTCTAAACTTCTGACTCCTAGAAGCAAGTTCTACCCAGGAGCCCCAGTGGCCACCACTGGCAGGATCTAAAAGTACTCCACACTGGGCACCCATGGCTACCACGCTCTCCTAAGAATGAGAGAGGGCAATAGAAACCAAGGAATGGAACCCCCATCCAACAGAGATAAGAATGTTATCAGCATCTGGAACTAAAATCAGTCTAAACCTAGATGCCTAGATGATAGCATGAAAACACTATCAATAGCAGTCAGGACAATATTTCTCCACCTGAGCTCAGCAGCCATGCTTTAATAGGCCCTCAGAAGTATAATATAGCTGAAGCACAAGGCAAGGACTTTAAAATAGCTATATGAATATGTTCAAGTTCCTTAAAGAGAATAGAATATTTCAATTAATCAAATCTATGAAAGCACAAACACTGGAATGAGTGAAGGAAACTATTCAAGGTGTGAAAGTAGAAATACACTCAAACAAGAAAATCCAAACTGAAGGAAAACAGGAAATGAAAGTTTTAGGAACTAGAACAGGAGCCTCAGAGACAAGCCTCAATGACACAATTGAATAGATCAAGAGACAATGCAGACATTGAAGACACAATAGAAGAAATGAATACCTCAGTCAAAGAAAATGTTGTTAGATCTAAAAAGCACCAAGGCAAAATCATCTAGAAGATCTGGGACACTATGAAAAGATCAAATCCATGAATAATAGAAATAAAGAAAGAAGAAGAATCCAAGTTCAAATGCACAGAGAGTATTTTTAACAAAAATCATAGTACATTTCCACAGCCTAGAGAAAGAAGTGCTTACCAAGGTACAAGAAACATACAGAACATCAAATATACTACATGAGAAAAGAAGTTCCCCACAACACATAATAATAAAAATACCACATGTACAGAACCAAAAAAAATATTAAAAGCTACAAGGGGAAAAGATCAAGTAACATATACATTCTGACCTATCAGAATTAACACCTGACTTTTTGATGGAGAAGTCAGAAGGATGTCTCTAAACTTAAAGAGATCACAGATGCCAACTTATTCACAAGTTTGGGGGATTGAGGATGTGATGGCATGTGTTCGTGCCTATCCACACACTTATGCCTTAGAGGATCCTCATCTGACACTCTTTGCCTTGTTCCTTTATCTAATCTCTCACTGAACCAAGAACTCATGGTTTTTGGCAAGACAGACAGTCAGCAAGCCCTAGCAATCCTATTTTCTCTCTGCTCAATACTGGAGTTACAGGCATGAGCAGGACCTCAGGATCTTGTCCAGCTTTTTTCCCCCCTGAGACAGGGTTTCTTTGTAGCTTTGGAGAGTGTCTTGGAACTAGCTCTTGTAGACCAGGTTGGCCTCAAACTCACAGATATCAGACTGCCTCTGCCTCCCGAGTGCTGGGTTTAAAGGCGTGCTCCATTGTCCAGCTTTTTGTTGTTTAGAGAAAGCCTCAGTATTTAACTGCTCCTGTAATGATATGAAGAGCTGGGATTTTATATTACGAGGCACATTGTTTTATATTGTTCTGATAGAAGAGAAGCCCAATGAAGCTGTGCTGGGTTTAAATTCTGTAGGTTCTGTTATCCAGCACTTTTGTGGCTTCTAGGTCTTGTATACATGCCACAGTTTTTCAGACTTTCATTGAAAAATAATGATGAGCATTTGGAAATTGCCAGAAGCAGTTTCTCCTCTCTCTTCTCTCTTTCTCTCTCTTTTTCTTTCTTGAACTGTCTCTTGATTATCTTTCCCTTTGCTTCTTTATATGTTGTTCTTTATCAGAATTAGAAGGTAATTGCTTTTCTAGACAACAATACATGTTTAAAGTAAATAACATCAATAATAAGTGTAAAGAAAGCAATGGTTTAGAATGCACACTGAAATGGGGATGGCAAGAGGCCATTTTGGATTTCCTCTTGATTTATTTCTGTCAAGCATATATTGCATAGAAAATTAGCATTTTTTAAAGATAAATCTCTGTAAGTATTTTTTCTTTTACTGAACTTTATACTTTAAAAAATTCCTTCAGTATAACTTCTTTAGTTCGAGTAATGTTTAAGAAAGGAAAGACAAGACAATGAACAGCTTAGCCAAGAAATGAACAGAAGCCAAGAAATCAGCTAAAAATCATCCTAGCCCAATAAGAAATGTTGCATTTCCATTTTATTTGTTCCTTTCTCACACCAAAGCCTTTCCCTAGAGTGTCACTGCAAACGTTCTGCAAAGTGCTAACGAGAAACACAGGCCTTATTCACACTGCTGTTGTGTGATAATGACAGCTTTAATGACAAAGGTATATGCAAATAAAGTTGGAGATAAGAGGATCTTTTCTGATGTTTTATCAGGTCTAAATTTCCAATTACTTAGTTTTTCTTTTTTTTTAAGCTATAAAACTGATTGGCCCATTAGCTCAGGCTTCTTATTAACTCTTATAACTTATATTAGCCCATTATTCTAGTGTGTTAGCCACATGGCTCGGTACTTTTTTCAGCGGGGCAGGTCACATCTTCCTTCTGTGGTGTCTGGGCAGTTAG
>NC_022034.1:34484275-34485664 GCF_000317375.1 Microtus ochrogaster | reverse complement strand
GTCATTGCTGCAATGAAATTCCTCAGACTGACTGACAGTGACTGAAAGGAATTGATTTGGATGCATGGGTTCAGAGATATAAGGGCACAGTGCCAACAAGTGACAGTACAAGACTTTCATTCCATCTAGTCTTCTGCCATTGTGTACACACACAAGAGATACGCCAAATGTCACCTGGAGATCATGACTTTGAGGTAGAGATGAAGCAAGATATAATCACAGTGTTTTAAAAAAACTATTCATGAAAATGTTTCATAATGCTTTAACATTTAATGAGCAAAACACTAAAGCACGCTGAAACATCTTTGAGTCAAGTGTATTCAAGAGACAACCTGCCCACCCTGCTGATAGCATCAAAAATAATTCTAATTGCCTAAATGAGTACACTTTAAAAAAAAATCCCCTTGGACATCTCCAAAGGGATATTCACAAACCTATTTTATCTGGGCCATCTTTAGAATTGTTTATTCTGATAATGATACATTGTGTCATCTCATCCAGCTTTAAAATTCAGGATATAAATTCTGCATAGTGCTAAGCAAGAAGCTGTAATTCTATTTTCAAAAATTGCAAAATAACAAACTTCACAGTAGTGACCAGCATTCCTTTCTTTTAGTACACTATAAGCTTCAGTTTGACCTGACTTTCAAAGTTTTCCTAACAAAACTTATAAAATGTTTGGTCATGTTTCCCACCTCTCTGTGTCTCTCTCCCTGCCCCCCCCCCCTCTGTAGGTCTTGTTTTGTTTGTGGGCGCTGTTTCTACCTCCTCAAAGCCACTGCTTCTTTTAAAGTTTACCCTGAGAAAGTCCTCTGTTTTAGAAGCCAAAAACTAGTCTTGAAGAGATAATTACACACAGAATGTGAAAAATCTTCTCTCTAGCATAAGGATGTCATACCTGTAAATCTTGCTATTCTCTGTTCTTTTTATTGAGACTGAAGAAGCATGTTACAACATTTTCTCCCTTTTCTCTGAAGTTCTGCCAGTGAGGAGAAAATGACCAATATGTAGAAATTCTTTGAAAAATAAATCCTATACTTAAAACCTGACAAATGGAAGTTTTAGAACTTTAAGGCAATATAAGCTAAAACACTATACTAAGACTAATAAAAAGCATTAGTAGGAAGCTGAATGTAGTGGCTTGCCCTTGTAATCCCAGTCTCTCAGGATACTGAAGCACAGGTTCATAAATCCCAGGCTAGCCTGGGCTACACAACATGATCCTGCCAAAAACAAAGTTGATATAAATAGAGTTATTCAAAAATAATTTGAAATCTTCAAAAAGTCTCATTAATTATGATAAAAGGATAAGAAAACTATTAGTACTGGGATAGAATCTGTAAAAGTTGTAGATCTGCCAATTCTTATAATGATCTAAATAATGTCAGT
>NC_022034.1:34476741-34483825 GCF_000317375.1 Microtus ochrogaster | reverse complement strand
GCTTCAGGAGAGACTTGGAATTGCATTTCAGATAACGAGGAACTTTAACTACTTGAAGTCAGGTGACTAGGAAGGGAAATCTGTCACCTGCAGAACACAGGAAAGTTCTCCTGTGGGTTTAGAGGATAAGGGCTCTTTGAACTTAGAGGAGAAAGGTCTCTGAGCTTAGATTACTTGAAGGTACTTGATGCAGTAAAAGATGTGGCATGTCTTTTACAGAGCAACACTGACAATGGCTTGGAGCACCTTGGGATGTGGAGGATGTGCTCCGCCCCGCAGGGTTCCTGTGATTACTTTCATAGTGGTGATTTAGTATTGCTAGAGAAAAGTCCTCCTGACTTCTGCTCTAAGGTTAGAAATCTGTCAACTGGCACTTTGGGGATGGATATGTCTAGGGGTTATTTAACTCACTGTTAAGTATAGGAGAGGTTGGGGATGGGAAGATGAGATGAGACAAGGACAGAAGAGGAAGAAAAGAAAAGACATTTTTACATTTGTGTAGTAAGATTAGGGTTCTAAAAAATTAATAATCATAAAACAAAAACATTCTATTTTTTTTTAAATGAGGAAGATTTTGGTGTACACCTGTAATCCCCTCTCCAGGAGTGATGGCAGGAAGGTAGGGAATTTGAGGATAAGTCTAAGTATATAGAAATAGTCTGTCTCAAACACAACAAACAGGAATTTGAAATCATACTCCAAACAAAGAATTCAGCGTGAATTAGAATAGTAAGCCAAGGAACTTCCTGAGAAGATAGAATTAACATAGCCAAAACAATGATTAAAAGAAAATATCCAGGACAACCAGGGCTACACAGAGAAACCTGTCTGGGGTGTGGGGGAGAAAGAATGAAAGAGAGAGAGAAATAAAGAGAGAGAGAGAGAGAGGGAGGGAGGGAGGGAGGGAGGGAGGAAGGAAGGAAGGAAGGAAGGAGGGAAGGAAGGAAGGAAGGAAAGAAAGGAGGGAGGGAGGGAGGAAGGAAGGAAGGAAGGAAGGAAGGAAGGAAGGAAGGAAGGAAGGAAAAAAGAAAATTAGACAGGCATATGGTACATGCCTTTAAACCCTCTGTTCCACAGGTACTGAGGAGTCTCAGTTTGAAGCCAGTCTTATCTACAGAGCAAGCACAAGACCAACTAGTGGGATTTAAACAGTGGATTTTATATAACATCTTTTCAAACAGTTTGAAAAGAGGTTCCCAACACCTCCAAAATTAAAAAATAAGATTCCATAGTCCCATAACGACACTGGGAGTGGCCTGGCTGCAACTTTTACCACAAGAATATCAAGACCATGCCTTCACATGCCTTCAGTATGCTTAGTGAAAATGATTTTAACTTTCACTACTGCATTCTGCCAATAGTATTCATGCTAGGCACTCAGTCAACTGAGCTAGGAGGACTACTTTAGTGAGTTAGAGGCCAGCCTGGGCTACAAACAACAAAAAGCAAATGCAAGGTGAAATATATTTTTAAAGATTTAAAGATATAAAGCCATCACTTTCTTTTGGATTTTATCAGAAAACTATTAAAGAAAATTCTCAACTAAAGTTTAAGATTAAACCATTTACCCAAGATGGAATAAAGCAAAACAAAGAAAAAACAAGTCTTGGTAAATTGAGATCAAACGCAAGAAATTTCAAATATGGGCTAAACCTAGAGATGTTGGTCAAAACTGGAGAGTGGACTTTGTATTATTATTACTATCATTATCATCATCATCACAATCATCGTCATCTTTAAGATATTTTCATTTTAAGATATTTTGGCAGATTTAAATTGTCAAAAATCTGTCTAGAAACATCTTACAAGACTAGGTAAAAATAAATCAAGTAAATGATAAAAGAATGAAACAATTCAAGAAAACTTCTTTCGAATTTTTAAAAGAGGAGCTGGCAGGAGAACCTAAGGGTCAAGCCCATTTGAAGACCTGAGGCCAAGCCCCAGGCCCCATATGGCAGAAGGAAAGAAAGAACTGATTAGTATAAGCTGTCCATACAGGAGTACACACACAGGCACACATTCATGCATGCACACACAGAGTGAGAGATTAAAGAAACAAAAGGTAATGTTTCTAAAGATAAAAGTCTTTAGATGTATTTAACACAGTTTGACCATATATAGAGAAAGGAGAAAATAGCCCATGGGCGATACCTTTTTCCCATCAACCAGTCAGTCATCTCTCTATGAGTCACAGCGACTGCGTAAAAACAAATCTTCCAGATCTCCAATCCCAACACTAGTGAAACCCTGCACTATTTAGAAAGCTCCATCTGCTAAGTGTTGACAGAATTCATGGGATATTTCTACAGGAAACGGACATGGGATGAGATGGAAACAAATTCACTTTCTTTCTGGAATCACCATCGCTTGTTTTGTGAGAATATATTTATAAAGGATGAATAGGACGCAAAAACCATTGAGACACACATTTGGCTGTTTATTGGTTTGTTGTGTGTGTGTTGGGCACAAAGCATGCGTGTCAGGGCCTGTGAGGTTAGACAACAACTTGCAGGCTTTAGTTCGTTCCTCCTACCATGTGGGTTCCAGGAATTGAACTCAGGTCAACAGACTTGGTGGCATGTGCTTCTACTCTCTGAGCCATCTTGGTTTAAAGCTAAATACCCCAACTATTTCCTTTACTGAAGATGGCCCTCCAGCCAGCAGAAGCCTTGATCTACCTGATGGACAACATTCTAAATATTTGCAAGCATCAATTTCCAGCTAATTTTACCTACGCTCACATTTGAACATTAGCAAAGGTCAGGAGCTACAGCAAAGCAGTTTCATCTCTGCAGCCTTGTGAGATGTGCATTGTACTGAAGGTAGAACTTAAACCGCTCACGCAGCTCCCTCTGTCACAAAAATGGCCTCAAACTCCTCAGGGAATTTCCACAGCTTGGGAGAGGGTAAAGGCTTTGAGGGAGTAGGAGTGTGGGGGCTGCTTTGTTTTTTTTTAGTAAGTACTTAATGTTGTAAGATCTCCAGATATCTGTTGACTAATCTGGATCTTTAATGTCAACAGAGATTAAATGTTCCTTTTACAGAGAATTGTAAAATCCATTTGATACATTTAGTCTGTTTATGTTCTTCCACACCAGCACAATCAAACCTAAAGAAATGGGGCCGCGGCTGAAGGGATTTTTCAGAGGGATTTTGTTTGTTTTGCTCTTTTATATTACATTTTACTTAGAGGGGTAGGGGACAGAGGACAGCTTTGGGAATTAATTCTCCCCTTTCACCGTGTAGGGTCCCAGAGATCAAACTCAGGTCCTCAGATTTGGCTGCAAGCTCCCGGACCCACCCAGCCGTCAGATTCAGAGCTAAACGTCTAGACCTGAAGTATCTGGAAGAATGGATAGTAACATTTGCACTCCACAGTGAAGAGTACCAAAAGCTAAAGTGGCTTCAGGGGTGAGCAGAGGAGCCTGTCTGTCGGTGGCTGGTGTGTTAAGAAAACATGCAGAGCAGGTTTGGGCTGTAGAATTCGTCTGTCCACTGCAAAGATGCTGCAACTTTTCCATTTGAAAGCATTCGTATTAACAACCAGGGGAAAGTAAAGCATTTGGACCGTACTGCACCACAGAAATATAACAAGAGCCACCAATTCTGATCTCATACCTTGTTTCCAACTTTCCCTAAAACTGTAAGCAAGAGCCAGGGAAGGTGGCTCAGGCCTGTAAGCTGAGCACTTGGGAGGCAGAGGCAACAACAAGGCTGTGCTCCAGGATAGCATTGGCTATGTAGTAAGCTCTAGGTCAACCTGGACAAGGTGTAAGACATAGTTTCCAGCCACCATTGAGGACACGGTGGGAGAGAGAGTAGCATATTTTAACAAAACGTACTTAAATATTTTTAAAATGTAATCATAAAAGATCGGTGTGCAATATTTTCCTTTCGTGATCAGTCTTCAAAACAGAACAAATGTGTGTTTTTTTAAATACCTATTTATTATGTATACAATATTCTGTCTGCATGTATTCCTGCAGGCCAGAAGAGGGCACCAGACCTTATTACAGATGGTTGTGAGCCACCATGTGGTTGCTGGGAATTGAACTCAGGACCTTTGGAAGAGTAGGCAATGCTCTTAACTGCTGAGCCATCTCTCCAGCCCCCACAAATGTGTGTTTTCATTTACTGAAATGAGCCATAATGTGTGTGTGTGTGTGTGTGTGTGTGTGTGTGTACCCATCACTTCTTGACTGGTAATGAATAGTCCAATATAAACACTAGTTATTCCAGCAAAAATTAATTTTAAGCACCTGTGTCAAGCCAATACAGTATAAAAGGAGATAATGGTTTAGTGGGAGAATTGTAGTGTAACAGATTGGAATCTAGTTTACTGTAAGTGTCTTGGCCAAAGAATTACCTTAGAACTGCCTCCCAAAATATATGTTCTAATAACACTCTCATACTTAGAAGAAGTAAATAATCTATTAGGTGATTATAGAATAAGGACCAATAAAAGACTTTTAATGCTTTTGATTATTTTATGTGTATGAGTGTTTAGACTGAATAACTCTATACCTGGTGCCTCATGAGGTCAGAATAGGGTGTCAGACCTCTTGACACTAGAATCATAAATGTCTGTAAGCCACCACGTGAGTGTTGGGCATTAACCTAGGTCCTCTGGAAGATCCCCAAGTACTCCTTAACCACTCTAGGAATCTAGACATTGACACGGGATCTTCTGAAAAAGGAGTGTACTCTCAAAACTGCTGAGCCAATTCCCCAGTCAATAAACTGTATTTTTAAAAAAATTATCAACTTTTATACTGAGTGCATTTGCACACACCCGTATCCTCAGCACTTGGAAGATAAAGGTACAAGGATCAGGAGTGCAAGGCCAGCCTCAACCACAAAGGCAGTTCAAACAGGTCCTGGGGAGGTGACTGGTGGGAGGGGTAAAGTTTTTGCTATGTAAGCTTGAGCACCTGAGTGTGGATCCCCAACACCCGCATAAAATCCCAGATCCACCTGGGAGTTCCAGCGCTGATGAGGCACAGCTTCTCAGGGGCTTGCTGGCCCACTCTTGAAGTGACCAACTCTGTCTCAGAAAGACAGGTAGTGAAGGAAGACGCCTGCTAATAAACACCACAAACACACCTGAGTGCACATGCATACAACACACACGTGCAAAGCTACTGCCTCTGGCTCCCAGTACTCTATTTTTTTTCCAGTTATATACAAAAGAATACACAATAATGAAGAAACGTTTTCTTTCTTGTAGTTTTAAGAATAGGTTTTTAGCATTAGCTGTCACTCCCTCTCTTACCCCCACAATTCCTACCCCTCACCATTTAATCCTTCCATTTTATCTCCTGCCCCTCTTTCTCTCTAACTAGATGTTCTATTTCCTCTTCTTTAGGGGATTCTTTGCTTCTCCTTAGTTTATTATTCTATTCCTAATCCTTGTGGCTATTCTAATAATTAGTACGCCAATAGAAGGCTCAAGAGCTAACATCCACTATAAGAAACTACTCTTATAATTAGAAGTATCTGTTAACTGGCTCAGGATGATGTTTTGCTAGCTACATAAATTTATCTGCAATTTTCATGATTTCAGGTTTTTTAATAGCATGATATCCCATTGTGTAAATGCAGTACGTCTTCTTTATCCATTCATCTGTTGGCAGACACTTAGGCTGTTTCCAAGTTCTGGCTGTTATGAATAGAGCAGTAATGGCAAGAGCCTCTATAGTAGAATATGCCTTGGATACATGCCCAGGAGTGATATAAGTGGATCTTGAGGTAGTTCTAGCCCCATTTTTCAGAGAACCACCACACTGATTTCCATAGTGGCTGTACAAGTTTGTACTCCTACCAGCAATGGATGAGTGTTCCCCTTTCCCCACATCCTCACCAGCATGAGCTGTCATTTATTTCATTGATCTTGATCTTTCTGACTGCTGGAAGATGGACTCTCAAAGTAGTTTGATTTGCATTTCCTTGATGACTCAGGATGTTGAGTATTTAAGTGTTTCTCAATCGGCTGTGTTTCATCTTTTGAGAATTTACCTTTTATGCCTGTACCCCATTTCTTATTTGAGTTGTTTTCTTGATGTCCAGTTTTTGAATTCTTTGTTTATTTTAGATATTAACCCTTAACCTGATATGTAACTGGTAAGGACATTTTCACATTCTGCAGCATGCTGTTTGTCCACATAATAGTGTCCTTTGCAAGAGAAGTTTTTCAATATCATGAAGTCCCATTAGCTAATTGTAGCTAATTGTTATTTTTGGTGCCTGTGCTATCAGTATTCTCATCAAAAGGCTTTTTTTTTTTCCAAAGAGCTCAAGATTATTTCCTGTTTTTTTTTATAAATAAATATTTATTTATTATGTATACAATATTCTGTCTGTGTGTATATCTGTAGGTTAGAAGAGGGCACCAGACCTCATTACAGATGGTTGTGAGCCACCATGTGGTTGCTGGGAATTGAACTCAGGACCTTTGGAAGAGCAGGCAATGCTCTTAAACCACTGAGCCATTTCTCCAGCCCCCTATTTCCTGTTTTTTCTTCTGTGAGATTCAGGAATCTGGACTTATGTTGAGGTCCTTGACTTGGAGTTGAGTTTTGTATATGAACCTATTTGGATTCTTCTGCATGCAGACAGCTTGACCAGCACCATTTGTTGAAGATGCCGTCTTTTTTTTTTCTAGTGTATATTTCTGACGTCTTCAAATATCAGATTTCCATAGATGTGTGAACTTATATCTGAGTCTTCAATTCCATTGATCAATATGTCTGCTTTTATGCTAATACCATGCTGTTTTTATTACTATGGCTCTGTAGTACAACTTGACATCAGAGGCAGTTCTTTTGTTATTCAGGATTGCTTTTGCAATCCTGAGGTGTGTGTTTGCGCGCGCACGTGCGCACGGGTGCATGCAGGCATGTGCAAATGTGTTTCCATGTGAGTCTGAAGATTAGTCATTCAAGCTCTGTGAAGAATCTGTGTCAAAATTTTGATAAGGATTGCATTGAATCTGTAGATTGTTTTTGGTCTGTTTTAATTTCTTTCTTTACTTCTTAGAATTTTTATTATACAAGTCTTTCACTTGCTTGGTTAAAGTTACCTCAAG
>NC_022034.1:34461900-34476029 GCF_000317375.1 Microtus ochrogaster | reverse complement strand
GAGAGAGAATTTCCATTTCTTTTATGTTTCCCAATTTGGTGGACTATAGATTTTTAAAGTATGCCCTTATGATTCTCTGAATTCCTTTGGTCTATTGTGGTGCCTCCCTTTTGTCTATACTTTTATAAATTTAGATATTCTCTATCCATTAGTTAAGTTGACTAAGAGTTTGTCTGTGTTATTGATTTTGTCTAAGAACAAACTATTCCCTTAACTGCTTCTTGGGTTTTTTTTTTTTTGGTGTTGTTTATTTTCATCCATTTTATTTCTGTGTTTGATTATTTCTTGCCCTACTTCTTTTTGGATATGATTTCGTTCTTTATCTCTCTCATTTTTTTTTGTTCTAGAGCTTTCATTTATGCTATTACATTACTAATATGAGAGTTCACCCCCTCCTTTTTTAATGCAGGCATTTAGTGTTATGAATTTGCCTCTAAAGCCACTTTCATTGTGCATCGTATGTTTTGATATGTTATATTTTCAATCTCATTAAAATTTTCACCTATTTCAATTTCTTTCTTAATTTATATCTTGACCCATTTTCTATTCATGAATGTGTTTTTAGTTACCATGAATTTTTAAGCTTTCTGTTGTTTTTATCCTTGTTGATATCTAGTTTTCATATATGGTGGTCTGATAGGATACAGAGTATTTTCTTGTATCTGTTGAGACTTGTTTTGTGTCTACATATAGGACAAAGTTCCATGAGCTGATGAGAACGAAGCATATTCTTTTGTGTTTGACTGAACTGTTCTGTCAGTATCTGTTAGATCCATTTGGTTAATAATGTCTATTAGCTCAAGAATTTCTCTGTTTAGTTTTTGTCTGAATCACCTGTCTGTTGGCAAGAGCAGGATAGTAAAGTCTCCCATTCTCAGTATGATAAAGGATTGGGGAAAACTAGACAGTCTGTGCCCACCCTTCACCTTCTTACAGCATATGGGATTCAACAAGAAAGTGCTCACAAGCCAGTGAGATGGTTCAATGGGTAAATGTACATTATGCTAAACCTGTTGACAAGAGCTTGATCCCCAGGACTCACATGGTTGAAAGAGAGAGTTGACTCCCACAAGTTGTCCTCTGACACCCACAGGTTGTTGTAGTATGCCATCACTAACACACATCAAAAAATAAAAGAGAAATGTCATTTTAAATATTCTCTAAAAGAAGATTCTCATCATATACCAGTGGTTTGATTTTGAACTTTGTAGCCTTCAGACCAGTAAGAAGAAATTTGCTTTATAAATTAACTAGTCTCTAGTATTTGGTTACAGCAATACAAATGAACTAAAGCAGATTTTAAAGAATGAAGCATCATGAGGTGAGATCTCCTACTTATCCATATTATCTTTACCACTGACTGGCCAGACTAGTCAAAATTAACTGATTGTTGCTATAAAGCCTCAACCTTTCTAGCTAGTACAATGTCTGTAAGCATAACCTTCTTTGGGGTAATGTATTTTCTTGAGAACAAAAAAAAAAAAAAAACCTCACCAATTTATTTGGGTAGGTGCTTATTCTCACACAAAGTATACTAAAAAATTCTGTGGTTTGATTCACCTTGATGACTAAGGAAACTTTCCTAGCCAAGAACAATGCTAACACCTGTGATTTCAGTTCTTCAGTTGCTGAGTTAGGAGGACTGAACCCAAAGTCATCCTAGGCTACATACTGAGACCCTATTTTTAAGTCAAAAGGAAAAGGGGATGTTCTTCTTATGAACAGGTAACCTGACTGGCATTATTAATAAATTTTAGATAACATTTTTATTAATTCTTTGAGAATTTCAGACATGCAAACAATGTATTTGGATCATATTCACCTCTCAAGTATTCCCCTAATCCCTTTTCATACACCTTACTCCCTCAACTTCACATCCTCTTTCTCCCTTCCTTTTCTCCTCTCTCTCTCTCTCTTTCTCTCTCCTCCAGTGAGTCCAATTTGTGTTGTTTATAAACTCACAAGGGTTCAGTCACCCACTAAAGAAATCAGACTCTTCCTCTCTTAACAGCCGTCATCCATCAACAGCTCCTCAGGAAGGGGTGGTGGCTCACGAGCCCTTCCTTCATGTTGTAATAGTAACGTGATTGTGTATGGGTCCTATGAAGGCAAACCATACCTGCTGTGAGTTCCTGGGTTCATTGGTTCTGCATGTCCAGAAGACTAGGCTTTGTCCCAGCCTTCCCAAATTCTAAGTCTTATCTTCTGATCCCTCTACCTCAGAGTTGTTACCTAAGCCCCGAAGAGAGTACAAGTGATAAGAGGTCCTATTTGTGGCTGAGCATTCTATAGACAGCTGTTCTCTGTACTTTAATAATGTTCTAACGACTTTCTGGATTGTCTTCTCTAACTATAGAGCAACTCAGGTCATTTCTCTTTTACACCTACAATAGGACAATGTGTTGATGACTTAGAATTGGCATAGAGCAGTATTATAAGCAGGTATACTAATAAAGACACACCACTACCAGCCACAACAGGAATTGTAAAATACTGTGATAATTAATAAAAAAAAATACAGAGAATAAAGGAGCCTGACAAATTTTATCATGACCCATTTTATAAGAGAATGCTATCCTTTGTTGTTACAAGCTCACGTATTTACAGATAAAATGGCAGGATGTCAGAGATTTGCCTTAAAATTATCTCTTGGGTGGAAATGAATAGAGCTTTGATGAACCAAGACTGGAATCAAGCCATTCAGATATAAAATAGGAAAGGGAGGACTCCCCAAACTATGATGTCTACTTTATGTCCGTTTTAGCTTTTGATAAGTACATGTCTGAATTTTTAATAAAATGTTTTTAATTGGGAAACAAAACAAGGTATGGTAGTGTACGTCTCTACCCTATAATCACATCACTCAGGAGGCTGAGGGAGAAGAATTGTACATTTAAGGCCAGTTTGAGGTACATATCAAGACTATCTCAAAAAAAGGAGGAGAAATCATTTGGTGGGGGAAGAGGAGAGAGGAAAGAGGTGGGAAGAAGAGGGGAAAGGATGGGAGGGGAGAGGGACAAGAGGGGAACCTGAAAATGAAAAAAAATATCACAAAATGAGTTTGTGAAACATCTTAGTTTTATTTTGGTTGTGAGCCTGACTTTTAACAGCTGAGCCATCTCTTAGCTTTATTTTAATTCTGCTATAAGAAAACAACAAAATGAATATGATCATGCAAAGACAACTGTCTTTGCAGTAGGAGGCCACTTGTTCATCCCAGCCACCCAGACCCGAAAAAAACCACACAGAAACTGTATTAATTAAATCACTGCTTGGTGTATTACCTCTAGCTTCTTATTCGCTAACTCTTACTTCTTAATTTAACCCATTTCTATCCTTCCTTTTTATTTAAACAGAAAAGGGGAGGTGATGTGGGATTGTCCGTCTGTATGCTGTGATTACCATCGATTAATAAAGAAACTACTTTGGACCTATACCGAGGCAGAACTTACCTAGGTGGGAGGAACTATACTGAATGCTGAGAGGAAGAAGACAGAGTCAGGGAGAAGCTATGTAGCCACTGCCAAAGATAGACATGCTGAAACTTTACCGAATAAACCACAGTCACGTGGCGATACACAGATCAAAAGAAATGGGTTGAATTAATATGTAAAAGCTAGCCAATAAGAAGTTAGCGCTAATAGGCCAACCAGTGATTTAATTAATATAGCTTCTGTGTGGTTATTTTGGGAGTTTGAGCAGCCTGGAAACAAACAAGCAGCCTCCTACTACATGTCTCTCATCTACTAGGGAGGCAGAGTGGGTCCTGCTGGGAACTGGAAGGCAGGGGAATGAATGTGAGAGCAGGTGTAACACAGCACATGGCTCTGGGTATTCACACGGCAGCATACTCGACAATGCTAGACACTTGGTGTTTCCAGAAAACAAACAACTCATGATATATGAACCAAATTATCTCTGTGCAAAATCTTGACCATTAATACAAACATCTTTTAAATCTCTCTGTGGGTAAGTATCATGCAGACCAAAATACAACATGTTCATCATGCAACCTCCGGTTTACAATGATGGACCAAGGAACCTTAACAATTACCTTCCTTGGCAATTAAGGGGAGGTCACAGACTTTAAAACCCTAGTCACCAGGAAATTGCCGGGATCACTGGTTGTTTGGCTTGCACCTCTTCACTTCCTCTCCTCACACCCAGTTTCTCTTCCTGTGTCCAGCCTCTCTAGATTGACCCTCAGCAGCAATGGCTGCCTTCAACTCCAGGTTCCCTGCTGATTACAAGTACAGCCAGATGTTAAGAACCTCAATCCTTTCTCTCACCCTACCTTCAGCAGGAATCCCCCATCTCTCTTGAGTCCCACGGGCACCCTGTTCATCTGGGAGGCATTTATGCTTAAGAGGCTGGTTGGTAGCTAGGTTAAATATTAATTATTGTGTCTCTGTTATGTATAAAATACATTTTGATTGCCTTCACTCAAAATTATCTGTCCCCTGCCCTTAACTAAAATTAATTCCTGTGTATAATCATATGCTGGCTGTTTATAACTTATTATTCCAAGTTGGAAATCACTATCACAAGCTGAATGCAAACATGTCTAATATATGACCATCAAAATGACCTAGCTACTTCCTGCGTGGCCACATGTACCTGATATATGATATGATATGATATGATATGATGTGATGTGATGTGATGTGATGTGATGTGATATGATATGATATGATATGATATGATATGATATGATATGCTCCCATGTAACATTTCATTAGTACTTTCAACTTGCCTGCTCTCCTTGAGAGTGGATAAAGTCATATACGTGGTAGTTTTGGGTAGGTGTAGCTTGTTTAAATGCTGCTGTTGGTAATAAAACAATGTTACAGGTCGTGGATACTTAAAATTAGAAACATGAGTTTGAAGAGGTAGCGATACTAACCATCAGAAATATCGAGTTTGTTAATAAATTTTAATGAAATTTCATAAAATTGCTGACTTACAGCTGGTTTGTTGGCATAAAATTTAACAGCATTGCCTACCTACAGCTATTTCTCTACCAAGCCAGTCTCTTCCTCAGCCAGAGTAGATCCAACACAGAGTCATGTTTTATGTGCTGCATAAGTTCTGGTTAAAATGGGAAAATGAACTTGATCCTCATTCTAGTATCTATTTCATTTGTCATATTTATTCATTTTGGCAGAGCTGGGGACAAACCCAGGGATTCAAGCATGCTAAGTGAGCACTATCACATTTTTAATTATATACCAGTAGAAGTAATTAGAACCTCACATACAAAATATTTTTATGTTCAAAAGAAATTGAAATGATCACTATTATTTCCTGAAAGAAATGAAAGGACAGCACTATAAATTTTTGCAGGTTATAAAGCCTTTGCCGATTGCTCGTTTCTTCCCTCTGTCTGCTGCAGGTGCCCATGCAGCTGTTTGTACCTTCTTCTCCAGGCTGAACATTCTAATCCCAGAGCCCAGGCCCAAGGCCCCTGGGCTCCTATGTTACCTGATAATGCACCGGGCCCTGCAGCATCCTCTCTATGCTTCCTGCTGCTTAGTTCACCTTAATCAAAAGAGGCTTAATACATATATTGTTCAGAAGGGTTTACAAAAATAAATTTTTTTAAGCACTCTCAAAAATCATTCTCACACTAGAGAGGGTCTGTAAACATAACTCTGGAGCAAACCAGTAAGAAAGAAATCCTTAGCAAAATAGAGCTTTGACCACGGCAGGGTGGAGGGAGAAAAAGACATGTATAGATTTTATTTAATATATATACTTCATATTGTCCTCTCTCTCTCTCTCTCTCTCTCTCTCTCTCTCTCTCTCTCTCTCTCTCTCTCTGTGTGTGTGTGTGTGTGTGTGTGTGTGTGTGTGTGTGTGTGTGTGTGTGCGCGTGCGCACCCTCGCATATGTGTGGGGTAGGTATAGCACATATATGTGATTGTGCAGGTGTGTGCATCCACATTTGCCCATTTGGAGGTAGAGCAAGACACCAAGTATCTTTTTCCCTCTCTCCCTTCTTGTCTTGAGTCAGGGTCTCCCAGTGAACTGGAAGCCTGTTCTGGTTAGGTTTGGTGGCCAGTCAACACCAGGATCCATTTGTCCCTGTTCCCCACTCACTAATGCTAGTGTTGGAAGCACAGGCAGCCATGTGTGATTTTTTTCCGTGGGGCTGAGAACTCAAACTCAGGTCACACCTTCCTTGGGTTATACTTAGCTATATTTATTTCCATGATCTGATTCACAGAGATATTTTAGTGACTATTGGAACTGAATTCTAATGTTCATTTTAACTCACCCCCAATGATTGGCAGTTGTAAAGTATTCTTGTGATAGACCAGATACATCTTCCCTTGATTATCTCAGATGTGAATAGTCTAACTCTGCCCATTTATACATGAAAAGAAATCATTCTTGGGTGGAAAAATGCCTTCATTACCATTGAGACTCAGTAATGGACCGATGAAATGGCTCAGTGGGGAAAGGCTCTTGACCTGAGTTAAAGTGCAGTCATCATGTGGTAGAGAAACAGTTGTCAGAACTTGTCTTTGTACCTCCATAAGCATGCCATGGTACACAGCCCCACCTTCACACAGATAAAGAAATAAATGTAATTTAATTAGAGAAAAAGGCAATAATGAGAAATCTCTTCTCTGCTACACTAGAAGCATTTTGTAAACTAGAAGAATTTAGTCCCCTGGCTGCCAGCAATACCATATCCCCATTTCTTCTCCTCCTCCTTTACTTTTTCTTCTTCTTCCTCCTTCTTTTCCTCACACCACCTCTTCCTCTTCGGCTTTAGACAAAGTCTTACTATGTTAGCACCAAGTCTGGCCTCAACCTCACGATTCTTCTGTATTGACAGATGGGGCATGATTGCCTGAAATAAATCTCACACTAATGATCCAAAGCTGACAGAAATGCAGAAACACATGGCAAGAACCAAGATTAAATGATGGCTAAATTCTACCTTTGGACTTACAGTTATGTAAATGAATAAAACACCATGTTAAATACTGAATATGGTAGAGAAAACCTTTAATCTCAGCACTCAGGAGTCAGAAGCAAGCAGACCTAAATGAGTTCCAGCCCAACCTGGTATTCATAGCAAGTTGCAGGACAGGTAGGTACCTGGTAAGACTCCTTGTCAAAGAAAGAAGACTCTTACTACATGGTGAGACTCCTTGTCAAAGGAAGAAGTGGGGACAGAGGGAAGAAGAGAGGGAGGGAGGGAGGGAATAAACTTTATTAAGTGTCTTAGTCACTGGTCTGTTGCTGTGACAAGACACCATGACCAAGGCAACTCTTACAAAAGAAAGCATTTCACTGGAAACTTGCTTACAGTTTCCAAGGCTGAGTCCATGACCATTATGGTCAAGATTGCAGCAACAAGCAGGCAGCATGGTGCGGAAGAAGCAGCTGAGAGCTTACATCCTGATCGAAAGAGAGAGACTGGGCCTGTCACGGGAGCCCCAGTGACATCTCCTTCAACAAGGTCACACCTAATCTTTTCCCCAAACAGTTCTACCAACTAAGAACCAAGCCTGCACCCATTATCTCTGCTTTCAGATGGCTGAGTGCAGAGGACAGTAAGCTTGAGGCTAGCTCGTGCTGCTAAAAAGGGAGAAAATGGAGAAAAGAGAGTGAACGGAAGTCTAGAAATTCAAGAAAAAAAAAACAAGTGAATTGTCTAAGTACTAAACATTTCCTCCAAATATTCCAAGTCAAAACTTGTTACACAATAATCAAGCCTGAGAGTTCCTACAGTAGGTTCCGACATTAGAGTTCCTACAGGTAGTTTTCACTGCGACACTGGGCAAACGTCATGCATTAGAATCACCATAGGAAGACTGTGGAGATGGCTCAGCAAGTAAAGTCATGTGCCACTGCTAAGCCTCACAGCCTGGGTTCAAACCCTAGGACCCACGTGGTAGAAGGAGAAAAATGACCCTTGAAATTTGCCCCCTGATATCCACACATTTATGTCATGGGACAAGCACACATAGAAATATATAACTGATTTTAAAAGAAATTTTAATGGCTATGAGTTCTTTTTTATTTTCATGGAGCTATACATTTTTCCCACTCCCCATCCTTCCTCCCTTCTTACTGTGAGTTCTTAGTTTCTTTTTTTTTTACTGTTCCCTTTTTTGTCTCTATGCTAAAATAGAAAGCCAAGTGTACTCCTGCAAAATATTAACTTCCTTATATAAATCTCTCGTCTTTAACAAGAGATAAATCAGTGAGTACCTCCAGCAAATTTAGTCTGCTGCTGGGACCTCCTCCCTAGCCCACAGCAGCTTCTCCCTCCTAGCTGCAGTCCTGACGCTCTTCATCTGCAAATGTCTGAGAGGGAAGATAACTCGATAAGAGAGAAATTCGAGTCACGACAAGTTGCAAATCATTATGAATGTTCTAAGCCAGCAAAGTTAGATTTCAGTACCAAGCACTTGTCAAAATGTAGCGTCTACACTAGAGATGGAAAAAAAAAAAAACGGGATTAGAAGTGTCTCGAGGGAGAGCTAACGTTCCCGATATCAGAAGCATTATAATGATATTCACGTGCAGAGCAAAAAAATATATATATGAAAAAAATGTCAAGGGCTGAAATTTAAGAGGAAAGAAACTAAAAAGAAAAAATGCAAATAGAAAGAGTATTTGCACAAGTGCGCTCTGGCATGGGCTGCCAACGGGAGGAGCCAGAGCCTAGGCGCTCCAGATGGACGTGCCACCTCAGCAGAGGAGGGCACCGATAACGCAGACACGAGAGACGGGTTGTGAAGCAGACAGTGTCTGGAGATAAAATTTGCTACAAATGAGAGGTAGTAACATGCGGAAAGAGAGGCTATTGTGCCACCAGAGTTCCAGGGTTTTTTTGTTTCTTAAACAGCCTTACAGTGTAGCCTATGCTGGACTCAGACTTTCCATCCTCCTGCCTCAGTTTCCTCGGTGCTGGAATTGCAGGCAAGTAGCTCCACCCTCTGTGTGCCTGACAATCTTCAATGCAGAAAATGAGTCATCACTTCAGGAATGCTAGGAATACAGACTTCAAAATTAAAAGCAGAAATGGAGACTTAAAAAGAAAAAAAAAAAAGGAAGGAGGTACGGGGAAACTTCCAGTAGGCATCCATTTAGAAGTAGTAAGGAATGCTGGCGTCCAGGTGGCTATAATAATAGGAACCTCCATTTTACCTTTTATTAGGTACTAGAGATTGGCTTCTCTGTCTATGGGTGTGAGGCTGGCGCTGTGATTGTGCCGTTTCTATTAACTCTTTAGACTCTTTATAGGCAAAGAACACGGAGAGCAGGCTTGAAGGATACATTTCAGAACAGAACTTATGAAAAAAGCTGCTGGAGGCTTCAGCTAGGGAGAGACACCAAACGTGCAGGCCTCTGACAGACCTCTAAGACCAGACAGAGCAGAAACAGGTAAAAGTTTTAACGTCTCCAAGTGTAACAATAAATGACTAAAGATTTCATTTCCATCCTTACTTTCTCCCTGAAGTTGTAATAACAGGAGTGTTACTACTGCTCAAGTTTGGGTCAGACTCACACTACTGCGCTCTGCCAATCGCATTGTATCATTTAGATTTACACTACTGTCTTTGCCAATCATGTTATAGCATTTAGAATCACTACTAAGTTTCAAATAAATTACATTTTATAGCCAAAATTTAATAAAGGTAATGGTGAAATTCTTGTGTGTGTGTGTGTGTGTGTGTGTGTTTGTGTCAAAGAGAAAGAGAGGGAATAGGTATGTATGATTCTCTACATAGACCTGACTGTCTCTGAACTCACTATGTACACCAGCTTGGCCTTAGATTCATAGAAATCAGTCTGCCTCTGCTTACAGTACTGAGATTAAAGGTACAATAATGAATTTGTTTTTTCTATCACTCAGAAATCTGAGGCAAGAGGATAGCGAGTTTCAAACCAACCTGGGTTACATAGTAATACTCTGACTTTAACATTAATTAATTGTGAATTCTTTATTCTTAACACTCAGAGGTTGAGGCAGGAGGGTGCTGAGCTCCAGACCAAACTGCATTGTACACCAGGATTTGACTGCTAATAAATAATCCAAATTCTTTTGAAGAATTGGGGATCAAATGGGCCATAAAAATGATGGGCAAGTGCTGACTGACATAGCCCCACCTTCCACAGTAGTCTGTACAACTGAGTACTACTGAGTGTTTTAATCAATAGTTCTAGTTTAGGGAAGAGCCCACACACACTCTGTGTTCAGCAGTAAACCTGGACTACTTTTCCTCAAAATCTATATAACACTGGCTCTTCCCTTTTTGTGAAAATCAGAAATGTTTCAGGCTGACCAGGTGTCTCAGCAATGGGGCTTGCCACCACTCTTGATAACCTGAATTCAATCCCTAGAGCTCTCAATGAAAAGGGAAGCTCAGCAAAGTTGTCCTCTGACTGCTGCAGGCAAGATATGGCACTTGGGCAACTCACATCACCTCCACTATGAAAATGAAACAAATAATAAATCTTAAAAAAAAAAATCAAAACTCAGTGACACTTCCGAATATCCCTCTGGGGCTAAAATTCTCCCTCTTTTCTGACTTCCACTTTACTTTAGTTGTTGTTTGGTGCTGAGGATCAAGCCCAGTCTTCCATGGTTTTTGTTAAATGCTATGCATGCCCTCTTTCGTTTGAAGGAAGCCCAATCGTTTCCCTGCAACCTTTTTGCAAGGTCGTCTGCAGCAAGCACAAAGACCTAACCTGTCCCGGGTCTGCTGTGCGTGCGTGCGTTAGAGCAGGCACTCAGGAAGCTGAATACCAGACAGGTTCAGACTTGGCTTGAGCTTTTGGGGCTTAATTGGTTGGTAGGTTTTATGAGCCCAGGCCTTGCTTTGTAGTTCAGGCTGAGCTCAAACTATCAAGTCTGCCTGCCTCTGCCTCTGCCCCCTCTCAACCACTGGAAATACACACATGGCCCACCATGCTTGACTTGGCTTTCAAGTTTTACAACAGCAACGCTGAACTCCTTGCCAAAACTGGAATTTAAAAAAGAAGAAGAAGAAGAGGCTTTTTTTTTTTTTTCTTTTAGAGGAGCACCCTGACAAAGGCCCTCCTGAGGATTTCTGCTCCTCTCTTCCTGGGGAAACACTACAAGGGTTGCTAACCACAGGGAAAGTGTTAGACCCAGCAGAGACAACAAGAGCTACTCTTCTCCCCCCCCCCCCGTATTTCTGCCCCAGCCTGTGAACTAGAAGATAAAGAAGAATATGTGATTTACCAGCAAAACCCCAAGCAAGCAGGGCTGCCCCCTACATTGTTTAACTAATTATGTAGAACCAAAAAAGTCCTAAGAACCAGCCACTGGGATGAGACTCCATCTCACTGCAATGCTGTATGGCTGGCCTAAGGCATTTGAAGAGTCTGTCTCACATCCTTGGAACAGGGTATTTGACGATCCTGCATCCCAAGGAGAAAATATTTCTCTCACTGTAGGAAAGGCCTGGAAGCCCAACCTGGAACGTAGAGGCAGAAGGGTAACAGCAATGTCAAGGCCAGGCCTAACAGTATAACAGACTCCTGTCTAAAATAAATAAGAAAAGAAAAAAATGCTAAGAAGATAAGTCTCTTCCACCTACGTAGAAACTGAGATAATAGCGACTCTACATCTTATCCAAGAGACGGAAATGATCCCAGCCAGGCAGCTAGTTTCTACACTATGAGAATCTGTGGGCTGACTCTCCTCCCCAAGCTGGGAACAAAGTCCTGAGCTTCAGTGACAATCTTGACCATCCCTGAAAGTGGCTTTCTTATGTGGCTCCTTTCTCATGAAACTCCTCTTGCCATCAATTGGTTCTTCCCACTTCCCAGACCTGCCTTTGCTTGAAAAATCCTTTGGTGTAAAAGCCTGAGTTGTTGGAAGAAGCCACGAAAGCAAAGTGGTCTGTTGAGTGTCTTTGCCCAGGGATATCTCTGAGCCACCTACACCTCAGTGTTCACAAATATGTCGGGAACCATCAGGTCCTGGGGTGTCAGCTCTTAGCTCCGCCTGAGACACCTGTTCTGTGGCTGAGATCTGCATTGGTGCAGTCCCCTAGGGAAGAAGAGAGGCAAAGCGCAGACTGTGCAGAGCGAGCAGTGATTCCCCGCGCTGTGATTACTGAGTTCGTGTGTGCCTTCGATCTAAGATACTGTTTGGAATTTTCCATAATAAACAGTTTTTAAAGAATCAAGGAATAGGAGCCAGGGAATGTGCGGTTCGGCGGGCTCCTGGTTGGGATTCTTACCAACTAAGTAGTTGGAAAACCCTTGCTCCCGAGCCTCTCAATCTTCCTCGTGATTCTGTGGAGCATGAGGCTTGCACATATCTTGGGTCATATGCCCTTTCCTCATTCTTCCTCGTAAACATCTACACGATAACTTCTCATCCCAAGTCCCCGCCACATTCTTCGAATCCTTTCCTTTTTGGTTTCCCTGAGAATTTTTATTTTAAGGCTTACTTTTTTTTGCTTTTAATTTTGCCCGTGTCCATGTGCACACAGGTGCCTCCAGAGACCAGATGAGGGCGTCATATCCCCTGGAACTGGAGTTACGGCTGTTTGGGAGCCAACTGATGTGGGTGCTGGAAACCCGGGTCCTCTCCAAGAATGCAGTGCTCCTAGCTGGTGAGCCATCTCCACCTGAAAGGTTTGCGCTTGTTTGTTACTGAGGGACAGAGGATGGAGACTAGTCCATCTTGTGGTTATTAGATGCTAGCGTGGATTCTGTGTCTTCCTTCATAACCTGCTCATTTTCTTCCAAGCCTTAAGCCAGTGCCATCTCAGGGAACACAGTTAACAGTATACAGTCACAGAAGAACATAGTGCCCTCGGGCACCAAGATAAACAGGGAACATACCCTTCAGGTCACCGGGAACATCCCCTCTCTGCTTGTATCCATTTCTTAGTTTACAGAACAGAAGGACCCAGTGAGTCCCTCCCTGGAAATTGTTCCGTTCGATTGTCACAGCAAACGGCCCATTCGTCCTTGGATTTTTCTCTTGGGCTTCCTGACACCTCCAAAGGACAGGCTTACCCAAGGAAAGAAACAAGAGCGCTTGTTTTGCTGCTCATAGCCAGCAGCAGTTATTCCTCCCAAGGTGTTGGTCATGAGACAATGTGTACCAGCCAAGTGTCAGCCAGGCCCCCTCAGTCAGCCCCATAAACACACAGACACTCTGGAGCCAAATATTCCAAACACTGGCACCTCTGCCCGCTGCTGTTCCCATGAGGGCTCCTTTTTTTTTTTCCTATTATTAAGTAGTAGTGCTGTGTTTAGCAACAAAAGAAAAGGGCCGTGAACAAAAGACCACTCTAGTAACAATACCCATCAGAACAGTGTCTGAGAAATGCCTTTTTCCTAAATCCTTTCATCCGTGCTATTGAGGGGAGGGAGGTTAAACACTAGCCTTGCCACTCGCAGTGTGGTCCACAGTCTGGACACATTGACATCACTTTGGGGATCGTTAGAAATGCAGACAGTAGAATCAGAAGCAGCGTTTTAAAATAGACTTCCAGGGATGCCTACGCCTACCAAATTAATTTTGGAATCTTGCTAAAACAAGTTCCTACGAACGAATTTAGTAAGCCAAAGCAAAATAAGTGTGTTTTATTACAGTGTGTGAGTCAGAAGAGCCACACAGCTCTTACTAGGCTGCAATGAAGGTGTTTCTGATACTGTTTCTTTCTGGCACCATCTGGCAGAATTCTTTGCTCGGCTTCTCCCATTCCGAAGAGCTAGTAGTGCTCCTTAGTCCCCGGCACCCTTCCTCCATCTCCAAGGCTGCAGGGTTGCAGTTCTGGTTCTTCTACAGTAGTATACTATTGTGGTTGATTCAGGTTCTCATGCAGCCCAGGTTAGCTTCATGCTGGCTTTGTGGCTGAGGATGATCTTGAATTTTCGATCCCTCTGTCTCCACCTCTTAAGCGGTGTAATCACAAACGTACTACGGGAACACTTTCTGTGTTTATGCTGCTGAACTCAAACCCAAGGCTTTGCTGCATGCTAGACAAACGCTCTACCCACAGAGCTACACCCCCCATAACCGGTCTTATTTCATCTAACACTAAATTCATGCAGAAGTCCTTCATTCAAAAACACCAGTGTAAAGCCGGGCAGTGGTGGCACACACCTTTAAG
>NC_022034.1:34450652-34460740 GCF_000317375.1 Microtus ochrogaster | reverse complement strand
GATAGATAGATAGATAGATAGATAGATAGATAGATAGATAGATAGATAGATAAAAAAGAAGAGCCAGAGATGTAGACATTCAAAAAAACAAAAGGATCTTGCATTAATTATCTACATGCCAAGTATAACGGCCTCAAAAGAAACAAACCTTGTCAACAACTGGACCTTAGACCTCTCTAGCTTCCGTAATGATAAGAAAATAAGCCCCTGCTTTTCAAGCCAAGTCTTTGTGCTTTGTTCTACTCTCCTGGCCCAGTACATATCTCAATGCGTTTCAAAATATGTTGAGGCAATCACACTGATATCACACCATCCTTGTTGCATCACCATCCTCTCTTAATGTCCTTCTGACCCATTTAGTCACTTCAGTTCCTCTCTTCCTGATCTCTCCCTGGCTGGCACCCAGAATCAACTCACCCTGCCTGCCTTGCCCTTGTGACTCAGTCTGTGGAAAGAACATTAGTCCATTTCAGCACGTCTCACACTCTTGCCTCTCCTTCATCCAGTCCCTGCTGCTTTTTCTAAAACCGAATGCCTGCAATGAATGATTTCCTCTTTCTCTAGAATGCCCAGCCTCTCACCACCGACCGGTTGTCTAGAAGCCCTACGTTTCTGAAAGCAGTGGCTTCTTTTCAGCCTCTGAATCATCAGTACCAATTCCTTCTCATCTCCAAGCCTGATGTGTCTTCAAAGATCAGTCCTTGATATGTCTCCAAAATGTTCTCTTCTATTGGTGTTGCTAAACTCCACTACTTAGCCAGTCATTCTAATAAGTTATAGTTAACATTTCTAAAACTAACTTTGTATGTATGTATGTAAAAAGCTTCATGGATTGGGGATGTACCTTGGTTGGTAGAGCATTTGGATAGCATGCATGAAGTCCCCAGCACCACATAAAACTGACCACGGTGGTACACACCTGTAATCTCGCCACTCAGGAGGTAAAAGCAAGATAGAAGTTCAAAGTCATCCTGAGTCACATAGCATGTTCCAAGCCAGTCTGGGCTACATTAAACCCTGTCTTTAAAATATTTCTTTAAAGTATGCTTATCAAAATTGTATTTTGAAAAAATATTCAAACTGGGCCCGGTAGCCCTGTTTGCAATCGCAGGACACAGGAAACAGAGGTCGGAGGGTCAAGGCCCATCTGCCAAATAGCAAAAAGACAAAGTATAAAGAAACAAATAGCTTAGTAGAATCAAATCAAAGGGTAGAAATTAATCAGAGGAATTTTAAATAAGTAACTACTAAGTCAGCTTCCCATCACACAGACACCAGAAGTTCAGGGTCATGTTCTGCTACATAACAAGTTCAATGCAAGTCTAACAAATATGAGGCCTTGTCTCTAAACAAACAAATAAGCAAAACAACAACCAAAAATGAATCTATTAAAAAGTTGAAGCTGCATTTAAAAACTGATAGTGTTAATGTCATAGTGGCATACATTTATATTACTCAGGCTAAGACAGAAGGACAAATGATTCGAGGCCAGCCTGGGCTACAAAGGGAGACCCTAGTCACAATTGAGAATTAAGAAAAACCTAGTAAATTTTTGATACATGAAGATGCCACATACAAGAAGAAAAGGGACTCCATTGTTCTTGGGGCATATGAAATTTGAATCAAACTCTTAGAATAGTTGATGGAGCTGACCACCAGGCAGCTCACTAGCAAATACCAGTAAAAACAATTAGAAAGAAAGAAATACAGAAACACGACAAGCTTTTCTTCCTTGCAATCAAATGGCATCAAGTGTTTGAAGTGAAAACATGGCGATCACATGTAAAGTCTATGATAAAGCCCAACTTAAATGGTAGATGGTTTGCCCAGCATGTGTAAGGCAAATCACACAGATTGCAGAAATACATGCAAGGGAAGTTCTTTCTAACAAAGATGTCAACAATACATGTGGAGGTGGCCATGTAGAATGTTTTTTATATCACTAGAAATATCCAAGCATTTGGTTGCTACATCAAAGCCTGTAAGTTAGTTTAAAGGCCAGGGTATTCAGTGGTGTTTATACCAATTAGCCTATGCTGAGACTATACTGGCTAATTGGTATTATCCAAACAGCTGTTTACTTCTTTGAGTTTCATTTCCTTTTATGTAAAAATAAATAATGCTAAATTTGGGTTGTCGATAGGTTATACATAATAGTTGAACAATTTGACCCTTAATACAATTTTCAGCAATGGTAGAAATTTTGAAGAAACTAGCTCTAAACTCAAGGTCCTATGAGATCAGTTTTATTTTTTTGCTTTTTGTTTTTGAGAGCTTGGTTGGAATGTGATATTGTTTAGATACAGTTGTTTAAATTGCAAAACAAAGTCTTTGTTCCTGCCGAAGAGGAACATAGCTGGTAGGATTGTGTGCATGTTTGCACATTTATCTCAAGGAACTCAACTTTGTTAGCCACAGGGAGTGGCACACGCCTGTGATCCCAGCACTTGAGAGATGGACAAAGGAGGATAAGGATTTCAAAGTCATTCTCCACCGTATATATCAAGTTCAAGATCAACCTGGACTTTGTGAGATGCTTTCTCAAGAATAACTGTATCCATGTAGTTGTGGACTCCCACAAACAGGAAATGTCAGATAAACCAGTGGATTGCCAAATGAAACTTGGGCAAGAACTGGTGTTGTAGGTTCAAGTTCAAGTGGAGGCAATAGCTCTTCTTTATGGTTCACTTATATTATAAAGACTAATCTTACGCAAATTATACTGATTTAACTATTAATCACAGTTTTTAAAAAAAAATCAAAACATCATTTAGACATATGTTAGATCAAGTATATAAAAGAACCATAACCGAGTCAAGTTGACATGTAAGATGGATGTCCCTATGTCGGATGGTGTATCTTCCCATCAGTATGATTGCTCACTCCTGTCTCTACTGTATGATTTCTAAGGCGTGCTCTCTAAGAATTCCATCCATTACTCTGGACTCACTACAAGGCCTCTGACTGTATAAACTTCTATTCTGTTTTCTAAAACAATAATTTTGAGTTGGTGGTGTATTTAAGAATGATTTGCTCTGTATTAAGGTTTGCTGGCAAGAGCATCTTCCTTTTATCCTTCACCACAGTCTCTGCAATTTTGCCTCCCAGGGCTGTGTTTCACCATTAACCTCTCTGGAAATGTGAATGCCCAATATACTGGCCCCAAGAAAGTGAGTTATATACAAACTCTTCCACATCTGCATTCATATACCTGGAACCCCATAAAGGACCAAAAAGGGAAGGACAGTTTTACTGGAGTGTCCTGGTTTGTTTCTCCATGCAGTTGGGCTGAGCTCCTGGAAAGCCATGGGAGGACTGGCTTATTTCAGCTTCATGTTTTTCTCTGGGCATAGTTATGCCTTGCCAAATGAAATATCTAAAGTGCACACACTTTAAATATTTCCACTTGAACTGATTCCAATTTTCGCAGTGTGATAATGGTTATTTTTAAAGTATCTTTATATTTAGGGTATGTATATGAAATATGTAATGAGAAAATGGGAAATAGAGCATGAGTTGAAGCAGAATGGTAAATGTGCAGGACTTCTCTATCTTTTCCTCTGCTTGTATATGGGTTTAATAAGTTTAAATATTAAAAGTTATTTTAAAAAGAGCTTCTATGAGGTAGACAATTCATTAGCATTTTAAAAGTAATATAAGTGGATATTTTGTCTGCTTTCTGGTCCATAAAGTCACTGTAGTTAGAGCGTGTAAGTTTAAATACCCAGACCTGAGGGGTGGTGATTCTGTGTCTTTGTCTCTAGATGTTTATGTCTGTCAGACTGCTTCTTCAGGAGGAAAGGGCAAAGACTACCAGAGAAAACCAAATTCCCCATATTTGAGGTTCAAGAAGGAATGAAAACAACAAAAAATTCAATGGCTCCTCCGATATAAGGGCCTTTATACATCAAAACATTTACCGTAAGAATAAATGAAATGTAGTCATTGGTTGGGAGAGACCCAGGAATCTGGAACTTCTCACTGTTTGCTGAAACTGCCATTCTTTTAGTAGCTACCACTGCCTTCCTCCTCAACAACGTTAAAATAGTTCTCCACTGTAGCCTCAGGGAGAATCAGGAAAGATACAACAGGAACAAAATATATCCTTATCACTTCTCTCCATAAAGGAAATTGTAAGAATACAGAAGAGTCACTGTCTATGCCTAATAACTTCAAAAGGAAAAGTCATAGGCAAGCTTGTATGGACAATGTATGCCCAAGGGCATTTCTTCCTAAGAAGGATGGATCTATGTCTAAGTTCGTTTGCCAGGCTGCCTCCTCAGGACTTGGACTAAGGTCTTACCCTTACAGTCATTCACTCATACTTCTTTGTTCTATTTCATTAAAGTAATAGCTATGAAGCCCATGGGATCCTGCAGAAAAATCCAGGTCTATGTTTCTAATTATAAAATGTAAAATATTATTATTTTTTTGTTATTGGCTTCCTACTCCATGTCACAATTCTGAAAACACAATCCAACCTTCGATCTTCCTTCCCTGATACTCTGTTCTTTTTGGGCTAGCAAATTTCTGTTTTCCTCTTGCTATTTACTTATCACTAGTGTTTCTTACTGAGAATCATTGTTTTCATGCAAATCTCAAATGAACCATCCAAGTCTACTGCCAATATAAAAGAATTAACTGTTTCAATGTCACTATTAATCAGACAAAAAAATTGAACGTATACACTTTTAAAGGATGTAAATAAAACCCTCCAAGGCATTTAGACTGTAGCTTGTAACTGTTGTATTTTTAAAATACCCCGGACACTCTGTTTAGAAAACAAGTGTACCTTTTATTGAAATCATTCTTTACTTTGTTTTTAATGTCTTTCAAATAGGATTATTTGAAGTTTATTGCATGTATTTTTCCTCATTGCTATGTCATCAACCCTGGGTTCACATTCTTGGAATTATAGTGGGGAATTTGGATGTCTAGACACAAAAATATCAAGAACACAAAGCTCACTTCAAGTAAATCAGTAAATTGTGTTGGCCAACAATAAGCAGAAAGATTTTTTTTTCTTCTAACACTTTTGTTCTACTTCATTGAAGAAATCTAGGCTCTAAAACGATATTTGCTTCGTATTTTCAACTCCGTTTTTCATTCTGCCAATGAAGACTTAAAAGAGAAACTAGAAAAAAAACCTCTGAAGTTTGTCTTGAATTGTCTTACCTGAGGTACATTCTCCTTGAATAAGTTTATATGCAACGTATGATATAAACCTAGATACCAGTGATATTCCCTGTTGCCCTGAGCTGCGTTTAGAAGACTTCATTCCAGACTTTTGTTTATTATATTATCATAGCCTGTTTAAAGTAGAGCAGCTTTGGAGCTAGTCCCTGTGTTTCTTATTTAGTGACTACAAAGTCAAAGACTAAATGAAAGGAAGAATTTTTAGCTGTTAGTGCTCTGTGGCCTGTATTGACCTTTCATAAACATCTTCATTCAAAGACCTGAATGTACCTAAAAGTCTACTGTCCCGGAGACAAAGGGTAGCTAAACTCTTGGTTCATTCCAAACAGAAGAAAATGGACTCTCTTACTGAGCATCTAAACTGCCTGTTAGGGTCTCCATAAGAGAGTGAAACTTTCAAAATCAGGGCTTTGCTATCTCTTGGTAAAGCTGGAACCCGTCATCTTTGCTGTGGTTGGCCATCACAGAAAACACGGAGACATGCTTGTGATTTCCCAAAAGTGCTTTTAAAATCTTCATGGAAACTCCTTGAACTGCATTACAGCTACTCATTTCGTGGTGCTGTGTGGGTTTTGCTTGCTTGTTAGTGTGTGACATTCACGTCTTATCATCTTAAATCTAGACACAGCGGGGACTCTTTCTAGTTCAGCATTGTGCCAGTTTACTCCCATACCCCACTACAAGGGATTCAGAAAAGTGGTGACAATTTGGCTCTGTTATGGTTGCCTGAAGGGCCATTTGAGGAATTTTATCTTATTAAAGCTGCTATCACTTGATTAGTGCTGTGTCTAGTGGAATGAACTCTGAATATGATCTTGTTAACTTGTTTGAATTTTTCATTTTAACATTAAAACTCAAAAATGTTTGCTGCAGATTTTTATGAAAACTGTAACCTCTGACATACCCACAGTGACATACATACACACACACATGCACACGAGCATGCACAGGCACGCACACATCATAAGCCTACAAGCTTCAGCTAATTAAAGTATACATTTTTCACAGTCTCTCGTCTTACCTCAGCAATGCTTTGCTATTTCATACCCTGAAATCCTTATTTTTTTTAATTATTCCAAGTTTTGCCTTTGACTGTAAAAATATGTCTCCATTTTAATATAAATATTATGTCTCAAAGAATAAAATAACTCAAACTGATAATACAAGATAGGTGTCTGTGGTTTCATATACACAAAAACATGTGTCTTACAGGTCATGGGCACCTAGTTTGAGAGCCTGGAAAGACAGGGTATAAGCATTAGCAAAACAAAACTAAGATTTAGTGAAATCTATGAAATGTTCAAATCCAGTTTCCTGAGCTGCTTATATGATTTAAAGTAGCCATGCCTTGGGTCTGTAAATGAGACAGACAGTGAGTGTTGGATCTTTCAGAAGACAAGCCTCAGTGGGGCTCAGGGAAGGCTGATGAAGGAGTATTGGTAAAGGCATTTTCTACCTGTTCGTTTACCCCTTTCGTCACTCTGACCTAATTAAGAGTTACAAATGGAATTATGGGTGAAGGGTTGTGTATGGGAGCACAGCAACTTACCAATGATCTCAGCAGGGAAGGAAATGCCCCTTCCTCCCCAGCACCTCCCTCTGTTCTCAAATCCAGGCATCGAATCAAATGGTTAGCTAGGAATTTAAAAACGGGTAAAATAGGCGGGGCGGTCGTGGCGCACGCCATTAATCCCAGCACTCGGGAGGCAGAGGCAGGCGGATCTCTGGGAGTTCGAGGCCAGCCTGGTCTACAAGAGCTAGTTCTGGGACGGGCATCAAAGCTACAGAGAAACCCTGTCTCGAAAAACAAAACAAAACAAAAAAAAAAGGTAAAATAATTTTTTCTTTCCTTTTTTGCTTCTTTCTTTCCTTTTTTGCTTCTTTCTTCCTTTCTTCCCTTCCTCCCTCCTTTTCTTTCTTTCTTCCTTCTTTCTTTCAAACTTACAAAGGTAGAGGAAAACAGACACCTCACGTGGAAATTCTAGCTCATGGTGACCTGTGAACAGGAGTTGTGCAGAAAGCTCTGGGAAAGGATACTAGGTGGTGCCTCAGGTGGCAGCGGAGGCACAGAAAGAACATTCTAGAGATTTTGTGTTTTAGGAATTGATTCATTTCTGGAGCACTCCCCCAAATCCAGAAAGCATTATGAAACATATGGCTTTATTACTTGCTCCAAATACAAACAGCTACCATACCTGTCTTTCCATCAATCACTTTGTTTTGCACATTTTTGGAGACAGGGTTCGTGTCTGTATCCCTGACAGCCCTGAACTCTACGTATCCCTTGAGCTCAGTGTACAAACTCTAAGACCGTTTGTTGAGAAAAACTGGTTTATTCTAACAGAGTAAAAACAGATCCATCCCTTTTATTAGCACATCTCAATTTAACAAAGTTGTTTCTCTTCATAGACAGTGTCCAATATAGCTCTTCAGCATTTTCTCTGGCTGGTTACTGTGGCTCTCATCTAATCCCAGTACAAAGGAGGCTGAAACAGGAGAACTGCTAAAAATTCAGTGTTAGCCTGACCTACTGTTGTAGTTTGAATGTATTTAGCCCCCAAAAACTCATAGGAAGTGGCACTATTAGAAGGTGTGAATTTGTTGGAGGAAGTGAGGTCTTTTTGGAAGAGGCAGAATGACAAGTGCCTTTAATCCAGACCTTGAGGCCAGAGGGCACATCTTTAATCTGTGCCACACCTTCTGCTGGAAGTGTGTCATTGTGGGGACGGGCTTTGAGGTCTTTTTCTCAAGCTTCATTCAGTGTGACAGTCAGTAGACTTCCTGTTGCCTCTGAGTCAAGGTGTAGGTCTCTCAGCTCCAGCACACACACCCCTACACACTGCCGGGCTCCAGTCATTGATCATAAATGGACTGAACCTCTGAAACTGTAAACTAGCCACCCTCACTTAAATGTTTTCTTTGTAAGAGTTGTTGTGGTCATGGTGTCTCTTCACAGCAATAGAAGCCCAAACTGAAACACCTACACAGAAATACAGAACAATCTGCGCTATAGTTGAGACCCTGTCTGAGCATAATAAAATAAATAAATAGTATGTTCTGTTATGAAATTTGGTGCAAAGTTAAGACTAGAGAACCAGTTGGACTCCCAATCACACTCAATGAACAAGATGGGGTTGGTAGACAAACTGTTGCTTGGTATCCATGGGAACCGGGATCCCAGACTCCCAAGAATAACAGACCCTGGAGGTGCTTTGGGGTATAAGTCACATGCATCCTCCTGAACACCTGAAGTCATCTCAAAATTCCTCCCAACTTAACAGTGTAAATGCCACATAAACAGTTGTTACTCTGTAGGCTTTGGGGATGGGCACAAGAAAAACAGATCCAAACATACTCTGTTCAGATATAAATTTTTCTCCAATTATTTTCATTACACAGTTAGTTGAATCCAGATATAAATTTGTATTGCACACTATTTAGAGGGCAGCTTTGCATTAAGAAATAACCTCATTTGGGGATAGAGAAATGGAATATTGGTTAAGAGCCTTGACTACTCTTCCAGAGGATTCAGGTTTGATTCCAGAGCCCATATGGCAGCTCACAACTGTCTATAATTTTATCCAAGAAAAGTTGATGATTTAAATTTTTTGGAGAACATGATGCTATTTAAAAAGACTCTGTGTGAGTGTGTGTGCACATGTATGTGACTATTGCTTGTAGTTTTACTGTCATGCAAATAATATAAATAGGTGAATAATACCAATAGATAACTGACGGGGAATTCCCCTCTGTATGCTGTGAATATGTTTTATTTCAATTGGTTAATAAAGAAGCTGTTTCAGCCAATGGCTTAGCAGAGCAAAGCCAGGTGGGAAATCTGAACAGAGAGAGAGTAGGTGGAGTCAGAGAGACTCCATGTAGCTGCCGAAGGAGACAGACACCCCAGAACCTTTACCAGTAGGTCACAGCCTCGTGGTGATATGCAGATTAATAGAAATGTGTCAATTTAATAAGAGTTAGTTAATAAGAGGCCTGAGCTAATAGGCCAGTGTTGTAACTCATGCCGTTTCTTTGTGATTACTCTGGCCTGAGCAACCAAGAAACTGAACGCACAGTCTTCATTTAAAGATAACATAGCAAATAGAAAGGTTGATATGGGAAAAACATTACCTATGAACTCTTGAGTACAATGGGAGTGAAGGCTGAGATGGAAAAACCAACAAAGGAGTCTGCATCAAAAGGTCTAAGAATGAAAACCTCCAGCGTGCACTTCCTAAGACAGCAGTTAGAGAGAATGTTTTGCAAACAGAGGGAGTGATGACAGTTCAAATTCTTTCAAGGGTCAAGAGAAGAGGTCTACATCTCACCCTGAGGGCAGGGATGCTTGTGCAGATCTTATTGGAAGCAGTTAGGGCAGGCAGTCTTTGAGAAGGAAGTAAATTGTGTGACTGGCAAACTCTTAAGAGCAGGAAGCTGAGGAAAGACAAAAACTTCTAAGTTATTTGCTCAAGCATTTGGGCTGTAAAAAGCAAGGGAAAGGTCAGGAGTTAGAGAGACTTGAGACCCAGGAAGGGCTATTTGCTGTTTATGTTTATTGGAGGCGGATCCAGTCAAACGAACAAACACACAAAACACTCAGATGGGTGAAGTTAGAGGCTAGAAAGGGAAACTTCTTAGGACTGAGAAAAGGGAAGCCATTAAGGAGAACATTCTTTCCCTTGACAACAGAAGAAAGCAGGGAGTAGTAAAGAGTCACTGGGAAGTGGATGAATTTGATATTCGAACTTGGAGCAGGAGTCTTTCTCCATCATCAGGCTGCACTGTATACTGTGAGGTGTGGAGCAGTGGGGGTAGGGATGCACTGCACACTGTGAGGGGTGGAGCAGTGGGGGTGGGGATGCACTGCACACTGTGAGGGGTGGAGCAGTGGG
>NC_022034.1:34444506-34450177 GCF_000317375.1 Microtus ochrogaster | reverse complement strand
CTGCACACTGTGAGGGGTGGAGCAGTGGGGGTGGGGATGCACTGCACACTGTGAGGGGTGGAGCAGTGGGGGTGGGGATGCACTGCACACTGTGAAGGGTGGAGCAGTAGGGGTGGAGGTGGGGATGCACTGCACACTGTGAGGTATGGAGCAGTGGGGATGGGGATGCACTACACACTGTGAGGTGTGGAGCAGTGAGGATGGGGATGCACTGCACACTGTGAGGGGTGGAGCAGTGGGGGTGGGGGTGGGGATGCACTGCACACTGTGAGGGGTGGAGCAGTGGGGGTGGGGGTGGGGATGCACTGCACACTGTGAGGGGTGAGTGGAGATGGGATGAGGACCCGAGCTGAAGTCAGATGACTGAGAGGAAGTCGTCATGCAGTTTGAACTCACCATAATGAAGACTGGTGGAACTGACTTGCTCAATAAATAAAAAGTTTCCCAAGAAACTCAAGTATAAACCAAGCATGGTGGCCCAGACCTGTAATCCCAATCCTTGGACAGGGTAAGGCAAAGAGATCCTAATGAGGTGGAGGACAGTGTGGCTAATACAGCAAGCACCAGGCAGGGCTATGTAGCAAGGCCTGGTCTCAAAAACTAAAACATTATTTAATTATATGAATACTGATGCAGGTATGGTCACACACAGGGCTAAGAAGGCAGTTGAAAGGATGGGCAAACATTCAAAGTCAGTCTCTGTGGTGGTGAGGAGCACCTTTAACCACAGTACTCAGCAGAGGCAAGAGGACCCTATGAGATAACAGGCAATTAGTGCTACACAGTGAGACCCTGTCTTAAAAGCATAAACAAAAATAATTAAAAAATATTTTAGACCTTGGCAATGGTGGCATATAGCTTTAATCTCAGTATTTGAGAGACAGAGGCAGGTATCTCTGAGTTCGAGGCCAGCCTGCTCTACACAAGGAAACCCTCATATATATTTTAAGACCAACCCATGTTCCATAATGAGATTCTAACTCATGATCAATTACTTAATTAGAAAATATTAACCATCCCATAGATTTTGTGTTTGTCTGGTCTTTGTTTTTCTGCAGCCATACTTTTAAGTTCGGTGGGGAAAGTAAAGAATTCAAGGTCAATACTTCTATAACCTTAAAGCTACATGGTAGAGGTAACATCTGCCCTACTTCAGTCAGGCCAGTTCTAATTCCTGGTTCAAGCGTTACTTACTTCACTGGAATGGTCAGGAGGAGAACAACCACATTTGAGACAGGGCCTTCCTACACAGCCCAGGAAGGTTGACCTGGTACCACATATATGCCTAAGCTAGATTTGAATTCATTCTAATCCTCCAACCTCAGCTGCCCTGGTCTGAGGTGCAGATGTGCACCACCATGCCTGGCTAGAAAATCTATTTTCAATGTTTAAAAAAAATTTCTCTCATTTGGATCATGTCACAAGACGGCCAAGGACTGGCCCCAAAGATTTATCTCAGCTACCAAATGAGTAAAGACAAAGCTAAATAAATGAAGTTACAGCTTGTGCTACCAACTTCAAATTTTAAGAGAACTAAGACACAAAAACAAATTATAATAGAAAATAATAGATAGACAAAAAGACAGACAGATAGTAGATAGATAGATAGATAGATAGATAGATAGATAGATAGATAGATAATGATAACATATATACATACTAGATTTTAGTACCACTTATTGGAAACCAGGGAGAGCCAGTTTCTGGCACAAATTCAGTTATAAGACTAATTTGTCTGTTGTACAAAGCCAAGAGAATAAAGAGTCGTTTAACCTGATATGACATTGTTGGTCAAATTTTCCCAAGTTCCTACTATTTGTGGGACATTGGTCTGAGAATCTGAACAGAATGTACAGATAGGGATTAAATGCCTTCAAATGTGGATTGAAAGTTTGCCGAGCCAGGCAGATGACAAGCACGGCTTTGTAATCTTAGAAGGGCTTCCTCCTACCCTCTGTTCCCTAATCACAGACTGGGAACATGTGTGTGGTGTCACCAAAATGATGGGTGCAAGAACTAATATATGGGAATGAGAGGAACTGCTGTGCTCATGGGGGACTGTATCATGATGCATAAAAAGAGAGGATCAAACAGGGTGAAAAAGAGGTCAGAAGTTCACAGAGTAAAACAGAAAAGGACAGAAGCATATGGGAACACTAAGGCTTTATTAGTTTTTCTCAAATACAATACTATAGAGGTATTGATGGCAAAATGACAGCAGTTTGGATGGTGACTCTTTCTTTGCACAAGGTCTATGGTCCATCTTCTGATTCCATTCTGAGAAGAGTGAATACAGAGTTTCCATCCTTATGACCAGTGCAGGCAGAAATCCTGCAAAGACGGTTCCATGTGAGCCTTTGGTCTTTGACTACTCTTGGTATCTTGTCACTCTGGGCCGATGTCACTGGTGACCCTGTTAAGTCTGTGCCTGTGAACACTTTATCCTCAATGTTTTCTTTGGTAATTCTCTGTATAGATTTCTACCTTGCTCTTTCACTACAAATCCCTGCTGACCCATGCTGCACTCAGAGTTGGGTTTAGTCTCTCTCCTACAAGATGTGGTGTAGTGGATTAAATGAGAATGTCCCTCATAGGTTCTGTCATTTGAATACTTGATTTGACTTGATTCCACATTTGACAGTACTGGTTGGCTTAAAAGATGTGGCCATGCTGAAGGCAATATGTCACTGAGGACAGGCTTTGAGGGCTTGGCCTCTGGCTCTGCCTAGTGTGTCCTCACTGCTTCCTCCGTTTAGTTCAAGATGTGAGCCCTCAGCTTTTGCTCCAGCCATCGTGTCTGCTGATTGTTGCCATGCTTCTCCATCAGGATAGACTCTTGTCCCTCTGGCACCTGTAAATCAAAGTAAACCTTGTCTTCTCTAGGTTCCTTTAGCTGTAGTGTTTTATCATAGTAATACAGAAGGAACTAGCACAGTGGATTCCTTAGCATCTTCCTCATTTGTGCAGTATAATATAGAGAAGTAAGGAAAATAAGCTGCAGAGAAGATGAAAAAATAAATATAAGCTATGGGAGGCAACCATATTGGGCAACAGGAAGCAATGATAGATCTAAAAAGGACACATGAAGGTGAAACACTATCAATACCCAGAAACCAGTGGGAGGTGGAGTCTAAGACAGTACCAGTGAGTAGAAAGACTGGTACCCATCGCATTGGCTCTTCACTAAGGGTATGTTCAGCTTCTGTTCTCAAGATATATTTTCGTTTACCTTGTCAGAAATTGCTCCTATTGGAGCTGGAGATGTAGTGTTGAGGTAGACTTGCCTGGTGTGCCGAAGGGAGACCCTGAATTGGACTCCTAAAACCACAAACAGAAAAAGAGGCTTTCACTAAAATTTATTCAAACTACCAAGTGAACTGGGTATATTAATTCATGCCTGTAATTCCCATACCCAAAAAAACTGAGACAGGAGGTTTGCCTTGAGTTTGAGACCAGTATGAGATACACAGAGAATTTGACTCCAGACAGGATACATGCCAAGACACTGTCTCGGGGGGGGGGGGGGTTAAATATATCAAGTGAAAGAGAAATAACCACATATAGTTTAAGAACAAGAGAAATATGATCTCTGTACGTTCTTTCTCTACTTTCTTTCTCGCACTCTCTTCCTTTTTACCACCATTTTCTTTCTCAACAGGAACTAATTATATGGTTCAGGCCGACCTTCTGAACTCACAACCCTGATGTCTCAAGTGCTGGGACCACAGGCATAAGCTACCACAGCTGGCAGTACGCTTTTTTAATGATTATTTTAGTTAGCATACAAAATCATGAATTTTGTTATGACGTTTTCATATGAATCACTGTTGTCCACTCATATTTGCCACTCTATTTTTGCTTCCCTTGTCTCCCCTTTTCACTCCTAACTGAAACATGGTTTATAAGGACCCACAGAATAAGATAGAACAATATCTTACTCATTGCAGGCCACACAGTAGTCATTGTAGCTATTCATCTCTTCCTTGGTAGCTCAAACATGACTACCAATAATATATAAACAAATGGCACGTGGCTGTGTGTCAACAAAGTTTTATTTACAAAAACAAGCAGCCAGTGGACTCCTCATGGGCTAACTCTTAGATTAGTGTGTGGGTTTTTAATCAGATGTTATCATGTATGTAACCCATATTTGTTAATCAAACATTGACGAAATGTGGTTCGGTATATTTGTATTTCATTAGCTATTCACTAATCTGTTAAAATGTAAATTTTATGAGGGTAAAGTCTTTACTTTGTCTACCATTTTCCTTCTAGCACCTACACATAGTAGTTAGTGTGCAAATATGTTTCATAAATGAATAAATCAAACTTTTTTCCATTCAGCAATGTCTTCACTATATGAAAGTTAAGTTAATGAAGAATCTTTCCCAGAAAGTTTCACTCAGAAACTCAAGAGTGATTTGTTTTCCTAGTAAAATTTCTAGAAGTTGTCCTATTTTGTCTACCTGTCCTAACTAAATAAATTTCCTGTCCAAACATCTCCGCCATGCCCATTAGGGAAATGATAAATCATCTATGTTTTAAGTCAACACTTGCATTCCTTAAATTTTCTTGACCAGGTGAAGTGCCATTTCTTTGTCTTTGAATTTCCTCTTTATTCATAGTGTAAAACCACACCCTCCCTGCCCTGTACTGCTTGTTCTTTGCATTTCTTTTGTAACAATCAGTACTAATTCTTTCTGAGGCTGCAGAGATTTTTTTTTTTAATTTTTGCCTGTCACACCTGCAGAACAGATAAAATGAAAAGGGAAGTTAATATTCATCAGCATTTCAAACAAGTGAGCCTGAAACTACAGTAATCGCCTAAGTAATGAGGTATGGCCAGGGTGTTTTACCCACTATCCCACCTTTTCTGAGCATCACACTAGCTCCTGACTTTCCAGAGGTCTATTGTCCAACTCGACACTGGGCTGCAATATTATGACAGAGTCCAGGCTAGGAATAGGAGCTATTTCATGGGTTCGTGCACAGATGTCTGCATGGCAGTAGGGGGAAGAGGTGTTCAGCAAAGTCTCAGGACACACAGGCTGGATAGTCCCCTATGAGGTAGGCAGAGAAAACTCCAAGTCCACACAGTTTGTAGACACTGGATCTGCGTGTTCCTTGTCCATGGTCCCCACACTTACTCAGCATTGCTGGGTCTACTGCAAACTCCATTTCTTCATAAGCAAATGCTCTACTACACCTCATCCAGTGCATGTACATACACATACATACATACACACAAACACATAACAAACACATACACACATGAACACATACACACACAAACAAATACACAAACACATACATACATGAACACATGCACACATGAACACATACATACACATAAACACATGCACACACAAACATATACACACAAACACATACATGCATGAACATATACATGCATGAACACATGCACATACGTACACACAAACACATGCACACATACACACAAACACATACATGCACACACATACACACACAGACATATACACACACAGCAGTTTTAAAGCCTAGTGTAGAGAGTATGTTGGCATAGGTCTGATCCCAGTATCACTGAGGCAAGACAGCAGCACACTTAAAACCAATCTAGGCTACATGATGAGACCCTATCTCAAAACAAAAGACAAAAATCAAAGAAGGAGGAAGGAGGAAGAGGAGAAAG
>NC_022034.1:34440340-34444286 GCF_000317375.1 Microtus ochrogaster | reverse complement strand
AGATTCAGTATTCCATATCCATAAGGAAACCACCAACCTTCCCATGACCAAAGGGCCTTTCAGATCCATGTTTCTTGTCTCACTGACCTCTCTCAGCCTCTGCCCTCTACTCGGAATGCTAGTGAGCTCTGCCTTCTGAATTTTCTTCAAAAATGTCAATAAACATTCTCACCTCAGGGTTTCCTATCACCCGTAACCTTTGCTTAGGATTCCTTTCCCCAGACAAACAATCTTTTAACTTTTTGCTCAAAAGCTATTTCTTAGCAGAAGCTTCCCTTGCCATTTTACCCAAAATTATAGGCTTTTCTAGTTTTACATGTTCTTGTCCCAGCATTTCCTCCCAGCTAATATCTCTTTATCATATTTATTTTATATTGCTGACAGTCAATCCCCTCCTCCAGAATGTAATGACCATGAAGGTCAGGTTTCCTCTGCTACTCAGTCCCTAAAAAGGGTCTAACATGTAGAAGCACATACATTTATTGAATGAATGAATGAGTGAGTGAATGAATGAATGTTTTTATTTTTTGAAAAGAAAGAGCAATTATGTTGAAGCAAGGGAGATGCAATGGTTTAAAAGTATGATCTCTGGTGATGTTTATTACGCTCACTCTAGAGTCACCTTTCCATTTTAGAGGTAACGTGACAACAGCGATTATGAAAATATAACCAGGAAGTTCTCTATGTGATAGACACATATTCCTAATCATTTCCTATGACAATTTGTACACAGTCTATCCGTGCAAATGAGGTCACTTCTATGCAACTGACAGACATTTCCTTACCCTCTGATATGAACTGACAAGACATCACACATGATTGATTAGCAAAATTCGTACATGATTATACATAATAACCTGACTCAGCCTAGAGACAGTACCGATCATCTAACAAGGAGATTGGTAAGAATTCTATCTGCATAGGCCTTTTATGTTTGCCATTCCTGTATACGAGGTCTCTCAAACCATTTAATAATTTTTAGGCTTTTAACACAGTCATTTGGAAAGTGGAGGGATGTTTTGTAACAACAGTGTCTCAGGGGACACAGACTCAACTACCCTGGGATTTTGCTGTGACGAAACTTTGCCTCAAGTTCTCAAGGTTGTATTCAGCTGTGCCACAGCTTCAAGGACTTGCGAGCAGCTCTTGGAAACAGTTGCTCAACAAGCGCTTTGATTTTTGGAATATAGCTATCTCTGTCCTTCTAGAAGATTTGAAAATTGGCACAAGTGTCCTTCAATTTGAACTTCGGCATGGCACCAAAGTAAGTGAGCAAAATAATTAAGCCAAACCTCTTCTTTAAATGCAAGAGAATCAATACCCTAACATTTGGGACTAGCCAAGCTTTGTTCATAGAATGCATCATCAAAGCTATGCACGTTCTTATTGTGATCACAGATTTGTGTAGATCGTATTTTCTTACTTACTCCTAACCCCTACTACCTCCACACACAGGTTTTCATGTGCATCTATGGCATTAGCCATAGGAGCATGGGTGATACAAAAGAAGTTGCAATCAGTAGTAAAGTCCTACCAATGAATGAGTGGCAGCTTGCAAGAGGCATCTCACTGAAGAACTCCCACCTCAGTTGTATTAGTCAGAGCTCTCTAAATGAAAAGAACTGATAGAATGGACAGACACACATACACACACACACACACACACACACACACACACACACACACACACTGAAATGGATGGATTAGAATAGCTCATGGAAAGGCTGAGAATCCACTAGTTGATCCATCAACAAGGATGTATGTCTCAGCGGGACTCGTCTGAAACTAGGGTCCTGGAGGATTCCTGAAGAGGTGTTGGTCTTCAGTTTGTGTCAGAATCCTAAAGATGTTGGATTTAATACCAGCCATGACAACAGGATAGACAAACTTATCAGTAAGAGGGCAAGCATGTCCTTATATATGGGCTTCCATCTAGATTTAGGCTGGGTCTTCTTTCAAATAATCTAGAAAATTCCTCACTGGATTCACTTGGGCTTTAATTGGGTATAGTTCTAGATGTAGTTAACAACCAAGATTAACTACCAGAGCAGTCAAATTTTATCTCTTACATGCTTTTGTACGTAAAACCATGTGTAACTAGAAAAGGAGACCCTGCTGGCGAGAATCTCAGGTGTGTAAGCATTATAGCTTGGAAGGAAAGGTATTATAGCAGTCGGGAGCCAAGGAAGACCACCACAAAGTCACACCACACAACAAAGCTCATACAAGAGATTTATTTGGAGAGAAAAACCAGGTTGCTTGAACAAGAAACAGCAGAAAATTGAGCAGAAGACAGGATTTATATAGCTTTTCTTGGAGATAGGGTGGGGCAAAGCTTTTCAGGGTAAAGATTGGTTGGAGGTACTCAGGGAAAGGACCTGGCCACTGGTGTGACTTTGTGCCTTGAGGGGCTTATAAGGTGAGTGTCTACTGGCCCTGTCTCTGCTCTTTCTTTGAGGAAGTGTGTGCAGTCACAGTACCACAGACACTGTACTGTTTTGCTTATTTCTGAACCATGACTGAGTAGCATCAAGGTCTTCTTAGGTCATACCATAGCTGCTCTGCTTCAGGATGACAACTGTCATATTGTGACCAGAAGAAATAAATCTTCTAAAATAATTTAGCTACTACTAGATATATAACTTTTTAATGATTATCTTTTTAAGTGTTGGTGTAGGGTGAAGAGGGGCAAGGATAAATTGCCCTGCCCCTGACTGGACCTGAGACCTGGGGAAAAAAAAAAACACTCTAACCCTGACTTGACCCCAGGACCAGGACTCAAAATCCCACCAATCCCTGAGATTGTCCCAGTGCCAAGCTGCAGAATATCACCAATTCCTGAGCACGAAACCCCACCAATCCCTGAACTTGCCACAGAGTCTAGCTATAAAAATCCACCAATCACAAGCCACCCTGGAGTGCTCAACTCCCCCCCTCCAGAAATTCTATATAAGGCCTGTACCCTATTCAGTTTGCTATTGTTTCTCATTCTAGAGGCAGGCACCCTCCTGGATTCTTCCTTCCCAATAAATCTCTTGGAGGTTTGTTGAACAGTGTGACATTTTCACTGTAGCTGAGACCAACTATAACAACTTTTACAGGAGCTGAGCACTTCCACTGGGAAAACTTTCCCCAAACTAAGCAGAGCTGTAACACTTCTCCAGAGAAGACCAGAACAGAGCCCAGCAGAGCTGTAAGAACTTCGCTGAGAAGTCCTCCCCTGTTGGGGTAGAGTAGTTAACTTTACACTATGGAAACCTTTCTTTCTCTCTTTCTTTCTTTCTTCCTTCCTTTCTTTCTTTCTTTCTTTCTTTCTTTCTTTCTTTCTTTCTTTTTTTCTCATTGTGTCTGATGTGGGAAGGCCCAGCTCACTAATCTACACGTCTTTTAATCCAGGGCTCTGGAGATAAAAGCAGAAGTATCTCTATGAGTTCAAGGCTAACCTGTTCTACATAGAGATTCACAGACCAGCCAAGGCTGTGTAGTGAGACCTTGTCTGAGAAAAAAAAATAGAAAGAGATAAGAACATTGCCTGCTCTTCCAAAGGTCCTGAGTTCAATTCCCAGCAACCACCTGGTGGCTCACAACCATCTGTAATGAGGTCTAGTGCCCTCTTCTGGCCTACAGGCTTACATGTAAATGGAATATTGCATACATAATAAATAATATTTTAAAAAGATAGAAAAGTTCAGGGGCAAGCTGGCAGTGGGAGCACACACCTTTAATCACAGCACTCAGAAGATAGAGGTAGGCAGATCTCTGTGAGTTCAAGGACAGCCTGGTCTATAAGAGCTAGTTTCAAAGCTACAGAGAAACCCTGTCTTGAAAAACCAAAAAGAAGAAGGAGGAGGAAAAGGAGGAGGAGGAAGAGGAGGAGGAGGAAGAAGAGGAGGAGGAGGAGGAGGAGGAAGAAGAAGAAGAAGAAGAAGAAGAAGAAGAAGAAGAA
>NC_022034.1:34409607-34440240 GCF_000317375.1 Microtus ochrogaster | reverse complement strand
GAAGAAGAAGAAGAAGAAGAAGAAGAAGAAGAAGAAGAAGAAGAAGAAGAAGAAGAAGAAGAAGAAGAAGAAGAAGAAGAGAGAACTTCGGACTTCGGGGGCAAACATTATCTGGAGATTAAAAACAAGTACAAGTTTAAGAATATCTCAAGGTGCAGGAAGAAAACTCAGCTCATCAACTGCTTAGAGAACCTCAGCTTGCTCTGCAGCACCCAGGTTAAAAAGCTGCACACACTGTGCAGGGAGACGCACACACATCAATGGAGCTTTCCGGCCAGGCAGCCTGACTGAATCTAGGAGCTCCAGGTTCAGTGACAAACCCTGCCTCAAAAAGTGAGTGGAGACAGAAGAAATGAAACCGGCTGCATACACTTAAAATCTGTGCTGTTCGCCATGTTGGAGAGGCTGCTCAGATGTTAAGAACACTTCCTGATCTTCCAGAGGACCTGAGTTGGATTCCAAGCACCCATTCAGGTAGTTCATCCTACCTGCAAGTCTAGTTCCAGGGAGATCGAATACCCTTTAATAACCCTTTAAAGATGATAAATAAACAATGATGTGGAGAGCAATTGAAAATGACATTCCACTTTGACCTGCGTCTCACAACCATACATGCACATACACCTAAATGCTGCGTGTGTCCACACACATGCAGCTTCTCAACAGACCCAGTGGAAGTTAAAGCTCACAAAATCTTCAGCAGAGTAAAAAAGAGTTCAAGAAGAATGACAAGAAAACCACAGGGCAGTCTGTAAGCTACAGTCAATCACGGGCGTCTGTAGAAAGTGGAGAAGGAAACCTATCAGTGAATAGTTAAAAACAGATGAAATGTTGCAGGACACACCTTCAACACCAGTGAGATGAAGTCACGAGGAGCCAGAGCCTGTCTGGGTTATGGAGAAATTTTGTAGCCAGGCTAGGCTACATGACCTCATGTCTAATATAGAACGGAAAGAATGATTCAAACAAATCCTCAGAATGAAAGTTCCAGAATTTCCAGGCACAAAGTTAAGTGCTTACATCACATTCTAAGTTAGCTTGAGCTAAGTAGTAAATTTGAGGCCAACCTGGGCCACAAAGTGAGATCCAGTCTCAAAAACCAAAAGAAAAACAGAATAACAGAATGAAGAAGACAGTGTGGAAAAAGAGAAGAGAGATGGGGGGAAGGGAAGGAGAGCGTAGGCAGGGGGAAGGGGAAGGGAGGAGGAAAAAAGAGGGAGGGAAGTTTTACGTTCTTGCATTTATTTATTTATTTATTTATTTATTTATTTATTTATTTAGAGACAGGATTTCTCAACAGAGTCCTGGCTGTACTGGAACTTGTTTTGTAGACCAGGCTGGTGTCAAACTCACAGAGATCCACCTGCTTCTGCCTCCCTAGTGCTAGAATTAAAGTCATGTGCCACCACTGCTTGGCAAGTTTTACAAATTTTAAAAAGATAGGTGAAGCATTTGAAAGCAAGGCATAATGGCTCCTAGCTGTAATCCCAGTATTCAGGAGGCTGAAGCAGGTGGATTGTCATGAGTTCAAGACAAGACAAGTCTAGACTTCACAGTGAATTTAGGACAGCCTAGAATACAGAGTGAGACTCTGTCCAAAAAAAAAAAAATAAGTAAAAATTAAAAATGAAAATTTTTATGCATAAAAGGATAACCTTTGAGAGTCAGCTCTGTCTTTCCACCATGGGTTCTGGGGTGAAACTCAAGTTGTCAGGCTTAAGAAACAAGTGTTGTATCCACTGAGTACCTTGCCAGCTTTTTTTCCCCTTTGAGACAGCTCTCAGGTAACCCATGTGGCCTCAAATTTACAAATTCTTCATCATCCTGCCTCTGACTCCAGCGAAGTGAGATTAGAGGCATATGTGCCTTGGCGACATAATTAATCTTCTAAAAAAAAAAGTCCACTGTAAATGTGATTCGCTTAAATTAGAAAACCAATCAGCAAAGATGGGGTGTAGGAAACAAAGCCTGACTAGGATGTGAAAAGGGGTCCTCGAGAGACGGAAACAGCATCTTAGATCTTGACTGTGTGTGAGGTACACCGGGGTGATGAGCAGCTCTCCCAGACTAGTGGACCACTGACAAGCCCCAGTGTGCTTGGCAACACCTGTGCCTTAAATTACTAGAAAGAGCAAAGAAAACCAATCAAACATAGAATGTGACAGTTATGAACTACCAAGAGAAAGTAGAAACAGCATTTTAACTGTCATAACCCTGTAGACAGTGATCTAGCATATGTTGATTCAACAAACAGTAGCATATAATTAAAGAAGGTGGGGAACAGGAAGAAAGCAAATATGAAAGTTGAGATTGAAGAATGGCCACTGGGTGAACAGGGACACCTCAATCCTTGCCTGAACATTGGGAAAGAAAGTCCACGGTAGAAATAACAGGAAGAAGCAATATAAATAGTCCAATTTTTAGATATAGAAGCCAATAAATAATCAACTCAAAAGAATAAAAGGTATTTTCCTTAAATAAAGGAAAATGAGAACGGGGAAGAAGGAAACAGGGGCTTTATAAAACTCACTTGTTGGGGCCTGAGCGATGCTCACAGGCTAAGAGGGCTTTGCGGCTGGCTCTTCCAGAGCATCCACAGTCAGTTTCCTGTACACACATCAGGCAACTCATAATCCTCCGTAATCCAGCTTCAGAGGAGCTAAGGCTGCCTTCTGGTCTCCGAGGACACTCGAATACATGCAGCACACACACACACACACACACACACACACACACACCTATGAAAAAATAAACCTTAAAGAAATTCAGATTTTTTTAAATTAATTTACATGCTTAAGAAGAAAAGTAAATTTTAAAATGTTTGTATATTTTAAAGGCATAACACATATTATGTGATCAATAGGATTAGATGATAGATAGATATATAGATAGATAATAGCAAGGTTACTGCTGCTAAGAAAAGTATTATATCCATCCTGTCATGTCTTTCCCCTTTTATTTTATATTTACTGTTTGTTTTTGTTTGGCGACTTGGGAGGCAAAGTGTTTTCCTTTTCAATTTTTAAAGTTTTAAGGCAAGACAGACAAGTTTTCAAGCCGAATGCCTTCTCGTGGAGCTCAGTTCCTGACTAATCCCAAGTTTTCGGCCACCGTAGATGGGGTCCTACATCCTGACCTCCAGTTTTCTCCTTGGTAACACGTTATCTCCAGTATTAACACGTTAGACACTGGTCCAGTCTTACACAGCCAGAGTCGTCTTGAATGTCTCCTAGGAGGCGCACATCATGTCCAGGAAGCAATCTTCATCTTCTCACTCTGGTACTGCTCCAAGACAGTCATGCGTGCACATGCTCACCAGGATGTGCTGGTTCACCAGGAGGAAGAAAGCTCGGTTAGGGTTGAGCTGTGTGCCTTCTAGTTATCTTGATAAACTTGCTCAGGTTGATGCGATCAGATACAAGGAACTTGGTTTTGTCCCGGACAGGCAACTGCCTCTCACCCTTGTATGGCTATATTATCCTCAGGATCTTGGTGGAGTGCTGCTCTCGGATGAGCTGGACATCTTCCTCTCTTTGTTGGAGTCTTCCACACTGCTTGAAGGTTTTCTCCAACCGCAAGGCGCGAGGGTTCGACTTGGTGCTCCTGCCTCCTGCAACTGCCACTTCTCCCGCTTCTTCGAGTGTTTTGCCTGCATGTTTGAGTACCGCACGCATGCAGTGTCTGTGGAGACCAGAAGGGGGCTCCAGATTCACTCAGCCTGTAGTTACAGACAGCTGCGTGCTGTCCTGGCAGTGCTGAGAACTGAACTCAGGTTGTGTTTAAAAAAAAACAAACAAACAAACAAACAAAAAAACAGGCAGTGCTCTTTTTCACGGAGCCATCTTTCCACCTCACATGGTTTTGTTTCTATTGTTGGTTGACTTACGGCAAGAGCATCTAAAAATCTAATTATTTAGCAAGAGTCAATTTAATTTTTTTAAATAATATTTATTTATTTTGTGGGCCTGTGTGTTCATGTCTGTGCTTGTATGTGCGCCTGTGTATGTGTGAGCGTATGAGAGCATCACAGATTCACAAGTGTCAACGTATACATGCAGAGAACAAAGAAAAACCTACAACTGGAGTCAGCTCCCTCCTTTCGCTCACTGTGTGGGTCCTGAGGGGTCTGTCCAGCTTACCATTGAGCACCTTCCTGTTGAGCCAGCTCCATGGCCAATGGAGTTCTGAATTTTACTGCTCTTTATGGTGCTTTGAATGAGAAATGTCTCCCATAGGCTTCAGTATTTAAGCAATGGGCTCCCAGTTGGGAGTTGTCTTAGTTACTGTTCTATTCCTGATAGTATACACTAAGAGCAAGGTAACCTACAGAAGAAAGCCTTTGATTGGGGGCCTGTTTATAGTTTCTAAGGATGAGTCCATGACCGTCACAGCAAGCAGCCTGGCAGCAGGCAGGCCAGGATGGTGCTGAAGCAGCAGCTGAGAATGTACACCTTATCCACAAACCTGAGGTGGAGAGAACAAGCCTGAGCCAGGGTATTTTCTTGAAACCTCAAAGCCCACCCACACACCTCCTCCAACAAGGCCACGCCTCCTGATCCTCCCGAAACAGTCCATCACTGCGAGCCAAACGTTTAAACGTACAAACCTGGGAGGGGGGCACTCTCAATCTAACCGCGATGGTGGTGCTGTTGGGAGCGGTGGTACAGCCTGGCTAGGAGAAATACAGCACCAAGCAGGCTTCTGGCTCGTGATCAAAAATGTGATTTCTCAGCTTCCCATTGTTACCCCCATGCTTGCTGTTTGTTGCCGTATTGCCATCCTACCATGGAGATTATGTCTCTGGGGCCATCAGCCAAAATTAATTCTCTCTTCCTTAAATTGCCTTTGGTCATGTTTTATTACAGGAGCAGAAAGGCTTTCAGATGTCTTCTGAAAACACCATATTTGCACATCAAGAAGTCAAAAACTTGTGGAACGTTGGTAATTACAAGCTAGTCACAATTATAAAAGTGCTGCTTCTGAGTAAGCTCACATTTGAAGTTCCACATTGGCAAGGAAAGAGGAGGGACAGATACCATTTAACCCCCACAGTGATGAAGATGAGAACCTATACAAATCAAACAAGAAAGAGCAAAATGAAAAACAATGTATGTAGAGAAAATGTAAATACCCTCCACCCCCCCCCCGGGGGGGGAGTAGGGAAGGGGAAACCTTGTGTCTACAAATATATCAAAAACATAACTTTATATTTCAAAACAATCTAAAGATATTCGGAAAATAATATGACTTGAAATCCAACGTTCTGGCTTAAATTAGAGAAATCAGAACGGATGTGGCAGAACATAGGAAAGAATGAAATTCAGGCATGAAAAATGGATGATCCAATACAGAAGTGGTTCAAGAGGGGGAACTTGAAATGAAATGTACTTTGTAGGACATACATTTTTCTCCACAATCGAAGGACATAGATTATTAAAAGGCAAAAATAAACAAGGGGAAATGGACTCAAAGAAAAATGACAAACACTGCAGGCAGTGAGACTATGACGTGCCGAAGAGCTCCTTACCAAGGACACCACGCCAAGAGAAAACGCTGAAGTATAATTCAGGAACTTCCATGGTAAGAAAAGAGGTGGAGCTGAATTTGAAGAAGGCATTTCATAGCTAGGAACATCTGTCTAGGACAGCCAATGCCAGCCCTGAAAACCTCAAGGATTTTAGAGAAGTAACGTAAGAAGGGGAGGATTCGACTTTGAGCCCACATTTCAACAGATGTTGACGCTATCAGAAAAGCGTGTTTAAGGTGTTCACGAGAACCAAATGAGTCAAGGGTTTGGTAGCCCAAAAAACTGAAATCCAACTGAGAAAACCAAAACCAGACAAGGAGGCAAGTGTGTGTCTTCCTGGCAAATTTATTAAAGGCGTCAGGAAGGCAAGTGATTAGATGGGACGCTGTGTAATATTCTTAAACCACAGAATGGGGGGAGGGGACTACCAGAAAGACTGTCAGTGGTCCTCAATTACTGAATCAGGTAACGGGAAATCTACCAAATCTTTCATTTGGGTTTCTCCTAACTATTCCTTGATAGGATACCAAAAATATAGAAATATTCTAATCCTTTGTCGAAATAGAGTTATAACTTATTATACAAAGGACTTGTCATAGCCTTTTATATACAAAATACCCCCAAATATTATTAGCTCTGGTCCTAGGCAATCTAACATTGAGCAAAGTCTCTATTTCAAATCATAGATCCCTTTTTGCATGAAATAATTTTAAAAAATGTTTTTCATTAAAATTTTGGCTTTTAAAATAACTTAAATTAAGTTTTAATAAGCATCAAAGATTGGTTTGTGTCAGAACAAAATCCAATAAAAACGCTGAAGAATGTTTTCATGAAACAGCATTTTGATTCTGTTTGAAATACTAACAATGAGAAGCATTTAAACTGTTGGCATTCTGACCGTTTATTTCTTTGTTTTATTGTGCCTGTTAATTTTCTTAATAACAGATTATAATAGCCCCTAGTGTGTGTAAAACAAATGTGCTACAATCCATCCTAGCTCTATTCCATATGCTTCCCTGAGTCAGCTCTGTTTGAAGCAAGCTGACCCACTCGGACTACAGTTCATATGTGCCTCCAAGCACGTTCACAGTTTGGCTGGATTTGCCTACAGAAAATGAATCACACAATCCTCAAGTCTTTGGCTCTCTCCACCTTATCGAGTTTGTTTTCTATGGAGTTTAAACTCCTCTCCCATGGAGATTCTAAATAGAAGGAAGATAGATAGGCCTTTGCCCAGAGCACGTTTTAATTGACACTCCGAGCCAAATGTAGGTTGGATGTTTGACTTCAACATAAACTATTTTAGCCAATTCATTCCTGAACATCCCAATTTAACAGTCGAATCAAGCTAGTAATGTATACACACCATCATGGGGAAACGTGCTTCTTCAGTACTGAAAATTTTAGAGAAAGTGTAATTAGTGTAAGAGGGCAAGGCCTTGTGTAAGAAATTGATTCATCTGTCAACTTCTTGAACTAATGATTTCAAGCATTATGAGGGAGGATGTCCCCGTGTGATGGTGGCCTACATTTCCAAGGGGATGTGTGTCCATTAAAGGTGGAATTTGTGAGTAGACAGTATTTCTAAGACTTACTGGAAATCTTTGCTGACAAGTTTGTAACTGTTTATTCAAGGCAGACAGAGGAATGCATCCTAATTAAGAAAGGAAGAAAGAAAGTAAATACTTCCAAAATTATGGTAAGCAAATTTCCCATCACAGTCTTGTACAATGAAAATATAGGAGCTGAAAGAGTGGTGGCGTAGGTCCGAATACCAGTAAGGTGGGATGCTGAGGCAGGAGAATCACCAGGTTCAAGGTCTTCCTGCACTACAGAGTAAGTTCAAGGACATGCTGAACAACTTACTGAGTCTCAAAATAAAAAGAGAGCTGGGTGCCAAGAGAAAAAAAAAAAGAAAGAACTGGGGTGTCATTAAAGACAGGGTGCTTGAAGCATGGGGAGAACCATAGTAGAACAGATCCTGATATTTCAGAACAAAGAGAAAGAGGGAGAGAAGGAGAGAGGGAGGGAGGGAAGGAGGGAGGGGGGGAGGGAAGAAGGGAGGGAGAAAGGGAGGGAAGAGGGAAGTGGAGGGAAAGAGAAAGAAGGGGACAGAAGGAGGAAAGGAGGAAGGGGACAGAATGAGGAAGGGGCGAGCGAGGGAGGGAGGGAGGTTAAAAAACGATGTTTAAAGGAAATATTTGGAAAATGAGCAATAACAGGGCTTGGTGGCTCACACCTGCAATCCCAGCATTTGGGAAACTGAGCCACAAGGATCACAACCTCAGGACAGCCTAGCAGAGACCCTGCCAAACAACAACAACCAAAAAAGGTAAGGGTCCCCACTTGAGAACCAGAATAAGCACCCTAATTATTATAAGAAATACTTCTCCTGAACAACATAAAAAACAGCTATCTGATGCAAAATGATATAAAGGGATGGGAAGAGCAGCCCCGTGTTCTAACCCATTTAAAGAAAACTAAACACAGACTCTCATGGGGTAAATATAACACATTTGTTACAGGCACCGGGAGATTTTAGCTAACATAGCAATTTAACTCACTCTTCCCTCTTCAAATGTTATAATTTTCAGCAGTTGAAAGCCAGAAAAAGGCCTCTCTATTTTTAGTGTTAGTATTGCATATAAAAACATTTTCTATGCTCCAGAGAGACATTTGGATCTGATATTGCAGTCACCTGAAAATTCTAAGTGTTGGGAAACAAGGGAAAATATTTCTGGATCTAAAGCAATTATATCCCCATGAGAATCTACAATCCGTTTCCCCAGAATTCTGACAGTTTCTGCTAAGGGAAGCTGGGTTCAGGTCTGCCTTGCTGCCACAAATGGTTCACCTCGCTGAGCCAGATAGTTCTTGTGAATTTTGGAATGTGCCACTGTTGTTTGATTACTACCAAAACAGGCTTCATTTGAGCGTATTAAAAGCAGTTTGGCATTTTGGGTGGAGCAGAGTTTAAAGGAAACAGTGAGGTTATCTCCTCCGTGACACATTCAACTGGCCACTCCCAAGTAATTCCAACCTTCAGAACAGCCACATTTCCAGCCGCAGACAGTGAGTGAATTTACTTTGCGGATGTGTTATTCACAGCTATGACTGTGTTTAAAAACTTTAATTAATGAATTACTTTTTTAAAACCCACAAAGCTAGCCATATTTTCTCAAGCCCTTTTTTTTTTTTAAAGGGGAAGGTTTGCATAATTCTTTCAAACTGCACATAAGGGAAAATCATTTACGGAAACACATGGTCTTTAGACACATTATGAAAAATTTAACAAAAATTCAATCTGCTGGTCAACTTATTTCCCATTTATATTTTTTTGCAGGCTGGTCATTGTTTTTTTGCTAACAAAAATGTATGTGTTCTTTGTATGTGTCATGTTGTCATATTTATGTGTGTATTTATATAATACCACACACATATGTATATATCCATGTAGCAGCGGGATGACTAAATCAAGCTAACATATGCATTATTAACACTCATGTCATTTGATGTAGTAGGTGGTAAGAATACGTAAAATCTACTTCCTTGTTGATTTTAACATAGCAATACATTTTGATCAACTATCATCTGCCGGTCTGATTTACATGGGAAAAAAAAGTGTGGAAATTAAAATCTGCATTCCCAGAAGTTAACAAGGCTGTACTCTCCATGTCAGCTTCCAGGCTCGGCTCTCTCCTGCATCTATGGTACCCAGCACCACACAAGGTCTCTTGTAACAGAATTCTCTGATGAGTCCTGCAGGGTAGCGATGGTAATCACCAAAAACGTTAATGAAAGACAGCATTTCCTGTGTTTGAACACAAGCCTTGATTTACAATAGTAGTGTCCTAATTGAACGAGCAATCTTCAAACTGATATTCCGAAAGGAAGAAACAAACCTGCTCAAAAACATTGATTCTCCCATTTCCTGCAGGTTAAATCTAGACTTCAACATGATGCACCGTGTAAGGCTCTCCCTTGCATCTTCCATGCACCTTTGGTCAAACTGCCATATTTTCTCCATGCCTTGTTGTTTGAAATTGTCTTTTTTCTTTCTTTCTTTCTTTCTTTCTTTCTTTCTTTCTTTCTTTCTTTCTTCCTTCCTTCCTTCCTTCCTTCCTTCCTTCCTTTCTTTCTGTTTTTGTTTGTTGAGACATGGTTTCTCTGTACAGTCATCGCTGTCCTGAAACTCACTATGTAGACCACATTAACCTCGAACCCACAAAGATCCACCTGCTTTGAGTTCCAAGTTCTGGCATTAAAGTCATGCCCATGACTACCCGTGAAATTCTCTCGTTGATTCTTATCACCCTGCTGCCCTGCAGGAAATTAGGAGTGTGCTTTTGTTGTTGTTAGGATTTGGTTTTTCGGTTCTGAGACAGGGTCTCAAGTAGCTCAGACTGGCCTAGAATTCATAAGGAAGAAGACCCTGAACCTGATTCTCCTGCCTCCACTCTTGGGAACTAGAATTACAGGTGTGTGTCACTATCTGATTTATTGTGCTTGGGACTGGGCTTAAAGCATGCTAGCTAGCATTCTACCAAGTGCAATAACCCCCAGGGCTCTTGCTGATGGACTGGTTCAGGCTTTGGAGTCTCAGAGGAGTGTTACTCTTTCTGGACCTCTTTGTTACACTGGTTCCCCACTTCGTATAGCACCCTGCCCTCATCTTTCTGGTACAATTCAGTAAAAACTTTACCATGGATTTGATAAAGGTCTCCTCTTCAACTAAATAGTGAGGCTCTCATGGAACACAGACTTAGCTTTTACAAATATTTGGGCACCAAAACTAAGTACAGCTCCTGAAGCATGGTAGATATCTATTTAACCATTTCTAAGAACACAAGCAAGTGTGGAGTATGTGTATGTGTATGTGTATGTATGTACTGTGTACGTGTGGAGTATATCTGTATATATGTGGAGTATGTGGAATGTGTGTATGCATGTGTATATGTGTGTAATGTGTGTATGTTTGTGTTTGTGTTTGTGTGTGTAGTAAGAAGATTGAACTGCTCCTTTTATCATACCAAGACAAAAAGAAAAAAGAATTTCTAGATAAAGCTTAAAAGGTGATTTCCTTAATATAAAATAAATTTACATTTGATAACACAAATTCCCTCAGAAACAATTAAAATTGTACGTCCATTATTGAATTTTAGTATGGTCAAGGTAATTCCTGAGCTGCTAAAATAGCTCAGCTAGTAAAGGGGTATGTTGCCAAACCTGAAGATCTGACTTCGATCCCAGAGACCCACATGGTAGAAGGAGAGAACAGACTCCGACCCATTGTGCTCTGACCTCCATATACATGCTGTAGCATGCAAAACTCTGTGCACACACTGGATACATACATAGACACATATGTACGTAGATAAAGATAAAATATGACAGAAAACATTGAAATAATTCTTGCGCTACACCAAGATTCCTTAAATTATCGTAAGTACCATCGAAAGCAAGATTAAGCTTGCAGAGGCAAATATTCCCAGTGTTTTAATCCATAACAAAATGGCATGCGGCTCAGTTAACTCCTCAAGGGAACTTAATTTGTTAGAAGGGGTTGGAGCAGCACACGGTGGTCCAGTTGAAGACACTGTCCTCAAATGTCTTAGAAAAATAAAGCTTTCCACAAAGAGGCTGTCCTCTCTATCCAGGCACAGCATGCTACCTCAGCTGAGAAATGACATCATTTGTGGACACCCAGCAGGAGGGGCCTGAGGACAGTGTAATACAGACCAGGCTAATGAGAATACTTGGTTAATGAGGAAAATCAAAGGCTAAAGTGTCAAGCTGACAAAAATACCAGTGCTGTCATGACTTAACTAAATTATTTGTGTCTACCCCCCATGTTAATTAATTGCTGCTTAATAGACCACAGATGTGTCAAACGGCTCTTTTCTGAAAACTGGCAAAGTCAGTGGAAGGTGTCTATAAATTAAAAGAAACCCGTGCAGCTAAAAGTATTTCGCTTGCTTTGCCTAAGCTCTGTAGTGAGTCTGACCTGGGACTTTAACGTTGTGTTATGGAGGGAATTTTCACAAGACTATAACTTGTGAGACAAAATAACATGACAAAGTGACAGACCTTGCTAACATACCATGTCTAAGTCAATCTAAGTGAAAAGCAAAACTCCCCTATGAGCTGCACTAGGTCAAACCTGTGATTTGAAAGGGCTGCCAAAATACAAAGGTATTTATTTATGCGTCTTTGATGGAAATTTAAATCTCTAAAGTCAACTGATTTGACTTGCTAAGGAAATTGTTCTACTTGGTTGAGAATGGTTCCAATGATGTGCATTGTCAGTGTGGCTACAGATGAGAAGGGGAAAAAAGAAAGTAGGCTCAAAATTGAGCCAGGGTACGAGAAACTCAGCAACATGGTGATTGAAAGCCATGGGTGAAAATGAGGAAACCAAGGGTTCCAGCCTGCCTCCTGTGTAAGTTACTACAGTGAAACTCCGTTTCCATGTCAGTGAGTCAACCTACTCACGAAATCTGTAATTGACTCTATCATTTGGGGATCTGGTTCTCATTGCAGAAAGCATGACTTGTTTGCTAAAGATGAATGCAGAAGAAAAGAGCCAGAGAACCCACCAGAAAGTGAGGTCTGCCTGCATCTGAGTACCAGTTGGTGTATTTCAGTTCACATATTTGGTATCTTTCAATGCCATTCTACGTGAGAGGAATTTATTTGAAGTATTTTTAAATGAGCAGAGATACAGTTTTCCTTAGTTATGATAAAAGATAAAGTAGATATAAATATTTTAACTGTAATTCTTGCTTGATAACTGTTTTGTTATATGTAATTTTACTATGTTAAAGTTAAAACCTTTTTTATTCAAGAAAAGGGGAGGTGATGTGGGTTTCCCCTCTTTATGCAGTGATTACCATTAATGGATAAAGAAACTGCTTTGAGTCTATAGCAGGGCAGAACTTAGCTAGGTGGAGAAAACTAAACTGAATGCTGGGAGAAAGAAGGGCAGAGTGGAGAGAAGCCATGTAGCCCCACCGGAAACAGACCCAGAACTTTATCCATTAAGCCACAGTCTAGTAGTGATACACAGATTAATGGAGATGGGCTAAAATAAGATGTAAGAGCTAGCCAATAAGAAGCTAGAGCTTATAGGCCAAGCAGTAATTTAATTAATACAGTTTCTATGTGATTATTTTGGGTCTGAGCTGCTGAGCAGCCGGGACCAACAAGCGGCCTCTTCACAACATTGGTCAAATAAATAGATTAGATTTTTGGCTTGGCTTTTTTGCCACTGTTGTTTTGTTTTGTTTTTTATTTTTTGAGACAGGATTTCTCTGTGTAGCCTTGGCTGTCCTGGAACTCACTCTATAGACCAAGCTGGGCTTGAACTCACAGAGATACGCCTGCCTCTGCACCAAGTGCTAGAAGTAAAGGCCTGCACCACTATCACCCCATTAATAGATTAGATTTTTATCTGAGAAAACAGCTCCCACCTTGTTATCCAGTAAATGTTCAATCGACCCACTGTTTAGTATCATCAACTTTCTGATTATCTATCCCTCATCAGCCAATGGTAATGGTGACACTGGTGGTGCCCCTCTTTTGATGCCATGTCTAGACTAATCCTCCCTCACAGCAAATGCATATACAGAGCACATGTTTATCCTGAGAGAACTAGCACAAAAAAGAAAAAAAAAATCTGTTACCATTCAATAATATCTTCCTCCCAGTGTGGTAGCAATCACATAAAATAGTCTCAAGAGTAAAAAATTTCAGAAAAATAAAGCAAAACATTTTCTTCATATAAATTCTCCTTTATTTCAATGCTTTTCCTAAAACATGTGAGCAAGAGAAGATGTTTGGCAGTCAGCATATTTATCTCTGCATATATGTTATAGCTGTTAGCTCAGTGTTTTTGTGGGACTCCTAACAGTGGAAGCGAGTAGGTCTCTGAATCTTTCTTGCTCTTGAGACTCTTTTCCTTCTATCAGGTGGTTGCCTGGTCCAGCCTCGACTTTTGCCTTGTCTTACTGTGTCCTGTTTTGTCGTGTTCGGTTGTTGTCCCTGGAAGGCCCACTCTTTTCTGAAGGGAAAGAGAGTAGATATGAGGGAGAGGAGAGGTGGAAGGAGATGGAAGAAATAGAGGGCGGGGAAACTGTGGTCAGAATGTATTATATGAGAGAAGAGTCTATTTTCAATAAAATGAATAAATAAATTTAATTAAAACTTTTAGAGAGAGAGGAGAAGCATTTTACAAGTATTTTTCCATGAATTAATCCCATCATGCAGGCACTTGCCACCTGGCATAGTGGTATATTAAAATCATGCCAAAGACCAAGTTTAAAGAGCGTCCTTCTCATGGTTCTGCCACTTAAAATACAAGCTTCTTCACGAATAAAGTAGTAAGTTAAATGACCTATAGCGCTCTATCTTCCATTTCCAAATCTGTGCTACAATTATTGTTGCATGCAACATCTTATTTAAACTCGAATTGCCATGATCACTTTTATTATCTGGTGCCTAGTGCAGTAGAGACCACAGAAAACCCATCAATAAGTGACCCACCCCTGGTCTTAAAGTTTCTATTTTGTAGTTCAGTGGTGGAACACTTGATGAAAATATTTAGTCTTGAGTTCAACCTTAGCAATGAAGAAATAAAATTGTCATTGTCATTTACTTTTTTTTTATGTCTGCTTTGAGATTATAAGAATAAAACTAATTTCTCTTCAGCAGCCACATCCTATCAGGTCAAAATGCAGAAGTTCTTATAACACAATATTTAAAAAGATATAGAAAAAAGTAATTTTTCTCACATTGTTGTGCAGTTTTACTCCACAAAATACAATTAGGTTTACTTTTGGGGTTTTGGGTTTTTTTTGGGGGGGGTGTTTACTTCTTTTTAGTTTTTTAGACAGGATCTCACTTTGTAAGATCCCTCACTGAGCTAGAACTCACTGTGTAGACTTTGAACTGCCCTTGAATTTGTGGCAGTCCTCCTCCTACTGAGGTTAGAAACACGTACCACCATGCCTAGCTTCATTTATTTATTTAGAGTCAAGGTCTCCTTAAGTAGCCTAGGTTGGCCTCAAATCTACCATCCAATTTCCTCAGCCTCCTGAGTTCTAGAATTAGATGCAGATGTGCCACCGTATCCAATTTGAAGATACCTATTTTCAAGGATATATATAAAGATGATAGATCGGTGGGTAAAGGCTCCTGCTGGCAAACTGGCAAGTTTAGTTTAATCTCCAAGATTTACATGGTGGAAGGAGAGAAATGTCTTCCAAAAATGGTCCTCCAACCTTTGAGACACAAACCATGGCAAATGCCACACATTCACATACCAACACTAAATAAATAAATGTATATTAAAATTTTGAAAATAGAGAGGCACACAAATACTGTAAGATGTAAAATCAGCAACATAGAGTATATAGTTCTGCTCGTAAAATATTCTCCTTCCTAAACCAGCAACAAAGCACTCATCCCCCAGTCCTACCCCCACTTCCACAGGAGAACAAAGTTGTGAGGAAAAGGTATACAGAAATCTTCATAACAAACCATGCAGTTGTAACAGAAAATAAAAAGATTGACATCACAATGAGCAAAACCTTGACTGAAGACAACTGGCTTGTTTTTACATGGCTGTACTGGAAACAATATTGTCTCTACTGTCTGACAGACCTGGATTTAAATTCTGTGATGGCTCTATATTAGTCTCATGGCCTTGGGTAAATAACTAGGTCTCTGGGCCCCTTTCCACTTCAAAAGTAATGCTAAGTAATGGCGTATATGTCATCCTGAGGACTGCATGGGGTATTTCTTGATTGTAGTGTCTCACACAGAACCCTATTTTCCACTGCTTGAAGGTCATACACTTAGCTTTTCCCATGATCCTTTTTTAAAAGAGAAATTAGCAATACCACAGTAAAAACCCTCTGGAGTAAGATCCCCATGATGGCATTCACCTAGTCAAGCAAAACCCAGTGGAAAATGCCATCGGGAATCACATCCTTGGCTCCTGGAGATCCAGCCAGCCCACCAGAGTTTCACAGCTGGACTCCATCCCCACCTCCCAGCAGTAACTTGAAGCTTGACTGTTTTATAGTTTTTCACTAGTCACTATATAATGGGGTTCTCCTTTGTAAAACAAATAGCATGTAGTTTCTGGGTGAAATAATTCCACACTTCTAGAAGAAAGAAAAAAAGAAAGGAAGGAAGGAAGGAAGGAAGGAAGGAAGGAAGGAAGGAAGGAAGGGAGGGAGGAAGGGAGGGAGGAAGGAAGAGAGAAAGGGAAAAAAGAGATTACCTTTGATATACTTTGTTTTGCCAAAACACATATAATAAAAATGTATTTTAGGACCATGACATTCTGAGCCATGCCTGTAATGCCTGTATCTGAAAGGTAGTCTGGGACTTTAAAAACAGTCCTGGAAACATGACACCCTGTCTCAGAAGTGTAAAAATCTTCAAGATTTATTGACCTTTAATCCCAGCACTCAGTAGGCAGAGGCAAAGGAACCTCATGGTCAGCCTGGTCTACACACAGAGTTCCATCCACTCAGGAATACATAGTGAGATCCTGGCCACAAATAAATGAGTAAACAAAGAAATAAACAGTTTGGGGGCTAGAAAGGTAGCTCACTTACTGCTCTTCTAGAGGACCCACAGTCTAGCACCACATAGGTTGACTTACCACAGACTATAACTCCAACTTCAGGGGTCTTATGTCTCTGACCTTTACAGTCACTTGTACTCCCATGAATAGACACATACACACACACACACACACACACACACACACAATTGAAAGTAAAAAGTTTTTTAATTAAAAAAATAAAAATCTAAATGGCCTTTTGGAGCAAAATATCTTGAATAATAGAATACTACAGTTTGCCTAGGGATTTCTGATTTACTGTATCTATAGGGAGTCTGACCAGAAAACTCACCTATGAGAGCACATGTGTATAGAACTCCACCATAAGTTAATTAATCTTTTGGTGTAAGGGCTTTGGGGCTCACTGACAAGCCACACATCTCATTGTCCTATACTGCACCATTCCTTTGATACTGATTTTTCAAGGCCATTTAGTTCTTTCAACATAAAGATATCAATATTAAAAAAAAAAGATGAACCAAAAACATCAACTAATACAAAATCTGACTCTGTCATCAGCAAGTAACAAGAACCTACAGAAAACTCTCTTCTTTTCAAGCCAAGGCCTTGAAGGAAACGGGACAAACATGCTGAGATACCCTTGAAAGAAGAACAGATGTGCTGAGCTTGCAAGGCCCAGAGAGCACATTGCTTTCCATAAACTCTGCAGAACTGGGTCAGTGTCTGTGCTAACACAGACGGGAGCAATGAAAGCTGCAGTGTTAAGAAACAGTTCATAATGAGTGTGATAAGGCTGGTCAAGACACACTGCATGACCTGTGTACGACAAGTATCTACACTTGCATCTTGTTCAGGGTCAAGAAAGATAAGCATTGAGCCAAATGCAATCTCATTTTCACATCCTTGTTAATTACTCAGCATACAAGTTGAACACACACACATATATATTATGTACATTGTTAGAAATTTCAAGAAATTTTATTTAAGAAAATACTGAAGAGGGAAGATTTAAGAAACACATGTGAAGATGTTGACTAGTTATGGCCTAGGGAAAGCAACCTGGTGGGGTTCAGTTTAGTTCTTGTTTTGATTTCTTCTTTGTTTTGAGACAGGGTCTTATGTAGCTTTGGCTTGCTTCAGATTCTCTAGTGATCCAAAAGGACACTGAACTCTTGATCCTCTTGCTTCTGCCTCCCGAATACTAGAATTACAGATTTGTGTTGGCATGCATGGATTTTTACTTTGTTTTATTTGGGGGATAAGGTTTGTCACTGTAGCCCAGGCTAGCCAGGAACTCAGCTATCCTCCAAGCTCAGCCTCCCAAGTACTGTGATTGCAGGCTCAAGTTGCCATGCTAAACTGAAAACAGAAGAGACATAGATGTGTTTCTAATGTGCTTAGTCATTTCTAGCATGGTTCATATGAGCACAGGATCCTACAGTAAGTACTAATCATAAAGAGAACAGTAGAAAGGTAAGTCAGAAATGGCATAGAAAATTAATAAAACTATACACCACCATATCTATTTACTTGTCAGAGACCAGGTTTGACAAAAATAGCACTGACCAGGGTAGGGGCACAAGGATTAGAAAAGTAAGTAAAGAGCATGAAGACACAAGTAAAAATAATAAAATAGAAACATAGGATAGTGTCAGGAGGGAGTGCCAGTGAATACTGACATTCACCAGCATTTAATTTTCCATATACTTTTATACCCCAATACAATGGGGGAAGAAGACAACAGACTGCTTTAACATGTTACAAAAGACAACTAGAACAGTTATTCGCTTTAATACATTGAAACATCAAGTCAATAGCATTCTGTTATTGTGGCAGTGAACCCAACCTAGACCAAGTATCCTGAAGGCAGCCATTCCCAAGATCAAATTTCTTCGATCAAAGGAAGGAGCAGAAGTATGCTAGAATTCTCTGACCTTCAGACAAGGTGCAAATAGGCTCACATTTTGGGGATTCCACATTTACTGACTTTTAAACTTTCTACTCGTCCCAAAGAATTTAGTTTTCATTCCTTTACAAATATAGAAAGAGGTTAGCAATCTACATAGATACCAAATACCTCTGTTACTTAAAAATAAGACTTTCAAAAATATGTTTAATTCTCCTCTGCCTCAATGTGACAGCCCGTCACATTTTGTTTTTAAATAAAATGGGGACAATGAGCTGGTGAGATGGTTTGGGAGGGGTAGTTACTGTGTTAAACCAGGTACGTGAGGCCAATGCCCAGAAACCATGTAAAGGTTGAAGGAGAAAACTGACTGGTGGTGTTAAGAATGAAAATGTCCCACACGTGCTCATGTTCTGATACTTGGTGTCCAGTTTGTGGGACTGTTTGGGAAGGATGGGAAGGTGTGGCCTTAGTTCAGGTATGTCCCTTGGGGGTAGGCTTTGAGGTTTCAAAATACTTCTGCCATTCTCATTCTCTCTTTCTCCCTTGCACTTGTAGGTGAAGATGTACAGTGTCAGATACTGCTCCAGCACCATGTCTGCCTGCCTGCTACGATGTTCTCCACCAGGATGGTCATGGACACTACTTCTCTGGAACTAAAATTTCTTTCATAAGTTGCTTTGGTTACGGTATTTTCTCACAGCAATTAGAAAACTAGCTAAGACATAATACCACAGAGTTGTCTTCTGACCTCCACATGTGAAATGTGACATGCACATGCCTACCTGCAAAATGCACACAATAAAATAGTAAATAATTTTAATGTGAAATATGACTCATACAATTCTAGCCCTCTGAAACCATAAGCCCTATTAAACATTTTCATTTATAAGTTGACTAAGGAACTATCTGATCCATAAGAGCAACAACAGAGGAAATTCTACACAAAGGTAATTCAAGTAGGGAGCCAGGTTCCTTCCTAAGCAAGCGGAGAAGTTAGCAGCATCAACCACATTGTTCTAGGTTTAGGGTCATGAAAGATACAGGAGTAGGGGCTGCAGAATTTTCCACTGAGCTTAACAAAAGCCACTGAGGACAGGCATGTAACAGGGAAGTCCCGGCATGGAGGCTTCAAGGAGCCATTGAATAAAGCTGTGAAGGTGAAGCCAAGATTGCCTTGGAGACTCCAAGATGTTTGAGGTGCTAAAGCCCTGGGATTCTGTTGAGAAGAACTTTGAGAGGGAGCGGAACCAGCCCGAGAGAGAGAAATGTATTGCAGTCATCAAAGCTGGAAGGCATGGGAGCTCTTACAGCCATCTAAGCCCGTTAATGATGGATAGAGAGCTACAGGATTTGGAGTCTGTCTTGTTGGGTTTCAATCTTGCTTTTGGTCTACTATTACTCCATCATGCCCCTATTCCTCTTTGGAATGGTACTGTATGCTCTGTGCCATTGTACATTAGAAGTATGTAATTTACCTTTTGATTTTACAAAGTGTCACAGGTATGAGATTACCTCAACTCTCAGAAGACACTTTGGACTTTAAAATAGTGTTGAAACTATGGAAGACTATGGGGGCTTCTGAAGTTGGACTGAATACATTTTGCTTTATGATATGACTACATGTCTATAGGTACTAGGAAGCAGAATGAGATAGTTTGAATGGGTATGTTCTGCACAAGCTCCTATATTTGAATATTTAGTGGGTAGTTGGTGGAATTGTTTTGGAAGGATTAGGAGGGGTGACTTTGCTAAAGGAGGTACATCACTGGGGTGGGCTTTAACATTCCAATAAGCCCACACCAGACCCTCTGCCTCGAACTTGCAGATCAGATGTAAGTTCTCCGCTCCAGCTCCAGCACCATGCCTGCCTTCCTGCTACTATGCTTCTCACCATGATGGTGATGAGCTTCTCCAAAAGTAGAAGCAAGCCCTCAATTAAACGCTTTCTTTCACACGTTGCCTTGGTTATGACATCTTTTCACAGCAATAAAAAAGGAACCAAGACACCAACACAAGAGCCATGTTGTTTTACATCAAAGGGACAGTGTGATTCAGCTAGAGGAAGGATGAAAGGCATGAAATAAAAGGATTTTATTACTTTATCGGTAAAAGTATTGTTACCAAGTGTTGGTGTCCCATAACCTACCTCCTTAGTTTGCCTGTATTCCAAAAGAAAAGAGGAAACATAGGCTGTCAAGACAGATTAGTGATGCTAAATCTGATAAGATGAGTTCAATCTCCAGAACTCTCTCGTGGTGAAAAGAGTAAACTGAGCTCCTCAAATGGTCCTCAGACTTCCATGTACACTGGGACATTCATGTACTCATACTCATACATAAAAATGTAAGTAAATAAATGTAATTTTAAAATGAAAACTCTAAGCAAGTATTAAATCACAGCATAAATGTAATTTTAAAATGAAAACTCTAAGCAAGTCTTAAATCACAGCACTTGGGGGCAAGGTTCTCTGAGGTCAAGGCCAGGCTGGTCTACAGAGTGAGTCTCAGGACAGCCAGGACTACAGGATTACACAGAGAAGCCCTGCCTCAAAAAACCAAAATAAACAAATGAAAATTTTTAAAAAAAATCTAAACTTAAAAAACTCAGGAAACAGAAATTAATATGGGAAAATGGATTTACTTACTGTTATGGCCAGGCTAAGGAAATAAAGGACCTCATTTCTTCTTACTATGCCTGTTGTAAAGTAACAACTTATAGAAAATAGTGAGACAAAGCCAGATGATACGTCCATTTAGGCTTGATGAAATGTACAAATTAACCTTTCCTGGGGGAAAAGCCATGTGGCTCCAGGTTGTGCGGATTGTCTCTGCTCTCTGTTAGTTTTTGTTCTTCAAATTCAAGCCTGAGAAAAATGGAACAGACACTCTGTCCTAAAATGTCTCTTGTTTTCTGACAGGCTCTCTCATGTTTCCCAGACTAACCTCAGACTCATGATGTAGTCAAGGCTGATCTTGAACATTCAATCCTCCTGCTCCTGCCTCTGCTCCTGGAGTACTGGGATTGCAAGAATGTTCCACTATGCCCAGCTTGGGTTGTACTGATGATCAACCTTGTACCTCGTATATGCCAGGCAAGCCTACAAACAGAGAGATAGCTCCAGCTCCCAACATCTCCCATCCCCTCTTTTAGAAAGGAAAAAGTCTTTAGATTTTATGGACTGGTGGACATAAGATCCATACCTGGCTCCGGAGAGTTGGCTCAGTGGTTAAGAATACTTACTTACTGCTCTTGTAGAGGACCTGGGTTTGGTTTCTAGCATCCATACAGCAGCTCACACCTGTCTATAACTCCAGTTCCAGAAGATCTGACATTCTCTCTTGGCCTCCATGAGTACCAGGCACACACATGGTACACATGAAGGCATGCAATCAAACACTCATAAAATAAAAATTTATAGTTTGGTAAGAACCATATCTGTTCCCAGCCTGGTCCCTTTCTCTCTGTGCTTTTTGTTTGTTTGTTTGTTTGGTTGGTTGGTTGGTTGGTTGGTTGGTTGGTTAATTGGTTGGTTGGTTGGTTTTTTTTGTTTTTGAAAAGAGTGTCACACTGTAGCCTAGACTATTCTAGAACTCACTATGTAGCCCAAGCTACCCTCTAAGTCAAGGCAGCCCCTCTCTGGTTTCCCAGTACTGGGATGACAGGACAGACAGGAGTCACCACTCCCAGGTTGGGCCTTTCCTTTCAAGCTCTAGCCCCTGGGTGTATGCTAATGCCAGCTAAAAGAGTGGTACAGAGGTCTCTATAAAATTCAGAATACTTCTTTCTGCCTGGGCTCCAGCCCTCTCTCTCTTCAAGCACAGGATCGCAGTGAGAGTTTCAGGATGTTTTCCTATGAGGGCAGATTGTGTTTTGTTAGCTTCAGGCACTATTTCCCGTTTGTCTTTATTTGGAAGCTAACCATAGATAAAAGTTATGTTTGGATGCCAGCTTGACAGAAGGTTACACCAAAAACTGAATTTGTATTCTGCCAGTTCATCTAAGTAGGCGCTCGGTTGGTGACCTCCCTGCCCTGCATCATTCAGAGCCAATGTAAGCAGTAGAAATATTTTTCAAAAGGTGTGGAATATGGCAAGCGCATTCCTCGGGAAGCTGGTGCAGGAATGAGGCATGCGGCATCGCTGGCTTGCACGGCACTCTGCTGCCTATTTGCTGACTCACATAGTCACAGTCGGGTGGGGCCGCAGCTGGGCCTTCAGTGCCGCAGTCCTGACTGGAGCTTATGATTCACTTTCTCTGGCTTTTTTTTTCTTCTGACACATGGGGTATCAGTTTCTCTCGCGGAGTGTCGCTATCCTAAGCATTAGAGGCCTGGAGGCAGACAGACAGGAGTTCCCGTCCTTCCTTGTGGTTTTCAGCCAAGCTTCAAAGACTCTACTTGTCCCTTGATCTTCCCACTTCGCTTCCACCCACCCCTCCCCACTGCCTCCCTTGCAAACTTCAGACTCCAGCACCAAACAGAAACCCAGCTCCGACTTTGTTGTTTTGTTTAGTAGGGAGCTGGGGCCTTGCTAGGAATGGCACCCGGGGCCTTAACATGCTAGACAACTGCTGTATCACTAAGCTATATCCCCTGTCCTTGATTGTTTTTGTTGTTTTGAAACTATATTTCATGCTGACGTCAAATTGCAATCTTCCTGGCTTCACCTCCTGATTAGAGGCAAATTAGCTACTTTTTAGAGTCGGCTCCCACAGTAACTATCTTCTTTTGCGTGATTATATTTTCTACGAGTTCTGCTCCTCTCGGGTTCCAGAATGAGGAAAACCTGGCTGCCGAATATTCAGTTTTCCAATGATACACATAGCACCCTTGTAAAGGCTTTAACAAAGGTGGGCCAGGTTTGGTGGCTAGGTGGGTAGGGGCAGTGGGAGAGTGGTGTTGGGGATCAGGAACTGAAGTCCAACCTACTGCAGGGCAAGTTCAGATAAGCCTAAACTAAATGAGACCTTGTCACAAAAAAGTGGGGTGTGGGGTGTAGGGGTGAGGTATGACTTTAATCCCAGCACGTAGGAGATCTCTGTGACTTCAAGGCTACCTCGCTCTATATACCAAGTCCAAGGCCTCTCAGGGCTACATGATGCCACTCTGTTTCTAAAACAAAAACAAAAGGAGGGAGAAAGAAAAATGAGGGGCTAGCATAAGACAAGATCCTGTCCTTCAAGGACCTGATAAACTAATGAAAGCCACACTGTTCTTGATGATTCTCAATTGAAACTGTCATCTTCCCAAATACAAGTCCAGAGTCTCTTGCAGTAATTTGGATGCAGGTCTCTTGGCTGAAGTAGATGTGTAGTAAGTAATCCCCCCACACACACACTCTCACACTCAGGCCAGCACTCAGCATATGTCTTAAAACCATCTTAAATATAGTCATCACCTGAGGATAGTTTGTCATTATATGTTTTGCTCTTTAAACATTAAGTTCCGAAAAAATAACATCAGCTCATTTTAGGAAATGAGTCATGGGATTTCCAAGAACTGAGAGGTGCCATACAGGATATACCCCAGAGCCTGCTTCAGAAAAGAAAAACTTTAGAGTACTCAAAGATTGGCTAAAAATTCAATCTCCAACTAAGTTCAGGCGAGGCAGGCAGCTCGGCATGAACAGGGCAATGGTTCTGCAGCACAGCCAGTATTTTCCCCCGTGAAAACTGATCCCTGTATCTGGAGTATCTGCGTATGTGATTGGACAGCACTCCCCAGGCTTACGATCCATGGTGGTCGAATCACCCCAAAAAACAACATCAACATCTAATCTGTCTTATCTAGCATTATAACTGTCCAGTTAAGTATTATTTTTAACTTTTACAAAAAAAAATTCCAGAAATTCTCTGTGCAATTCATGTATACCTGATTGAAGTTTGGAATTCATCTACTTCAATACATTTTTAATCTTCAACAGCAAACTAAAGCTGATCAACATACACATTCAAAATTTCTACCCAACTCAAAAGTTTACAGGCTACAGATTATTGAAAATTATCAAAAAAGTGAAAATTATCACACATTTTTGTTCTTTGATATAGAAGCAAAATAATATTTACACCTGCCCCACCCCTTATTTTTCTTCTCATCAAGAACAAATGTTCCCTCGCGAGGTTGTGTATTTCTATTTCTGGTTATAGTCATCCGTTCTTTCTGAAGACTATCTGAAATGTTGTCTCTACATGCGCTCAGTCAACAGTCATGAACATTGATGTTTCTGCTGATTTCTTTTGGGGGTATAGCATTTATTTAGTGAGTATTGGGAAGGGTATAGGGTAAGGGGGCTATGGAGGAAAGAGAGAAAACAGGGGAGGTTGTTTCTAAAGAAAAAGGACAGACAGAGAGATAAAGAGGTAGAGAGGAGGTGAAAGATCCACTTGTCTTGGCGGAGAAGGGGGAGATTGGGAGTGGGTGGAGCTTTTCTCTTAAAGGGACAAGGTACCCAGGTGACAGGGCAGGCCAGTAGTGTTATAATTACAACATTATCACCTTTCTCTTATAATAAAAAGACGAGGAGTTAGGCATGACAGGTTGAGGGGATGAGGGTGTCTAGTTCTCAAGTCTGCTTCCTGCTTATATGTGGACATTGGAGTCTTGGGGGACCTGAGAAAGCTGGGACGCCAGTCACAGGGTAGTTGGTTGCTTCACTCCTGTCCAGGATTTGCAGTGTGGAATTGTCCAGTGTCTCTTGTACCTTGTCCTGAGCAACTAGGCTGTTCATTCCAGTCGATTCTGTCCACTGTCTGGAGATCTTGAAGAGTTTAGATGAAAGGCAGTTCTTCCTAGTGTTTTGTGCTTTCACCTGACAAGAAAAAGCAAATTGTGAATGAATGCTGTTCTGTGCCCATCTGTCTTCTGTCTTTGGAGGAAATGGGGTGTTGCTGTTAGGAACCTTTTTCTCTGCATTCAGTTGGTATTGTATGCAGTGATGAAGTGGACACAGGAAGTTGGAAAGTTGTCGGAGTCCAGGATTCCCATGTGCCTCAACCCGTCTGCCTGTGGGAGGGAGGAAACACAGAGAAAGCCTGGCTGAGTCATACACCGATGTTATGATCTCTGGCAGATTCCCTGGTGGGTGGGAGACCACAGGGGGCAGGAGACAGACAGTTATGCCATTCAGAGAGAGAGCTTAGGTATAGTTTATTTAGTGGATATTGGGAAGGGTATAAGGGTAAGGGGGTAAAAAGAGAGAGAGATAGAGAGGAAGAGGCAGAGGTTGCCTTTTCAGAAGAAGGACAGGCAGAGAGAGCCCACTGATTTCTTCCAGTGGGTTCTATATGCAAAGATTCTGGTGTGTCTGGCAATTAGCAGTGACACAAAACAAACACGTGATTCTTGGGCTGCCTTGCTATCAGGTAAGCTAAAAAGCAAATAGAGGAGGAGGGGGAAGAAGGAGGGAGGAAGAAGAGGAGGGAGATTTCACCTAGAATCACAAAGTAATTTAGGTTCAGGAAAGAGAAAGCAGAAGACGAAGTCTTAGATTTTTAACTGCCTCTGGTTGTACCCAGCGGAAGGTCATGATGTCATACCACAGCTCATCTTCCCAGTGACCAGCTAGCTCCTGATAAGCGAATGAACACCACTAAGTCCCTTGCTAGGAAATGTCCAGCTTAAAACACTTCTCAGCCTCTAGCATACATAATTTCTGTTGGATGCTTGGTTATTTGTGAGAAGTTTTTCTAAAATGGAAGTTCCTGGGTGTCCATAGGAAGACTTCTGTTCAAAAAATTCTCCCTTTAGAAATTGTGTACATTCTCTGGTTTGTATTTACCAGACTTCTCCTCCACCCTAAGTCAGTGTCTCACTATGTAACTCTGGTTCTCTTAGAACTGACTAAGTAGACAAGAATGGCCTTGAACTCACAGAAATCCTCCTGCCTCTGCCACCTCAATGCTTATTTACAAAAATTCTTTAGGGTAGTCACAATGCATTTCGTTGACATTGGTGTTTTTTTTGTTTTTTGTTTGTTTTGTTTTTTGAGACAGTGTTTCTTTGTGTAGCCTTGGCTGTCCTGGAATTAGCTGTTTAAACCAGGCTGACCTTGAACTCACAGAGGATCTACCTGCCTCTGCCTCCCAAGTGCTGGGATTAAAGGGGTGCACCACCATCTACCAGCTGTGTTTTTAGTTATTTGTTTCTAAATGGAAACAGAAACTAGTTATTTCTACAATCACAATAAAAACATTCTAAGATCTTCTGAATTTCCTTTCAGAGCTCTTTCTCATGTCACACGGATCTCAAAAGGAATATACTCGTGAACCACTTGAGTGAATGACAAACTAGAATTTTCATGGGCACAAAATACCTGATGTGCTCATGGGAGCCTTTAGCACTGGGAAGGTTGGTGTTTTAAACCTATATAAACTCTGGAGTTCTAACCACTATATAAGCCGTCTACCTAGGAAGCCACCCTGAGACAGGAATTTTACCTCTCCAAGACAGCAAAAGTGTAAAAGTTTAAATAAAATGTTGTTATAAGTTCCTGGAAATCCAACAGTAAGGAACTATGCTCAATGTTCCTTTTTCACTCCGACTGCCACTGGGGCAAAATTTGTGAAGAACTGCTTCTGAGCTACCTGGATGGGAACCAAGTGGGATGAGGCTGAAAACAGCCAGTTCCCCGGTCCTGCAATAGACCTATGGAATTCCTGTAGAGGCTTGACAGTCTGCATCTTGCAATCTCCTCAGGCTCACTTTATGCAAATTAGTGTCAAGAATCGTTGTGCTGAATATGCTCATTCACGGAAGACAAAAGGGCAACTATGAAGGAGATACCATGAATGAAGCAGTTCAGCTGCCTGTCCCAACAACACTCCAACCATCAGGATATAATGTGAGTTACAGACACTTAAAGGGAAACAAGGAGAAATAAAAAGTCTATGGGGGATTCATTGGTCACTAGTTACTGCTCCAAATAGGCTCAAAACACCCAACAGAAGCAATGCAAAGATTTCAAAGAAGACAGCTGGGGTGGTTCGGGTCCACAGTGGCCCGAGCTTGAGGCTGCTGCTATTGCATATTGGTGGATCTTGAAACAAGGTGTATGAGCTAGAACCAGAAGATGTCACCTTCGAGGAGGACCCCAGAGACCTACTTCTATTAACGAACTACTCTGAGCTTCTACAATCTCCCAAAACAACACAGTCGGGGAGCAAGTGTTTAAACCCCACAGAAGCAAGGAGCAGGGAGAGGTCTATCCAAACCCTAACCATTGCGCTCATGAATCACTTGACTTTGTTGTATCTTGTTTTCTTCTTTTTTAAATTACGAGTAACACTTGAGCGCTCTTGAGATGTGAAGATTAACTCAGTGACAGTAATAAGTGTGTTGATATGTGCAACTAGAGGCTAATAAAGGAAAGGATTATAGGGCAAGGCTCGTGTGTATCATATCCTGTCCCTGAGAATGCTGTCACTTGCGTTTTAGCTAACGGCAATAGCGTTGATGCTCAGGATTGGCAGCAAGTTAGAATAAGTCAGCATTTTTCATGGAAACTAGGTCACGTGGTCTAAGAAAAAAAGGGTGACATTTACTTTGTTTGAGAACCCTGGAGCAGGATCTGCCTCAACCTGCCTGGTTCTAGAAAGTTTTCGTCCTGTTGACAAGACAATTAGCTCCATGAGAACTGCAGCCTCTCCAGCTGATCCTAGCAGAGGAAGAAAGCACCTACTACCACCTCTCCTGTCATAGCAGCTGTGGTCCGCCATCCATTTACTGTGTCTTGGAATCTCAACCATATCTGAATCCCTTCAAATGATTCTTTGCTTGGACTCAGAGACCTAGTTTAGGAGCTTTCTAATTAAACTTGTAATTTGGGTTTCAAGCGTTTGTTGTAAAAATCAAACCGAAGCTGAAAGAATTATTCAGGGTCTATGGAACACAGGTCTGTCTCTTATGGAAAACAAGTCCATGTTTTATGACTATTTTTTCTCCATAAGTAAAGAAAACACTTTAACCTTGACTCCTTATCTTTGCTTTTACTCCCAGACCCAAAGAAACAAGCACCCCTGACTTGCCCCCACCACACCATAATTTTGAAAGCATCTATGAGATACAAATTCAGATTTCTGAAGCCAAAAATGTCTGCAGAAAATAATTGAATTATTTTCTTTCTTTTCTAAAACGTTGCTTCTATGTGCCACCACATCAAATTGTGAAGCCAAATTACACTTTGGGTTTTTTTGTTTTTTGTTTTTTTTTTTTTTTTGAGACAGGGTTTCCCTGTGTAACTGTGTAACAGTCCTAGCTATCCTGGAACTAGCTCTCATAGACCAGGATGGCCTCGAACTCACAGAGATTCACCTCCCGAGTGCTGGGATTAAAGGTGTGCACCACCACCGCCCGGCCCAAATTACACTTTTAAAGTTTTTGTGCTATAGCCTGGCATAGCAGTACCGGCCTGTAATCCCAGGATTCGGAACTCTGAGGCAGGAGTTTCCGATCCAACCAGGGATACACAGTAAACAACAAACAAAAGGTGAAGAAGATGCTTGTGTTTTTAAAATCTACCCAGGTTGTTTTTTTATTCATCACTAGGGGTCTAAGCTAATCAATCCGTTCTTCAGAGAACTGCCTTCCTACGTTACAACTCTGGTTCGTCCTTGCTGCAAATCTGCTGAGCTGGCTTGCAAGCCCAGGAACAGTCTCCCATATTGTAGGAGGCTTTTGTAGGCAGACCTTGACCCACGCTGTTAGGAGCCTCACCCACAAAGGTATTGTGAAAGAACAGCAACTCTGGATCAAGTTGCTCTGTGTACCCATCCTCTTCGGAACAATGGGACGCACTCTGTGACGTCAATGCTATCTTTGGAGACGATAAGACCTTAGACTCTGTAGCACGTTCTTCAATGTTGCTTTATGGGCCGCACAATAGTAAATGTGTCTAGAGCACAGCTGCTGTCTCCTCTTCTTTTTTTTAAATCATATTTTATGGCAACATCATAAATGCTTCTGGAAAGCTGCAATGGGTGTAGAGGGAACCTGGCCGACACTCGAGTTTTTACAGAAACACAGGAACTACCTTGACGATCCAATGGATCAAGAAAACCCTGTTTGTTGGGTATTTCAAAGAAGAGCTTTAGCGAAATGAGCTCAGTTGCTGCTGCTGCTTTTTGACAATAGCCGTGAATCATTGATAGAAAAGCATGAGAAACCAGTCAGCAACTTAATTATATATCATTACCTAAGATAATGGCAACATTTTAGGCATGAATTAAACCTTTTGTGGTCGAGTCTTGCATCATTCCACAGAGTTGGTCCAGCCAGTGATTCTAAAAAAAAAAAATCTATAGACAAAGCCCTCACGGTTTATTGTTCATTTAAGAGTGGCTGCCACCTTTCTTTGCAGTCATTTTTCAAGACTGCAGGAGGAAGAACGGATTTCTGTTCTGAAGACAGAAGAACAGCTCTGACGAGGGGTAGGAAGTAACAGTTACATCAGAGAGACTGAAACTCGCCGCCAGAAATGGGTCAGAACCATGCTGTTAAAGCCTAACCTCAGACCCAGGGAACTATGTGCCCTGACCTCTGACCTGACTGTAGGCTTGTCTTTATCCAGGCCTTTTTCTAAAGTAGAACCAACTTCCTGCTGAGGAGCAGGACCCCAGTTAATCACTCCCCACACCGGCTTTCTGTTCTGAAGCCTGTACAAAACACAGTTGTGAGGGGGAAGTATCACATCCCCTGGAATAATGGTACCAAGCTCCCTTCCCTTGCTTCTCCAGCTAAGTTCTAGATGCAATGATAACAACTTGAAAAGATGGGGGAAAACTACCGAAGGGTCATGGAGGTGGACAGGTATCTGGCCGCAAGGTCTTAAGCGTTCCAATCCTTTTAATCAAACATTGGTCTAAACCACAATCACGGGACATCTGCACTAACCAGACTCGGTTGCCACCAACATTAGTTTGACCCATATTGTGTCTTTAAGGTTGTTTTAAAGCAAAAGAAAAAAAAAAAACAAAAAAAAAAAAAACATGGTTTATAAGTTTCTGGTTCCAGCTCTGAGACATCGGAAAGCTCTAGGTGGCCATTTCTTCAGAGCCCCAACCCCAGGTGTGGAGAGGAGCCCATCCTTCCCTGGAACATGAGACAGGAACTCCAGCCAATCAGAAATTAGATATGTTCAGGGAGGCGGTGCTGCTCAGAAACTCTGGAAATGTGCAAAGATTTAAGTGTATTAGAACTTATAAGCCCATGATTTTTCAGACCCGGGCCAGCTGATTGCTCTTTGGGCTGAAGAGGGAGGGGGACTTGATCGGGGGAGGGGGAGGGAAATGGGAGGCGGTGGCAGGGAGGAGGCAGAAATCTTTAATAAATAAATAAATAAATACATTTAAAAAAAGAACTTATAAGCCATTTTAAGTGGACTTTTCTGTGAGTTCAGCCATCAATGTTTCTTGGAAAATAAATTTGCAGAGTCTCCTATAAGCCCATTCTTGTCTTCTCACAGTGCTTGGAAACAGGTCTCGCAGGGGTCAATGCTTCCTTCTGTGGACTTTCATGTGTGGAAAAGGACCACATGATGTCACAGTTTGTTTTGCCATAATGGTTTGGGGATTCTCTCTCTCTCTCTCTCTCTCTCTCTCTCTCTCTCTCTC
>NC_022034.1:34391454-34409507 GCF_000317375.1 Microtus ochrogaster | reverse complement strand
GTGTGTGTGTGTGTGTGTGTGTGTGTGGAGAGAGAACTCTCTTTATGAACCAGACTGAACTTGAACTCACAGAGATCTACCTGCTTCTGACTCCCAAGTTCTGGAAGTCTTTTTGAGACAAAGCCTTGATAGGAAGCCCGGCTGGTTGTTTGTTTTACATATGCTTTATTTGACCTTATATGTATGTGTCTGTTTTTGATAACTTTTATTGCGTGGATATTAAATAAAGACAGTTTCTCTTCAGAGCCCTCTTATTTCCCCCAGCACCACCCTAGCAATCCCCTCGAAGTTGAAGAAAAGGTGACTGAGAAGCACAGAGTGCTAACAGCAACCCACTCAATGAGCACGGTGAGGCCACACTGACTATGCTCCCTCTGGGTCTGCCATAAACAATCCATGGACAGAACCATAACATCCTCCACTCTGAGGACAGCTAAATCTCCCACTAAAGCAAGAATGGAACTGTCTGCACCCCAGCTCTGTGTTGTTGTCATTAAGGGAGATGCGGCTTCAGAAGTCTGTCTGTCTGAATGGGCTGTTTCTGGACGTGGTATAGAATTGTTTCGTGATCCTCGTTTTCACCGTCCTGTTGTGATTGGCAGGAGAAGGAGAAAGTGGGGCATGTGAGCTCTGGTCTCTTCTACCGTGTGAAACAAAGCACAGCTTTCTCTCTTCCAACTGAAATGGTATTGTTATTGTAGTCTTTTCTCCCAGGCCTATTTCTCAACTGTAATTATTCTTATTGTGCTTCTACTGTAACTCCTTACTCCTCCTCTTAGAACACTGGTTCTCACGACTAGTATAGGCTCCTACGCTCTACAGGTTTCTTATATGAAGGAAAAACGACTCTTATTTTTTAACAATTAATACATACTTTCTTGTATAGTTTAACTGCCAACACTCACTTATTAGCCATCTCTCCAAAGTGAATAACTGCTCCATCTATAAGTATTCCTGAGCAATTAAACCTTTTCCACATTTAAATGAGTCTTTATTACTATTGTTTTGTGTCTCATTTAAATTTTCTAAATTTCACTTATCAGGCCCCAAAGTGGACAAAGTTCTATTATAACTGCAACAAAAGCCTGAGGGGCACTGAATAGAGTGAAGAGCTAGCCACTGCAAAAAACTCCTCTAAGCTTATATTCGTATTCTTAAATTATAAGTTTATTGCAATGATACTACATTGCTAGGTTCATGCATAATTAGTCACGTGGAGATTTTGAATTCTAGAATACAGATTTTGTTTCTTAGAAATGTAATATTGACTATTGTGTATTAACTAGTGTGTATCTTATGATTTTCATTTCACCTCAGTTCACTGTGGGTGGGTGTGCATGTGCGTGTGTAAGTTTGGAAAGCAATTGTGTGTGGAGGATTGTTTGCTTAGTTATTTTTCAAAAAGAAACTCTTGCTATATAGCTCAGGCTGGTCACAACTCGTGATCGTTTCTGCTTCGCACGAGTCCTGGCATTACAGGCTCTGCCACCACACCCAACTCTATGTTTTTGACTTCTGTTACATTTGTTAGTCTAATCATTCATTCTCGAAAACTGTTTCCACCTTAGACACTACCTCCGTGATTACTTATGTCCAAGAAAGAGAACCAAGAGGAAGTAGGAGCAAGGAGAAGAGAAGGAAACCATTGTGGAAGTGGAGTTCAGAGTCCAGCCAGTGTGGAAAGTGTTTGAGGAGATGCTATAAAAGTAGAAACGTGCTTATAATTTTCTATGTTGAGAAGACTATGCAAACACAGATATTAACAGACTAAAGCAATCCTGAGCTGACATTTTGCTTATAACACTTTAATATGATTGTAACTTTCCAAACTATTGATAACGGTGCCTCGAAAAGTCAAATGCAGTTAGATATAGTGGTTCATACTTGTAATTCCAGCACTCAGAAGTCTGAACCAGGAGGTCAAAGGACTGAGGACAGTTCAAGGCTGGATTGGACACCAGAGCGAAACACTGCCTCAGAAAGAGAGACAGACAGAGAGAAATCAATGGATTGTAGTCGATTGTGTTGGCTTACAACACCATTTTGGAGGCTGGGGTTGGAGAATCATGAATTCAAAGATAGCTTGAGCCACATAGTAAGAACCCATTTAAAGCACACATGTGTACCTTCTTACCAAAATATTTTTCCTATTTGTTTCATTCAATTTCAGTCATCTACAATAAGAATTTGTTCTACTAAGTGATGTTATTAAAAACTCATGACATTCTTTATTTGTTGTTTTGATTTAAATCAATAATTCTCAACATTTGGGTTGAGACCCTTTTGAGCACTGACTGACAATTTACAGGGGTTGCTTACAACAATCTGCATATCCGATACTTATATTGCTATTCATAACAGCAAAATTACAGTTACAGGGGGACTGGAGAGATAGCTCAGCAGTTAAGAGCTCTGGCTGTTCTTCCAGAGGACCCAGGTTCAATTCCCAGCACCCACATGACAGCTAACAGCTGTCTGTAACTCCAGCCAGGATCTGATACCTTCACACCAATGCACATAAAATAAATAAATTATTTTTTTAAATTATAGTTACGAAGTAGCATCAAAAATAATTTTATGGATGGAGGTCACCACACCAGGAGGACCTGTATTGAGAGGTTGCAGTCTCAGAAAGGTTGAGGACCATGGCTCTAAATGGTTGAAAGGAAGGACACAACATGCTAACTATGTACTCCATGTTGCTGAACTAGTCAGACGAAGCAATCATCTCAGTTGAGTCTATGAAAGAGACTGCATGATTTCTTAAAACACAAACTCTTGACAACTTTGAAATTGTAATTTCACTTATGAAATGGAGATGTACTAAACAGTGCATTCAATGTTTTCAACACGTGGCTCGTGTCTACACAGTCACGCCACAGTGACCACACCTGTCTCATCAGAAGCATACATGTCTATATAGAGATGCTGACATTTCTACCTAGTACAGTACAAGTTGAAAGACTTCCTACTTTCAGGGAAATTCTAAAGAAAGACTGTTCTTTACTGCATGGAAAGATCACTGGAGGAACAAAAGCCTGACTCTAGAACTCTAGTCTTTTCTGCTACCATTCCTATAAATGCAATTGTCTGCTTTTCTGGACTAGGGCTGGGAAGCAATTTTAATCTACTCATTTTAAAAGATGCTTGATCAGATGACAATGAGTTAAATATGATGCGTGTTAAAGCACACATTCAGATCACAGAAGTTGTCTTTTTATAAAACAGTCCTTGGGCCTGCTGTTAGAATCCAGTGGTTGGATGCTCGCTTAACATGTTCAAAGCATGTTTGATCCCCAGCAAATGGAAATTCTTATGTGACCAGGAACATTAATCTGCTTAAGAACAACTCATTGTGAAGTGATGTCTCATTTTTGTTGAAGCTGTTTTATTAGTCTCCAGATTTATGTAGAACTGTTAGGTTTAAATGCCCTAAGAGCCAACGATAAAGTAATATTTGAATAAAGAACTAATTTTTAACAGGGGCTCAGTACTTGCATTACATCTTTCCACATATACCTGCATGAACTATCCCATTCATAAGCATCTCAGAGTTAGCTGCAGGCCAGTAAAATGACACTGTTGAGTTTTAGGTTGGCCCATGGAGGGGTAGCACTTTCCAAAGACGAGGCTCTGCTTCAATGACAAACGAGGTTTTAGAAGTATTTGCCAAGATGAGATGAATGTAAATATTCTCTAGGCTGGTTGGGTTTCTAGGGACAACAAGATACACGTTGGTTTCTTTAAAGCATAAATTAGGATGTAGTAATAGCATCTGTCCCACCATTTGCTTCTCATCTAAATCCAATGAATGTGAACAATGAAGAAAGAAAAAGAAAATCATTAAACCTCCTCAGAACGAACACCTTTTCGGCATCCTACAGAAACCTCATTTAAGGCCTTGTTCATTATGAACCTTGCTTCATGAAATATTCCCTCCTATCTGCCAAACCATAGAGCAACCCTTGTAAAACTACGGTGCAGATAAACAGTGGCCTTCTTACATAATGAGATGTCCTTGCCAAATGGGAGTAAAAGAAGACAAGTAACCTGCCTCCCACCGAGCAACATGTTCCAGGCCTAGCGAGCCTGAACCGCCACCATCATTCATGGCACAGTCTGGCTCCCGGCAGAAGCTCGGCTTCATGCTGGGCTACTGGAGAGGAGAGCAGGGCCGCCCGCGGAGCCTTTCACAACACAGACACAGCCAACGGCCTCCTTTCTCCTGCTCTTGGGGTGTGATGGAAACACAGGCAAAGATTCTGCCACCGTCGCCTGTATCACCACACCGGATTTGGGGTTGTAATGGGGATGGACCCCAAGCCTTTGTGCCTGCTAGTAGCGTTCTATCATCTGAGCTATATTCTCTGTCCTCGATTGTGTTTTCTGGACCAGAGATTGTTTCCAGGGAGAGAATCAAACTGACTAGAGGAGCCAACCTAGAGAAACCATCAGAACCTACTGATCTCAGTCCTCAAGGGAGATACTTCTACGACACAGTTTGTGTGACAGCCAATGAACCCTCATTTTTTTCAATAGCATCCTTTATTATATGTACAATCCTCCATATATTTTGTAGTTCCTATGCCTCAGCTTCTCCTCAAACTGAAATTAGACTACCACCCATTTTGCACTCTTGTTATAGGTATTAAATGAATTTGATAAAGTTCTGAAAACAGTGCCTGGCACTCTTAACCAGGGGCTTTGTAACTTCTCAGTTAATAACTAAAGTTAAGCCCAGACTCCCGACATGAAACAGCATCCATATTATACCAGGAAAAGCTGGACACTACAGAAACGAGAGACAACGTTTTGGGGGAGGCTGCTTATTTGTATACTAGGTTGGTCTTGAACTCACAGAGATCTGCCTACTTCTGGCTCCCAAGTGTTAGACTCAAAGGTATGTGCCACTACCACCACACGACTCTTTACTGTGAACATTTGAGCAAATACTATGACCCTTCATCTGGTCAGAAAGTATGACTGAAATTAAGCATATTACATTCAATATGCTTGTGTTGAACAAGATACAAAAACTGTGTGTGTTCATGTGTGACAGGGTCTCATGTCGCCCAAGTTGGTCTTGAACTTGTTGTGTAGCTGAGGATGATTTTGAACTCCTGGTCCTCCCGCCTCCACTTCCTAAGGTCTGGGATGCTGCCACTCCTGACTTGGAATTATAATTATGTGATAATTCATGTAGACGTGGTTAAGTGCTACTTAAAACTTGGTTTTGCTGCCAGGAGAGGTTTACTTGTTTGTTTGGGTTGGCACCGAGACAGAGTTCCACTAAGTAATCTAGGCAGGCCTTGAACTTGAGATACTTTTGCATCATCCTCCCCAGTGCTGTGATGACAGGCATGTGCCACCACGTTGAGCGAAAACCTGGTTTTTGAGCAGATCATGACATTCTATTCTGCTAATAAGGTACTGTTATTGGGGAAAATAGAAACTGTCGAATTCTCTCAAGGCTGATATCAGATCTATCGTATTGACCTCTGTTTGTTTCTTGTTTGTCTGTTTCTGTGGTGCTGAGGATGAAACCTAAGATCTCACTTCTGCTTCACAAGCACTCTGTCACTGGATAGCATCCCTGTGCTGGTCCTCTCGACAGAAATAGCCATTGAAATGTTTTTCATAATTTTCATAAATGTTTCTCATTTCTAGATTAGAAAATACGGGATAGCAGGTTATCTTTGATCATTCACCATCTAACTTTTTGAGACAGGTTATCTAAGTGAATGTGGCGCTCCCTGATTCAGCTAAGCTACTTGAAGAGCAAGCCCCGGGAACCTCCTGTCTTATCTCTCCAGTACTGTGATTACCAGCTCAAGCCATGATGTGTAGATTGGACATTGAACTCAGGCTCTCATGCTCACATATCAAGCAAGCTCTTTACCAGCTAAGCCATCTCCTCAGCACCCTCCCTTCCATTTTTTTTTCAAGTTTGCTTGAATGGCCGCCAGCAGAGGCTATGGTAGCTCACCTCCCATAGTCTCTAGGAGGCCAATGCTTGTGTGCTGACTCTGCCCAAGAAGGTCCCCCCCACCCCACCCCAGGGGAGACCGAGCTCAGCTGCCAGTCAGCTTGTCTAAACAGAAAACTAAGAACACAAACCTCTCAGGAAACAGTTGACTGGTTAAGACATGGTGGCGACAGCAATTTTTAGAAGCAGGACGATTTCCCAGCATCCTCTTCGGTGCTAGCCCATTCCATTCACTAAATAGAAGGGGAGTCTAAGGAAACCCTTGGCAAGAGGCAGTCTCACCCTGGGTGTGAACATGGGACAGAAGGCCGTGAAGTGACTTGTCACAGTCCTTCTGTTTCATAAGCTAGTACCGTGTTGGCACACTGGCTTCCGACAGGCTCCTGTTATTAACTTTGAGAAGTGTCACAGGGGAACTCACCTTGTCTTCCCTAGCAACTCCAGACACCTTTGTTCTGGAACCACCAGCTGTTTTAAAAAAAAATTGTTAGGTAGGGAAAAGTCAATAATATGTATGCATTCCTTAATGAATATTATTCTCAACAGTCAGGGTAAATGATATTTATGTGAGGTATGGTAAGCATTGTTTTGAAAATGCCTTATTGTTTTTTTAAGTAGTTTGTTTCACATCCGTGCATGGACTGAACTGCTGTAGAAGACACAAAGCCAAGGGATTATATTTGGAACCAAACTTGTGGCCTTGTACATAATAGCAGAAAATCAGAAAATTCCAGTCACAGAAATACCTCTGTAGTCAAACTACGATAAGCTGCCCAGTGTATTTAAGACACACACATACACACACAACGGTGTTTTGTTTTGGTTTTGGTTTTGGTTTTCTCCCAAGGCCCATTCATTACCACACTGCAAATTAGTAGCAAAACAGAAGGGAAAACCAGAGGCTCAAATGGTCGGCTCAGAAAGCTCCCGACTCTCAGAATAGTCTCCCTAAAATTGGACCCATTTTTCAGAAGTGACGGCTTTCCTGGGGCAGAGACTGCAGTGCCGAAAGCCTGGAATTCCTGACCAAGGCTCCAAAAAGATCACCTTTCCTTTTACAACTTTGTTTTGAATATCCCGCGTGGCACGGAGAATGTTCAGAGCAGCCTGTTGCTGTTGCCCAGGTTTCTCGCATTTTCTTCCAGGTTAACCTGAAGCCAGATTTCAGCCAGCCTGTGTGCCATCAGCACTGAATTCCAGGCTTCTTCTTCCATGTGGCAGCCAGACTGCCAGCGTTCTTGCTGATTCACGGAGACAGGCTCGAAGGGTGCAGGGCAGTGACCAGTGAAGACAGGGCCTGGAGCTCACTGTAAACCCCAGCTTTGCCTAAGCTCAGCCGAAGCTTTTAGACTTTCTCATCAGCTTCTTCATCGACAAAAACGGGAATCAGCCTGGTATTAGAGCACTTAACTTTGTTTTCTTTGATGAAGTGTTTTGAAGATGAGAAGAGTTGCGTTTATTTTGCTTAGCAGCATAAATGAATGGGGTCAGAAACATGACACATCCTCTGTTTGGTGGCACTCTTGATTTACTTGTCCTGCCTATCCCATTGCTTACACGGTCCAGTTCGTCCCAGCCGGTCACTGATGACTGTCTCCAGGTAACTTTACTTTCAGGATTTAAACTCAAAACCTTTACGATTGAGCAAACAAGGTAGGCTTTAAGGAATGGTACCATCATCTGTCTCCAAGGGAAGCTGGCCACAGACTTGCTCACATTCTTCTTTAGGTCTGTTAGAGAGCTCAAAGCAACAACTATGACAATCAAAATTGCTAACTTTCTCGGATTTTAATTAGAAAAGTCTGAATTTGACTAATTCCTAGAGTATCTCACCTTTTACTAAGGCTCAAGATAATTATATGCTTATCAAGTAAAGCATGAACCTGACTTTTTTTTTTTGGAAAAAAAAGTTTTATATTTTGTATGTGCGTCTGAGTGTGTGCACATGCATACAAGAGCTCATGTGTGTCCTACCCCCTGGAACTGGAGGTACGATTGGTTGTGAGCTGCCCTGTGGTGCTGGAAACTCCATTCTGGCCCTCAGCAAGAGTAAAACGTGTTCTTTAGTGCTGAGCTATTTCTGGGGCATACAAAACATGTCTATTCTCAGTGATCACTTGAGTTTTGTCTGATAGATAATTATATAACACTCGAAACACACACACACACACACACACACACACACACACATATATATATATATATATATATAGTTCAAATTGTTTTGAATATGCTGAATAAAAGCCATAAAGATTGTCAATTTATCTTGTCGCAATTTTTTTTGCCAGGTTCATAATATCTCAGCTAAGAATCAGAAGAAATAATTGTTATAAAATGTACTTGGGCCAGGCCTGGTGACACACCCTTTAACTCCAGTACTTCAGAAGCAGAGGAAGGCAGACCTCTGTGAGTTCTAGGCTATCCTTGTCTACAAGTCAAGTTGCAGGCCAACAAGGACTACAGAATAAGGTCCTGTCTTAAAACAAACAAAGAAAGAAACAAAAATGTACTCGAAGTCATTGTGGTAGCTCTAGCACTTTGGAGGGAGCAGCAGGAAGATCATTCGTGTCAGGCCACCCTCACCCACATTAGAAATTAGAGACCAGCCTCATATACACGAAACAAACCAACAAATAAATGGGAAATAGGGCCAGAGAGATGGCTCAAAAGTGAGGTATCAGATCCCCTAGGAACCGGAGTTACAGACAGTTGTGAGCTGTCCTGTGGGTGCTGGGAATTGATCCTCTAGAAGAACAGCCACTATTCTTAACTGCTGAGCCATCTCTCAGAATCATAAAGTATGTTTTGTTTTGTTTTTCTTATAGTCATGAAACGTTGCTTCAAATATAAGTTTAGGAAATTGCCCAAAAAATAAAATTCAAAAGTAAAGAGACAAGAATTTAGTTTTCTTGCCCCACTCCGGAGGCAGAGGCAGGTGGATCTCTGTGAGTTCAAGGTCAGCCTGATTTACAAAGTGAGTTTCAGGACTGGCTCCAGAGCTAACCAGAGAAACTTTGACTCGCAAGGAGTGGGGGATTTAGTTTTCCTAATTTGGGGACTGTTGTCCTACAATTTCTCTAGACATTTTAGCCAACATTGTATTAACTTTGGACAGACCAAGCAATCATAATTACATTTTCTATAAAGTAGGGGTATATTTTGTTTATTATAGAGACTAACCATCCTTCCCATTGCTTGAGAGACAATTCTGCCGGGACGGTGTTCTACAGCAATTTGGCTCAGTTGGTCTACCCACATGTTTGGTCACACAGTAATCTAGATTTTAGATGTGATTAGGAATTAAGCCAGTGAACTTTAATCAGATTAGCCTTCCTGATGTACCCAGGCTTACATTAGATGCTTTTCTCATAGCTATGATGAAAATCCCTGAGAAGAGTGACTTAGCAGAAGAAAGCTTTCTTTTGGCTTAAACTCTGAAGGGGTATGACCCAGCACTGCGAGGAAGACACAGCAGAATTCCTGGCAAGCTGGAATGTGTGGACAGGTGCCTTCTCATCTCTGCACCAGGAAGATGAGAGTTCGTGCCCAACCAGGTCAGACTGGAGGTCCCAGAGTCCACCCCCTAGCAAACCCACTTCCTAAGAATTCCACAAATTCCTGAACCAGCTCCCCAGCTAGGGACCAAGTGTTTGGACCTCTCAGACTGCAGGGAGACTTCCCACCCAAACCAGCGGATACACACAGGCTTTATTGGTTCTGTCCTGTATTTCTAGAGAGCCCTGAGTAGTAAAACTGCCTTTTCATCATCCCTTTTTCCCTTGGAGTTTTTCTCTTGGCCTTCACCTCTCCACACCTTCTTGGAAGACACTGAATCCATAAATGGTTAAGAAGCATAGACCCAGGAGAACAGAAGGGAACAGAAGGAACAGAAGATGTGAGGAAGCAAGGTGTCATTGTGCTCATGCCTTGGCTATATTTATGGACTGGCATCCCGTGGCCTTGGTTGTCTTTATGGAAGGACATCGTGCATCACCAACAGAAGAGAAAAAGATGAAGCTAACAGAGGCTATGAGAACTATACAGAGAACAACAAAATGCAGTTGAATACAAACACACTCTCGGTGCTCATGGGAATCACATGGATTTTCAAAATTGTCATAGACTTTTAATATCACAGTTGATTTCAGATCACAGACTTCATTCAATTGCTGCCTAACCCATGTGAAATAAACGTTTTGTGCCTTGGGGAAAAGGTTATATCCTTGCACTTTCAGAGTCACTGCATGACACAGGTCACTCCTACTGCAATGGCTGAGCCTCTCTTGGGCTTACTGAGAAGAAGAGTGTCAAACTAGGAAGCCCGCTGATATCTCAAGATCAGAGGCTCTCAGCTCATCACGTTAAAGGACTGTCCAGGGTGGCTGTCTCTGCTGTGTCAGCATCATTTTATGATTACTCTGGTCAGCTGTGCTGAGGCTCAATTTTATAGACAGTAATACAAAGTGAAGGCAAACTCAAAGCTAGAGATCAAAGACTTGAAAATTTCCTGCTCTCCCTATATGTGGTGGTTCATGTCTACAATTCCCATACCCAGGAGGTTGCAGAAGGAGAATTTCCATAAGTTTAAAGCAAGCCTAGGCTATATATTGAGTACCAAGTCAGCTGCCTACCAGGGCATGATCCTATCTCAACTACTACCCTCCCACCCACCCTCACGCCCCCCCAGAAGAAAAGGCAAACAAAAATCCTTTCCACCTTCTACTGTCGCTAGAATAATTCAGAAAGCACTGAGTGAGGACTGGGTTTGGACAACGCAAAAATTCCTCCCAGTACTCAAATATGCAGATTTGAACCTCGTATAGCAGGTCAGAAAGGGTCAGCGTAAGCCACACAAATTGAGTTGCAACGTTTTCCCAAGTGAGCCAGTCTACATCCATGCACATGTGTGTAAACTGCCATGGTAAAGCAAACAATACTTCTCGTTATAAGAGGGGTCTGGTGTTTGGCACCAGCCTGAAGTGGAATGCTAGATTGCCTCTCCCAAACATTCTCAAAGCTCATGTTGAAAACATGGTTTTGAATACACAGCGAAAAGAATTTAACTCACTGTGGTTGTTTTTAATGAGGTATCTCCCATAGTCGAGGCATTTAAATACTTGGTTCCCAGTTGGTAGTTGTTTGGGGAGGCTTAAGAAGCATGGCCTCGCCATTTTAACTTCACTCTGTCTGCTTCCTGTTTATAGTTAGAGATGTGAGCCCTCAGCTCTCAGCTTCCAGCTCCAGTTGCCAAGTCTGCCAGCTGCTGTCTCCATTGTGATAGTTAGTGATGGATTCTTATCCCACTGGAACCATAAACCCTAAATCAACTGTCTCCAACCCCCTTTGTAGGACCCCCCTTTAGGGATCAAATGACTCTTTCAAAGGGGTCACTTAAGGTCATCAGAAAACATAGATATTGCAATTCATAACAGGAGCAAAATTGCAGTTACAAAATAGCAGCGATAATAATGGTTTTGTGGTTGTGATCACTACAGTACAAGGAACTGTATTAAAGGGTCACGGCATCAGGAAGGTTGAGAGCCACTGTAACCCTTCCTTCTAAAAGTTGTCTTGATTATGGTGTTTAATCACAGCAATAGCAAAGGAACAGATACACCCGTGCTTCCAAATTCTCATTCAGAGCTGCTCCATGTAAGTCTCCAAAAAAGTCAAATTGTGAAGCTTGACTCTAAATGAAGGTGGAGCCAAAACCAAACCTGACCAAAGCCTACAGCACTCAAGAGGAAAGGAAGAGCTTCCTGGTGGCGTTTGAGTGCATACTATATACCGATCATCTTTATTATGTCTGTTCTTGAAATGCGGTACTCTTGTTGAATTGGTACCATGGCCAATGTAAGACCAGTCTTTCAGTAATATTTCTACATCACATTATAAACAAGACAACATGGCTAAACAGTTGCTCATTTCTATAAATCCAAAAAGGAAATAAAGGTAATCATTTTTTGCATAATTATTTACATAGTATCATATAACAAAATTATTATGTTTGGCTCACAATAGGCAAACTTTGTTGATTTCATTTGGGTATTTTTTTTTCTTCAAGCAAAAATAGAATCTATCTTTAAGTATTACAAATAAATTTTAAAAAGCCATGCCAGTTTGGGACTTAGCTAAAATATATTTCGATGAGAGTAAGTATTTCCACAATGTGTTTTCTGAGACCTGTGGTGCCTTTAACTAGTATTCTGCCAACAAGAGCAGCAGCTGGATGAATGACTAAATTACCCATCAGCCTCTAACCCAATCAGCAGGGCGAGAGCATTGACCTCTTCTCCAGAAGAAGAGTCAACTAGAATGTTGCTCAGCTGGCAGAGAGCTTGCCTCCCAGCACTAAAGAAACCTAGTGTGGTTGCATAAGCCTATAATCCCAGGTCTCAGGAAGTGGAGGTAGGAGGATCATCCTCAGGAACATGTTGAATTTGAGGTCTACCTGTTGTTTTTTTTGAGACCCTGTCTCAAAATAAAGGGGAAGGGGTGGAGCAGCTCAGCAGGTAAAGGTGCTCTCACCAAACTAAGACCTGAGTTCGAGACCCAGTCCCCACACAGTAAGAGACAAAACCAACTCCCTTACTGTTTCCATAGCACATTTGTACACATACACACACACACACACACACACACACACACACACAAATAAATATAATTTTAAAATAACTTGAAGGAAAAAGATAATCTAAGACTTGAGAAATGGTTCAGAGATTAAGAGAACTTCCAGATCCTTTGGTGGAGATGTCAGTGCACCTTACTACATCCCACTGACTGTCAAATGACATGCTCCTGAGGTCAGGATACAGCTGAACACTGGGTGCTAGTTTAGTGTTATCATACTTTCCCTTTATAAAGGCACAAAAAGTACCAGGACGGTGGTGGCACACGCCTTTATCTCTGCACTTGGGAGGCATAAGCAGGCAGATCTCTGTGAGCTCAAGGTTAGCCTGGTCTACAGAGTTCCAGGACAGCCACACAGAGAAACCCTGTCAAAAAAAAAAAAAAAAAGAAAAGAAAAGAAAAGAAAGAAAAGAGCAAAAGTACAAAGGTACAAAAATATGACTCCAAGTTTATAACAGCTTAGATTTTCATTAAATTAAAACTCCATGTGTTCAGTCTACTAAAATTTTTATTTTATTTGTTTTAAGACAGGTTCTCACTATGTAGCCCCAGCTGACTTGGAACTCACTATGTAGATTGTAGATAGACTGGAATAGAACTCCAAAATCCACCTACTTCTGCCTCCTGATTGCTGGAATCAGGCATGTGAATGTTGTATTTTTTTAATTAATCATTTTCTTTTACTGAGACAGGGTCTTGGTATGCAACCCAAGCTAGCCTAGAACTTGTAACCCTCCAGCCTCTGCCTCCCAAGTACTGGGATAACAGGCATGAACCATCCATCATTCATGCCTGGCCTCACAACAACATATTTACCTCATTTTTATCCCTCAACTTTTTACTCATTGTTATGTATATTTTCAGATATATTCATATATTTTAGGCATCTCATTATATTTGCACTTAGATTCATATGCAGATTCTTATGAAAACATCCTGTGATCTTTGCCCGGGTCTCATTTCACAAATGAAAAGCACTGCCACTCAGGGAGACTGAGTGATACCTGCAATGAGCAGCAGTGGGATTGTGTACGAGTCCGAGCATCTCAGACCCTGAGCTCAGCCGTGCTTTTCTCAATGACTGCTTCTGTGTTTATAGTTTGGTAAGGTCTTTCAATCCCACTTATTTCTAAGCTCTTAAAGGAACTGCAAGGCTACGTATAAAACTTACAGCTCCGCCAATGGCCAATTAATTATGTTCTTTTTAAAGAATGTTTTTATCTATTCTTCAATAGTTGCACATGCAAAAAAACTTGATCGTATCCATTGCTCTTCCTATTCCCTCTAAGGCATTTCAACTCCATGCCTTCATTCTGCTTTTTGTGACCCAGTGATTCTAGCCTGCCCTGCCCTCACTCATGTGACTTTGAGACTACTATTGTATGTCATGGACAATGCCCCCAAATCATGCCGCATCCACCAGCAGCTGTTGTCTGTCAGTAGCTAGGGGTAGGGCTCCGTGAGCCTCTTCCCCACATGCGCTAGAATTCTGACCAGCTGGATGTTGAGCAGATAACCACAGTTGCTCTGAATTCATGAGTGTGACAGCCATGCCCCATCAAGAAGACATTTTCCAACACTTCTCTCCGTCCTCTGGCTCTTATATTCTTTCAGATCCTGCTTCCAGGACATTTCCTTGAGCCTTGGGGAGGGACACAGGATTGATACAGGTGTTCTCTTCGGGGCTGTGTGTTCCTTTAAAAAAAACAATACAAATATTTAGATTTCATGGTATCTGATGAGCAAAATTTGTTTTGTTTCTTTCTCTTTCCCTCTAGTCCCTGTTCTTTATGTCTTTAAAGGAAGTAAAAAATGGTCTTTAGTTTTAGTTTTGTATTTTTTTGTTATATTTTGGTTATTTGGTTATTCTTTTTTTTTGATTATTTGTTTTCAATTTATATGTTTTGGAGGTTTTTTGGGTATTTGTTTTGTTTTTCTCTTTTTTTGTTGTTTTGAAACAGAGTCTGATTATAGAGCCCCAAGTTTCCTCAAACTTGTAATGCTGCTACTTTTCTCTCCTGTGTGCTGGGTTAACAGCCTGCCCCACCAGGCTTGGCTGTACAAAGGTCTTGACCCAGTTAAGAGCTATGCTGATATTTATTCCAAGGAAGCAGGGAGTTTTAAAACTGTCAGACACACATTGAAAGGAAACAACCTTGTGCATTAAAGTATTTGTAGGTCTCCCTCTTCATCACTGTTTTGTTGCTATAACAAGACACCATGACCACGGCAGCTCTTTCAAAAGAAAGCTTTTTATTGGAAGCGTGCATACAGTTGGAAAGGATGGGTCCATTCTCATCATGACAGGGACTATGGCATCGTGCAGGTAAGTGTTGGAAACATAGCTGAGGACTACATCCTGATCTGTAGACAGAAAGAGGGGGAGCACCAGTGCCTGACATGAGCTTTTGAAACCTCAAAGCTGAGCCACAAAGACACATTTCCTCCAACAAGGTCACAGTTCCTAATCCTTATCCTTTCAAATAGTATTTCCTGGTGACTAAGCATTTAAATATATGAACCTATGGGGAATATTCGTATGTAAGTCACCAAAGTCTCCGTATCCCTTAGTTTCATTGACATTGGATACCCAATGGTGTGATAATAAGGTATACCTTTCATAAATTTGGCGTTGTTACTGGCTACTATGCTTTTCTTGTTTTTGATCCTTGTTTTGGTTTAGTTTTGTTTTTTCAGACAGTGTCTCAGTCTGACCTTGAACTCCTGCCCACTTACCTCCATCTCCCCTGTTTGGGGATGTACCACGATACCTAGACTTTTTTTCCTCCTTCAGTGCTAAGAATTGAATCTAGAGTCTCAAGCACACTAGTCTTTACCAGAGAACAACATCCCCAGCCCCCTACAATGTGAAAATTAGAGGGGAGAAATTGTAGAATATTATTGAAAGAGTTCTGGGTTCTTACCTGAACTTTACATCCAACTTCATTATTCAAATGAGGAATCAAATCCAACTTTTTCACTTTTATATCCAAACAGGGAAGAAATTTTATGTATTTGCTTTCTCCTGCTCAAATAGATTTTATAGAGAAATGAAATGACCTACTAGGTGTTTTTAACTAATCAAGCTCTTTTAATAAATGTATTCTGTATTCTCCAACTCTCTTCACCTTTTCTAGAAAGAGCCTAAGAATGTTTTTGAAGACTACCAGCTATAAATATGATGTTATTCCTTGCTTGCTATGGAAGACACACCCCAGATGTCTGTGGTATTATTTTACCAGGGTTATTTTCTTTTCCTTGTGGGTTATCATTTCCCACCAACCAGAGCTTGCCCTTTTATTTTCCAAACCAAACTCTGCCAAACAATTTTGAAAGACCTGACATTGTGTTTGAGGCATGCTTTAGCTTCAAAGTTAAATCCCATCTGAATTCTCTTTATTTGCCCAAGAAGGAGTGAGGCTCATATGAACACAAACTGAGCAACAGAGCCTAGACAGCTGTTCTTACACATCTGCTTAAATGTATTCAAGAAGTTGCACAAAGGAAACAAATAGTTTTATTTCATATTTGTTTAATGTAGCATATAAAAGGAATATTATTTTAACTAACAAAGTGTAAAAATAGAAGATGAGACCTATAAACTCAGTGTGTGTGTGATCATCAATCTACAGTATTATTAAAGCAGAGTAAACAGACTTTTAGGTAGAATAAATCCAAGGATGAGCGATAAATTCCTATCTTCTCAGTGAACTGTAAGTGACTATGATAGTCAATATAAATACATATTTGGGGTGTAGAAGTATTAACAATGTAGCCAGGCACGATGGTATACTTGTAATGTCAACACTCAATAGACAGAGGCAGCAGTATTTAAAGATTGAAGTCAGCCTGGACTACACTACAAACTGTCAAAAAAACGTGGGGGGAGGAGAAAGATAAAGAAATTGTGGCAATATAGAAGCTGTTGTCTGAGTGCCCAGCCTAGATATCGAGGAAAGCACTCTACACACTTCATCTCAGCCAAGCATCACAAATCCCACTCAGAATGTTTGTGGAACCCAGATGTAGTGACACACACCTTTAACTCCAGCTTTCAGAGGCAGGTGTACCTCTTCTACATAGATTGTTATAGGACAGCCTCTTCTACATATGTTATAGGACATCTCAGGGCTACATTGTTTCAAAGAAAGAAAAAAGAAAAGAAATAAAGGAAAGCAGGATGAGAGAAAAGAAAGTTAGTTTATGAAACCACCAAGCAAGCAAGAGATGAGCCAGTGTTCATACTCAGTTCTTCAATTCTGGGAACATGCGTGTGAAGAAGAAATTAGGGCATACCTTTGATTCTATCACTAAAAAAGCTGTTGCAGGAAGATTGGGAATTCTAAGTCAGCCTGGACTCCATAGAAATATCTTCTCTCAAACTGCCACCAACATTCCTCCAAAATATGAAATTTTAAATAGTATACAAGTTCTACATGAGTTAATCAAAGTAATTGGAACTATTGCTCAGGTTCTAGTTATAGTTAACATGTTTATAACTATTTCTTTAATTTTTTTTTCCTTTCTATTTTTTCTTCTGTCTTTTCGGTGTACAATTGTTTAAAAATATTAGTTAAAGATGGGTTACATTCTTTTATACTGTGAAATATTTGTTTAATGATGCAAAGATGTGTTGCATTCTTTTATGTTGCACTTGTTTAACTCTGTGAAGCTGTGTTACTTTGTCTGCCTAGAACATCTGATTGGTCTAATGAGTTGAATGGCCAATGACTAAGCAGGAGAGAGAAATGGGTGGGGTTTCCAGGCAGAGAGAATAGATAGGAGGAAAATCTAGAGAGAAGGGAGAGGAGCAAGAAAAGGAGGAGAGGAGGACGTCAGGGGCCAGCCACCCAGCCAGCCATGGAGAAGGAAGAAAGATATATAGACTAAATAAAGGTTAAAAAGCCCAGAGGCGAATTGCAGTTAAAGAGAAATGGGATAACAAAAGCTGGTTTTAAAAAGGCCAAGCTAAGGCTGGGCATTCTTAAGGAAAAACAAGTTTCTGTGTATCTATTTGGGAGCTGGGTGGTAGGCCCCCACAGTCTCACTCTGTATCTCAGGCTGGCCTCAAACTTGTGGCTCTCCTCTTGACACAACCTCCTGGATTCTAGAGTTACAGGTATGAGCCACTATGCCTTTATCACTGTTTCTTGTATCTTTATACATATTATTTTGGACTTATATTAAGTTAAAACAACTAGTAGAAAATTTGAGGTGAAACAGTTGGGTTAAAACAAAGTAATTGCAAGCCCAGAAATGGTGGCGCACACCTTTAATCCCAGCACTCGGGAGGCAGAGGAGGACAGATCTCTGTGAGTTCGAAGCTAGCCTGGTCTATATAGTGAGCTCCAGGACAGCCAGGACTGTTACACAGAGAAAATTTGTCTTGAAAAACCAAAGAGAGAGAGAGAGAGAGAGAGAGAGAGAGAGAGAGAGA
>NC_022034.1:34387704-34391354 GCF_000317375.1 Microtus ochrogaster | reverse complement strand
CAGGACAGCCAGGACTGTTACACAGAGAAAATTTGTCTTGAAAAAAGAGAGAGAGAGAGAGAGAGAGAGAGAGAGAGAGAGAGAGAGAGAGAAGTAATTTCTCATATAATTTCATTCTAAAGAACACTGAAAGAATTTCTACGACAGAATCTGGTAGTTCTCTTTTTCAATTTGATCCTTTACTGAGTAGTTACTAAGTAGGTGTAACAAAAGGGAAAGCTTTAAACCAGCCCTGTATTTGCTAGGTTTGACTCAAACTGGAAATATGGCCGCTATTACTGACCTACACTCCCAGCTTGAAATCTTTCTTTGTTTTTGTTTTCATTATGGTTTATTTTGATTTTGTTTTGCTTGTTTTTAGATAGTCTTACTATGTAGTCCAAGGTGTCCTAGAACTCAAGATTCTTCTTCCTCAGCCTGTCAAGTGCAAGGATAACAGTCGTATGTCGTTACGACTTACCCCTTACTCTATTTCTTAATTAATATATATTAATTATATATGTATGATTGTCCTAGTTAGTTTGTGTTAACTTGATACAAGCTTAGGTCATTGAGAAGAAGAAATGTCATTGAAAAATAGCCTCAGTAAGAATGGACTATTGGCAAACTGTTGGAGCACTTTCTTAATTAATGATTGATGTGAACGGACCCAGCCCCTTTGGATGGGGCCACCCTCAGGCTGATGGTCTTCCATTATATAAGAAAGTGAGATGAGCAAGCCTTGGGGAGCAAGCCAGTAAGCAGCACCTTTCCATGGTCTCTGTCTCAGTTCTTGCTCTAGGTTCCTGCTTTGAGTTTCCACCCTGACGTCCCTCAATGATGGGCTATAAGCTGTAATATGAAAGAAACCCTTTCCTCCCCAAGTTTTGGTCATGGTGCTTATCACAGCAATGGAAACCTAATTAAACTAATTCTACATGTAATTTTACTTATTGTACATAAAGGGTTCATTATGATATTTTCATGTGTGTACCTATTTTGGTTTGATTAAGAACGGCCCCCAGAGGCTCACATATTTGAATTACCTAGTCACCAGGGAGTGGGACTGTTTGAAAGGATTAGAAGGATTAGGAGGTGTGACCTTGTTGGTGTAGGGGTGAACTTGGAGGAAGTATGTCACTTAGGAGTGGGCTTAGAGGCTTTAAAAACCCACACCAGGCATGGCCTCTCTCTGGCTGCTATGAGGGGACAGGATGTAAAGCTCTCAGCTACTTCTCCTGTGCCATGGGTGCTTCCAAGCTCCCTGACATGATGATAATGAACTAAACCTTTGACCTGTAAGCAAGCCCCCACCAAACAATGCTTTTTTTTGTTTGTTTGTTTTTCAGTTTCTTGGTCATGGTGTCTCTTCGCAGCAATAGAACAGTAACTAACACAGTATATCATGAATTTCATCGTGTTGACTGCTCATTACCTTCACTTATCTTTCTCCCATTGCACCTAATTCCTCTTCCACCAGGCTCCACCTGACGCTGCCAGGCTTTTCTAAAGTAAAAAAAAAAAAAGGACCCAGCAAGTTTTGATAAGGTTACTCATAACAAAAAGTGTGAGAGTTTATTCACAGGAGCACCGTCACACTACCAATAGTTACACACTCTCTTCTCCAGCATCCATTAAATGACTCTAGGTCCTCAAACAGGGATAAGGCTTTGTGAGCCCTTTCCCTCCTCAAGAGATTTTTGGTTGATTTGATCTCATGAAAATCTTGTACCCAGTGGTGGTGGCACATGCCTTTAATCCCAACACTCGGGAATCAGAGGCGGGAGGATCTCTGAGTTTGAGGCCAGCCAAGTCTACAAATCAAGTTCCAGGTTGAGTTCCAGAACAACCAGATTTACACAGAGAAACCCTGACTTAACAAAACAAACAAACAAACAAACAAAAAAACCCAAAAACCAAAAGCCAACTAAACAAACAAAATAGTGATAAAACACGGTCCTTTCTCTTCCCTTAGAGAACAGCTGAGGAGATAAATACAGGCATAAAAACACACCAAGCATCCATAAATCTCCAGACATAGTTCTGGGGGTTATATGTTAGCTCATTTAATATTCATATACTATATAATCATTGTGTTTTGTTTCATTTGTAATTATAAAACTGAAGCACACAACAAGAAAGCAAATTGCCCAGGATGACAAAGAATGAAAATATAGAATAATGATTTGAACCCAGAACTCCAGAACATATGCCCACCATCCCTTCTGAAGTTCTTTAGGAAGAATAGATTGTACAGATGAGAAATGCCAATACTGATGAATATAAGCAGTGCTCCAAGTGCCCCCTCCTTAATTCACATATTAAAACACTTTTGCTTGTGACAGCACAACAGGAAAATATTTTTATAACAAAGTATTTAATATAAAAATAAATCTAAGCACTCATTTTTAAAGGTGCTTTCCTAGTACTCACTGTTTTGGAAACCTGGTGGTTTGAATTGGGCAGTTTTTCTTTCTTTACTTGTTTGAACCACTTTAAGACCTTAGAGGTTGGACATGTTTCACTTTAAGCAATCACCTAACAGAGTCAATACTAGTGAAGGGCCCACTTTAAGGCATGCCCAGGACTGAAGCCGCAGGGAGAGATTCAGAAACTCAAGTGTGATGTAGATTCTCTCCTTTCCCGCAGTCATCTCTTATTTAGCCTCTGTTGGCAAGCATCCGTGAATCTATACCTGCTGTCTACAGCCAGGTCTAGAAATCCCGCCCCACTGCCTGAGCCACTATACAATAAAGAACAATGGATGATTTTATCTAACGTTATCTCCAAAGATGAAAATGTCTTACAACATACCTCCATGTTGTAAGCTGTCAAGCTAACGTTGTTGAATCTGCCCAAGGGGAGTAACAAATGGCCCTTTCCTTAAGCCATTAAGATATTCATTGACTAGATAAGGCAATCTGAATCACTGGAAGAAGTGAGCAATGCGTTTTAACTGCTCCCGTCTCTACCTTCTCCAAAGTGCACAGCCAAAGAGAACACTGGGGAAACAGCCACGGAAATTTTCTCCATGACAAAGCCTAGAACAAGGATGTGGTGTGTTCTTCGATGCATCATCGAAGAAGGAAACTACTTTCCTACATTGCTTAAGCTAGTTTACATATTTATTTCCTCACCACGATGATAGCACAAAAACACATATATTAGAACCTATCAGACCGCAGCACAAACTAAGTCTTTTAATAAAACATTCTATTTTTAGATCCTTGTAGAAAACCATTCTTAGCTTTCCTGAAACCCCTCCAACAACGATGCTATTCTGTGCCCTTTTCAAGTACCAAGGTCTTTTAAGATTTTGAATTTTTATTTATTTGCTTGCTTGTTTGTTTTGAGACAGGAGTTTACCACCTTGCCGAAACTGCTTTAACTTCACTCTGTAACCCAGGCAGACCTTGAAATAGTGATTCTTCTGCTTCAAGCCTACAAGTAACTAAGATTACAGGCTAGCATCCAAGGCCAAGGGTGAGTTTTAAAATTCACCCTCTTAAAGTTAACCTTCAAATTTTTACCAAAGCAGATATGGCTCATGGCCATAATCCTAAAACCCAGGGAAGTAGGTATAGAAAGGTCAAGAGTTCAAAGACAGTCTGATTTTACTCAGAAAACACACAGACACAAACACACAGAAAGAAAGAAAGAAAGAAAGAAAG
>NC_022034.1:34381214-34387154 GCF_000317375.1 Microtus ochrogaster | reverse complement strand
CATGTCTGTTTCTGGACTGGGAAAAGATGGGAAGACCCCATCCTAAATGTGGATGGCACCTTCCCAAGGCCTATGAACCCAGACTGAATAGAAAGAAGAAAACTGTCTGAGCACCGGTGCTCATCACTCTCTGCGTCCTGACTCGAGATGCGACTTGACCAGCCGGCTAATTCTCCAGTTTCTGTGACTTCTGCAAAATGATGGGTCAACTTGGATCCATAAGGCGCACTGCAGCATCCCTTTGTATGTTGCTTTTTGTCAAGGACTTTATCACAGCCGCAAGAAAACTAATGCATCTTACTCACACCACAGGAAAAAGGAAGCAGCTAAAAAGAAAGGCTTAGCTAGTGATCGATGAAAACTGGATTGCAGCCGGGCAGTGGTAGTGCACACCTTTCATCCCAGCACTCAGGAGGCAGAGGCAGGCAGATCTCTGAGAGTTCAAGGGCAGCCTGGTCTACAAAGCAAGTCCCAGGACAGCCAGGAGTGTTTCATAGAGAAACCCTGTCTTGAATAAAACAAAAGCAAACAAAACAAAAATTGGATTACAGCTTGAACCCCTAGTCTGTCTCCTCTGTATGCTTTTTGCTTACCCTCACATGCATCAAGAGATTTAGTACTAAATTTAAAAATCAACTTGAGGCCTAAGTGTAACAGCACACACATTTAATGCTGGCATTCAGGAAGCAGAGACAGGTGGATCTCTGAGTTTCAAGGCGCCCTGGCCTACACAGTTCCAGGTCAGTCAGGACTACACAGTGCTACCCTAATAAATAAATAGATTAGAAAGGAAAAGAATTTGGGGGCCCTGGGCATAGCTTAATAGAAGAGCACCTTACAGAAATCCAAGAAGCCTTGGGTTTAATCCTCAGCAACCCCCGACTCCCACTCCCAAAAGGAGAGAATTTCTGCAGAAGTCAAGAATTCCATAGAGAAACTCTACATTGTGAAGATTGCTATTGAGAGCAAGGCTAGGATGTCCCTGAGTTCCTCGCAACTGGCCTGTCCTTTGCTCAAATTGTCACCTGCCCTGTCCAGAAACGCCTCTGTGCCTGTGGGTAGTGGCTCTGGAAGGAACTGTACTGCAGCTCAGAACCGGTTAGGGCTGGCTGGCCCTGAAAACAGTGTAAAGGTCGTTTTCATTTTTACTGAGCAGCATTTGAACACTGATGAGGGGCAAAATTAGTAAAACTGTTATGTAGTCTTGGTTGGCCCCCTACTCACAATGTATCCCAGGCTAACCTTAAACTCACAGTAATTCTCCTGCCTCAGCCAACCAAGCAATGGCATTCCATAGGTGCATATCCTCTAGCCCCTGGGAGCTGGTGAATTCTAACAGCAGTGGTTTCATAGTTTCCCAAGGTGGAAACTCATTTTGTGCCCTAAGGTGGTGTGTTATCAGTGAGCTCTCAGCAACAACAAAGTGTGGAAGCTGGGCCCAAAGATACAGGTCAGCAATGTGGCCTTTGGGAGGTGAAACCAAAGATGTCAAACAAAAGAAAAGAAAAGCCGGGCAGTGGTGTAGCCACACGGTGAGTGCTAGGATAGGCTCCAAAGCTACACAGAGAAACTGTCTTGAAAAGCCAATAAATAAATAAATAGAAACAAAGAAAGAAAAAGGTGACTTGTGACTGTTTGCCCTTGAAGTGAAAAGATAAATCAGAATTGAAAACACAAAATCAAAATGTAGCCTGTTCTAGGACAAGTTCACTGTTCTAGTTAAGAGTCTATAGCTACTGTAACAAAATAACCCTGGGACAGCACATCCCCATAATCCTAGCCCTGGGAAGGCTGGGCAGAAAGACTCCAAGTTCTAGGTCAGTTTGAACTACGACCCTGTCTCAAATCAACAAAGGATTTAAAGAAAAAAGTGTAAATACTGGGAAAAAATTCAAAGCAGTTTCACTTAAACTATATTTAAAAGGTGTATGCAATGGGCCTTTGTAATTATTTCTTCATAATTCGATAAAGAATGCAAGATAGACAAAACATGCATTATTGCTACTGAGATTCGAGGTCCCATCTGGGTCTTACAGAGGGAATCAGGGACCTCTCTTGAGGAGTTTAGTCTCGTTGAAAAGGACTTTAAGAATGGACTCATTGGAAACTCAGGAACAATTTCACTAAAGTTCAAAAGGGAAAGGCTCAGGCTATGAAAGCTGTGACCCTTGGCAGCTGCCCAGAGGAGGAGAGGAATCCAGTCGAGAAAGGAAGGACAGCATGCCCTTTTAGCTGGCGTGAAGGTCAGTCACATGAAGGACAAACAGCCATGGTGGTGAGAGAAAATGCCTTTAGAGAAAGAGGCAAGAAAAAAAAAAGAGAAAGAGGCAAGAAGCCTAATAGTGAGGACATCGTGTTAAAGAAAGCAGGCTTAGAAAAGAGAGAGTCGGAAGAATAAGAGAGGTTACGTTTGTCTGAATTCAGAAAGGCAAGCGTCCTCTACTGCAACGCTATACCATGGGCTTCCCTTTACCATCCCATAAGCTGGAAGCCTTACAGGGAGGAGGCTGACACAATTAATAATAAACTTCAGAAAGCACTTTTACTTCTAAAAACCCAGCTCTTGGGGTGCGGAGGCAGGAAGGTCAGAAGTTCATACGCCAGTCACTGTCGGTCTGGGCTATACGAGACCCCCGTCTACATAAAAAAAAAACAAAACAAAAAACTTTACATTTAAGAGATGGCGAGCATTTCTTGAATGCATAGAAACAAATATTCTCTTACCCACTTGAAAGGGTCTCCGATCCCTTCTTAGAAATCTCTCATTGAACTCTGTGTCAGCGAGCAGATCCTCTGGGGGAAAAAAAAAAAAGAAAAGAAATGTGGCTCAATAAAATATAAACCTTTTTGCCTAAAACAATAAAGCCAAGTTGAGTTGGTTTGTGTTTACAAATTATGACTATTTTAACTAGCAAAGAATTCAAGACCGCACTGTTTTATCCATCATTATCTCTGTAAAAGGTCAGCCACAGATTATATCCTAACTTTTACTGGTAGTGATTTCTCGCCACTTCATGGTAAGCTACCTCATGAACCTCTGGGAACGAACTCTATGGGGCAATAAGAAACAGTAGCTCCCTTTCATGGCTTTGCCCTCAGAGGTCTCCCACACTATTCATCTAATTACGGGCATTGCCCGTTGTCCCAGGCAAGTTCCAAGGCCTTCGGAAACACAGGGAAAGGCGTTCTAAGGAGATTGCAGCAAAGAGAAGCAGGGTTACGTGGCACGGCCCAGCTGTGTGGTACATCCCTTAAAAACCAAAACGAATAATATTTGACAGTGCAGATTTGGGTCATTTTCAAGGTATAAAATAGCTCTCAGCTTTGTGAAATAGAAAAACAGAGGTTCTAGGGTGTGGTGCTTCCTGGTTCTAGGGTAACTTTTCCCCATTCTAAGATAGGTCAAAGGCACAGTATAAAATTGAGTCTGTAGACAACCCCTAGGCCTAATCTTCTTGTCCCATTACAAAATTCATAGTCATTAATCCTTCGTCTTAATAGTGTCTCACCAGTAGTATTTTGCCCAGTGAGTGACAGCCTCCTCCTAGGGATAGTTTGGTTTTGTTCTGTCCTGTTTTGTCTCAGAATCTGGCTTCCAAGACCCACCCTCTGCACTTGCCTCCACTTGCCTCCTTCTTTGCTTCCTTTGCCACGCAGGCCTCTTCTGTCCCATCTCTTCGGTTTGGGCAGTCTCATTCCTCTCAAAGCCTTGGCTTTAGCTATGCACATAAAGAAAACGGGGACCAGGGACCTCCAACTCCTTTGCTTAGCAACCTCTGGCCAAGAAAGAAACCATTAGGCAGAGCCCAATACACAGCACTGTGTCATGAGGCCATGAAGTCACTATCCCTAAAGAACTGTGGCGCAGGTTACCAAACTGCCAGGACACCTTCCCAGAGCCAAGAGGCTCTCCATAACTCAGAGGACTCACAGATGTTCAGACCTCTTAGGGAGAATTCGTGTGTTTTCTACCATTAGCTGAACTTTGTTTTCCTTCCTGGGAGGCAAGTAGTTCAGGGCTCCCACACCCAAAATCAGAACCCACTGTTGAGTTTGGCATGGTAACAACATCTAGGAAGTAGAAGCAAGGGAGGGTCAACGTTCAGACCAATGCCAGCTTGCGCTCCACAGAAAATCCCTGTCTCAAAAGGATGTGCTGCTGATAGTCAAGCGGCGTTGTTTTTGTACATGAGGGATTGAGTTCCACTCTGTCGTTCCGAAGGGTGAGGTCTGCTTCTCTTCAAGCAACCAACGCTTCAGATCTTTTGGAAAAATATTTTTTTCTGTTAATTTAATTTTATTTTCTGTGTATGAATGCTTGGTTTCCATGTATCATGTGAGTGCTTAGTACCCACAGACGCCAGAACAGAGTGTTGAATCCCCCAAAACTAGGGTTACAGATGGCTTCGAGTTGTCATATAAGTGGTGCAAATTGAAACCGGGTCTTCTGTAAGGGCAAGTGATTTTAATGGCTGAGCCATGTCTCCAGTGACATCACCACCCCCATTGTTTTTAATAAAGAAAAAAAAAGCTTTCCTGTGAATCTTTTCTTAAAAAACAAAATCAGTCACTTTAAGGATGGATAACTGTACAGAGATAATATTGTCTGGAATGGCTCCAAGGTGTTACTAGACCAACATGCAGTCAATAACTCGACTCATGCAAACACGAAGCCCTATAGGACTTACTCCAGGCAAGCATTCATGGTTTAGAATCAGATGACTTGCGTTTTAACTGTAAAGGACTAAAAATGAAGTTTATTTTTAAAAACCCATTACTGTGCGCACACTGCAATTCTTCCCATTGCTACAGAGAGTCGCGCTGATTTCAAAGGAAGCTCTAGCTACAGCTCCAGTGTCGGCTCATTGCTGGAAAGGGTCACGTGGGCCGCTTCAGTAGAGGGAAAATATTTTGTAGGGGGCAGAGGGGGAGAATCTTGTTTGTCATTGATTTGTGAGGTGCTAAGTAAATTTCAGCCTAAGCGCTTCTTCTCTGAAGTAGTCTGGTCTGTATCAGCCACATGAGGCTTCCCAGATAGAAAGCATCCCACTTGCGTAATAACTGCAGTTGCTTATATTCTGTTATTCCAACATTGCCTAGACAATGCATGCACAATCATAATTACTAATTATAAAACATAAAGGCATGAAATCATGTAGAAACCTATATATTCCATATGTTAATTCGCATCTTTCAACTGATGTAGTCAAAACTATTGGAAGACAGTGTTCTAAAAGGAAAGGCTGGGGCTGGAGAGATAACTCAGCCATTTTTGGATTTGGTTCTTTTGTTATTTTGGGAGGAGATATTTGTCTTGCTTTGTTTTCTGAGACAGAGTCTCACCATACATCCTTAGATGGTCAGGAACTCACTGTGCAGACTGGGCTGGCCTCAAACTCCTAGAGATCTACCTGCCAGGTGGTGGTGGCACACACCTTTAATCCCAGCACTAGGGAGGCAGAGACAGGCTGATCTCTGTGAGTTCAAGGCTAGCCTGGTCTACAAGAGCTAGTTCCAAGACAGGCTCCAAAGTTTCAGAGAAACTCTGTCTTGAGAAAACAAAACAAAACAGAGTGAAAGATAACACTCAACTCAGTTTATTTTCTTAAGATTGGGTAGATTTTGGGACACAAAGGAAGAGAGGGTTGGGGAGGAGCATACAGAACTAAAAGAAGGAAAATTTGGTATACTATAGAGTGACTATAATTCATAAATATTTACTTGCTAGTCTTCAGGACAAATTATATATTCCTAGAAAATATATGCCTAGTAAGTCAGTAGTCAATGAACAATTTCTGAGTGCTGTAGATGGGTTTTTTTTTTTTTGGTTAGGACAATGATCAGCTCTGTTCTGCCAGTCACTTCCCAAATAGCCACTCAGAGACTAAATGTTAACTACAGATGCTCAGCAGATAGCTTAGGTTGTGTTTAGCTAGCTCT
>NC_022034.1:34377045-34380674 GCF_000317375.1 Microtus ochrogaster | reverse complement strand
AAAATTCTGCCTAGCTATGGACCAATCAGCTTTTTATTAACAATGAGAGCAACATATTTTCCTTGTATAGAAACATTAGTACATTAGTCCACAGCAGAGTGCTTATTATACACCAGCAGCATACAATTCATGAGCTTGCAACCTGTAGAGTAGCACAGAGCTTTGTCTTCAACAGGGCCCTGAAACTGCATTCATGAGCATCCGTTGTCTTAAAATACCTAACCATGTGGGGGCAAGAGTCCCTGTGATGGTTACTATCAATCATCAACTCAAAAAGACCAAGAATCAACCAGAAGTCAAGCCTACAGGTGTATCTATTGTGGAGTTTCTAGATTGGATGAATTGAAATGAGAAAACTTACCCTAAATGTAGGAGATACAACTTTTGGGGCTGAAGTTCCAGACTGAAGAAGAAAAGGGGATCCCTTTCTCTTATAGAACCAGGTGCCTCAAGCTCTTCCTGCCAAGCCTTTTTACCATGACAGACTGTTTCACTTTGAACTGTGATCACATAAGTCCTTCTTCCTTTAAGTTACCTTTGTAAAGAATTTTGTCACCACAATGAAAAAAGCTACTAATCCAGTTCCCATTTTGTTGTTGTTGTTGTTGTTTGTTTTTTGAGACAGGGTGTCTCTGTAGCTTTGGAGCTTGTCCTGGAACTAGCTCTTGTAGACCAGGCTGGCCTCGAACTCACAGAGATCCTCCCCAGTGCTGGGATTAAAGGCGTGCATCACCACTGCCCGGTTCAGGGTTCAGTTCTCATATTTTAATCATGTACTGAACCTCACAAATTAAGTGCCAGATATTGGAAATGGAGCAATCACCACAACAAAAAGATACAATGCCTTTCCCAGATAATTCCTAGAAAGAATAAAGAAAATATATTTTAAATGTATAAGGTGAATCAATAAAACAAACTAGTCATATGATAAAGAAAATAAGAGAGCTTGTACTCAGACAATCTCAACTTGTTCAAAAGTCAAGGAAACAAAATCTACCATCAAATTAATGATTAACATATATTTTCATTTTCCCCCATTGCCTCAGTCTTGCCATGATGAGATCTGAAACACAGCAATTTTGTGGTGCATCTCTTCAATTCTGCTGACTTTCACGGTGCAATAGTTAATATACTTAAGGGAAATCTAGGGCATCACAAGCCAGAACTGGATCTGTGGTTTTTTTTTTTCTGTCCTCGCCTGCCCACATTTTATTTACCATGCTTGAATTTGTGGTAAATAAAGTTATAATCTGGGTTTTCAGCTTTGGTAATGTTCAAAAGATGAGTCAAGAAAGAGTACCATCCCCAGCCCTTGTCATGTGAAGTTAAAAAAAATAAATAAGAACTCGGCGTGCTGTGGGTGGAAGTCTGAGCACATCTGCATTCAGCACTTTGGTCAGCTGGATTGTTAACAGTATGTTCCGTCTATCCAAGACCTGAGGGAGACCATCGAGCTGACACAGGGCAGGGGTGTTTGCAGTAGAACTAACGAAGAAAAGGAGCAGAAGACATTCCAAAGTCTTGGTCTCCTGGAGTCTGGGAGCAGAGCTCCAGGCAGGGAATGCTGATCTTGTGAGTCAACGCCTCCTTGCGTCTCCTCCTGAAGCAACTGAGCCACCTCTGTGGTTCTGACATATGACTAGCCTATGAGGACATTTTGTGGGTTTAGGTGCCTGATTTTCTGTGAGGATTTATGTGGACTTTATGTTCAAATTCACTGAGAGAATGAACATCATTTCAAAAGATTTACATAGGTTATGAGTTCAAGGGCAGCCTGGACTAGGAAGTCAGGGTTTGACCCCCCAAAATAAAATAATAAGTAAGAGAATTACCAGGAGACAACAATCTCCTTTGATCATTTTGTTATTCTCTGACGTTAATTAAGCACACCTTTTAGAAAGAACCCTGTCTCCCACCTAGATCACGCCCTCCTGGCTAGCATAGACAGCTGCCCTTTCCTCAAGCCCTAATACTGAGTCCAACCTAAAGTTTCAGGAGCAGCCTATCAAGTGGCCAAACTCTCATCTCTTCACAATTTGCTTCCTTGCCTGAACATCTGGAGTTTCCCTTTCATGTATTCATAGCCCATGTCAACTTAGACCATCTAACCAGAAGGGATAGGAAATCAATGAACTGACAAAACAAGGATAGGTGCCAAGCCTGCCCTACAAAAGAGCAAATGCACTGGGAAAGAGACATCTTAAAAAGAAGGGAATTCAGACATAGCCTGTGGGAACAGTCAAAAATTTTCTATCTCTTTACCACAGAGCTATAAATCCATACCACTGCAATGGATGTGTGGGGGGGGGATGTGGGGCCATAATCCCAACATCTGAGAAACTGAGAAAGAACAAGCAGGGGTTCTAGGCTCTTCTCAGCTACAGTTAAAGCCAGCCTAGGCTATGAGACCCTGTGGGCAATGGAGGAAATCTTGAGGGAGAGGATGTATATTGCTGACTTGGGCACAGACATGACAAGGACCTCAAGGCCTCAGAGTTATAAAAAATTGGCAAAGCTATTTCTCCTTAGCTCAGGAGGGTGACAATATTCTCCTTGGGGTCCAAGTATGAGTGAGTATGGATGAGTGACCAGGGTGTGTGAAGACCAGCAACTGCTGCTTCCTCCTCATCTTGGATGTTTACAGTCTGAGAACTGCTCTTCCACAGAGACCTCCTACTGAGCCTAGCAAGCCCCTCCCCCGGTGCTATCTTTAATGTGCTCCAGTTTGCTGGCAAGAGTAGGCACCCTCCACCAGAGGTAGCAGATATCCCCCTGAGCTCAGCTTTCCTGTATGTGTGTCCATGTCTGTATGTCTATTCTTTCTTTACTCCCTTCACATGATTAACTAAACCTTCAAAACTGTAAGCAAGCCTTTCCTTCGTAACAGTTGTCATGGTCATGGTGTCTCTTCACAGCAACAGAACACTGATTAAGCCAGACACCCTCCCTCAGAAACAAAACAAAACCTAATACATCTTTCTTTAAAAGGCTTTGGCCAGGCAGTGGTGGTGCACACCTTTAATCCCAGCACTCAGGAGGCAGAGGCAGGTGAATCTCTGTGAGTTCAAGGCCAGTCTGGTCTACGAGAGCTAGTTCCGGGATAGGCTCCAAAGCTACAGAGAAGCTATGTCTCAGAAAACAAAAATTAAACAAAACAAAAAAAGTTTCTTGAAGAGGTTGAAGATTTAACTCCATGGTAAAGGACTTACTTCCCTAGCAAGTACAAGACCCTAGGTTTAGTCCACAACCGAAATTAAGAGGGCAGGGTGGAGTGGGGGTGGGGTAGAGACATGACTCAGTCAATAGAATGCTTGTCTAACAAGCACAGAGCTCTGGGTTCAATCCCAGCACTGTAGGAAAGTGTGTTTGGTGGTGCACATCTGAAACTCCAGCTAGTGGAAGCCAGAAGGAGGAGCAGAAGATCCAGGTCATCCTCCGTGTGGCAGAGGACAACCTGGGCCTCCTTAGATCAAGCTCCAGGGCTTTTATTCCAAGTGCCTACTCTTGCCATATGTGTAATGGTTGTTCTGTCTCTTTAAGAGATAAGCCAGGCCTACTCCCTCTCCCATCCTCTGAGGCAGGCTGATTTTCAGCTTCCAGCCTGAGCTTGCTCTCTTTTCCATCTTCCT
>NC_022034.1:34373137-34376723 GCF_000317375.1 Microtus ochrogaster | reverse complement strand
CCACCACTGCTCAGGCCACGGCTCTGGGACTGGCACCTGTCTCTGCCTGGGACTGGCTGCTCCCAGGGCCCGTTGTCTGCTGCCACATGGCCTGCTGCTACCACCGTTTGGGACTTACAGCATTTCTGCTGCCTACTGCCACAAGGGGATCTTGCAGCATTTTTTAAAAAATTATAAAAATATGGAGGTTCACTGAAAGCCTGGAGGTGGTGGGACACACCTTCAATCCCAGCAGATATCTAAGTTTGAGACCAGCCTAGAGTACAAAGTGAGTTCCAGAATGACCAGAGCTACACAGAGAAACCCAGTCTTGATTAAAAACCAAAGTTCACTGAGTTGTATAGTCTTTGAATCTGACTAATTCTGGTGTGTAGTATCTTGTTTATTTTTAAACTTTTTAATAATACAGTATATTTAAGGAAAAACATTAAAAGCAAGCTAACAAAAGTCCTTTTCGCTCATTCCATATCTAAGAGCCAAGCATGCCTTAATTCTAGTATAGGGCTTTGCTTCCAAACATATTTCATTGACAAAGTTTCTAAAATATAGTGTATAAGTGAGTGTAGTTACTTAATTATCTCTGTAAACTTTTGTAGCTTCCTGTTGGGAACTCCAGATGTGTTCCCAGAAGTGGAATCAGAAGGCCTTTGTGTGGGGGTGGAGTGGTGGTGGTGGCTTTGGTGTAGAACCAAACCAATGGTCTCACACATGAGGCTAGAGCCCTACCACAGAACTCCATCCCCAGGCCTAGTAAATTACTCATTCTCTTTAGACAGGAAGAGGTAGGATGGGTACGGAAAGCAGACACTGGAGCTATCCCACCTGACCTCACAGGATGATTGACTGAGACCTACACGGACTCACTGCTCTTGTCTCCTTGGTCCACACTGACGTCACTTCTCTGTCCTCTGTCACCACACTCTGAATCATGGTGTGGGCTTAGGCCAACCCTAAGGCTCTGCGTTTGGTAAGCAAAGGCTCTCAGTTGTTTCTGAAAGCAGAATTCTCAAAAGAAAGAAATGAGAGGGTCGGTGTTTTGTCCCAACGGCCTTCATAAAATCTGATGGATGCGGAAAAGCAGACATGCTGATTCAAGGGAAGTAAAATGAAGACGGCCTACCAAAACTGTGGGCGTGTACAGGACAGTTTTTCTCTTTCTTCTTCTCAAGCCTCCACCTCCCACCCTTCTCTCTCCCTCCCTCCTTTCTTCTCTCCTTCCCTCTCTCCCTCCCCACCTCCCCCCTTCCTTCTTTCCTTCTCCTCCCTCCCTCTTTCCCTCTCAAGCTGGGTGTAATGGTGCATGCAATTCTAGCTCTTGAGAGGCTAAATCATAGGTGAGTTTGAGTCCAGCCTGGGGTACTCACTGACCTGGTCTCAAAAACTAACAAACAAAACCAAACCAAACAAACAAACCAGGATGGAGGTATAGTTCCATTGACCCTGGGTTTGAGCCCTACTGTGTAAACCTAGGAGTGGCTATTGAGGCTTATAATCCTTCTTGGGAGGCAGAGGCAGGGGGTCAGAAATGCTAGGCTAGTCTCAGCTAGGTAATGAGTTTGAAGTCAACCTGGGCTACAGGAGAACATGTCTAAAAAAGTCCAACAAATACCGGCCAGTGAGACAGCTTTTCTGGTAAGCATGCTTGGCCCTCCCACACATTGTTTTTTTTTAAATATGGTTGTTTTTAAACTGTTCTAGGCCACAGCTCTGTCCCCACCTCCTGTGCTTTGTATATCCCTCATTCTCCATCCTTGAAAAGTCTGTCTTACTTCTCCAAAACAAGATCACCATGAAAGTTTAAAAGACAAACATCTGGGCACACAGCCTCAGTTTGAACCACATGGACAGCGCCTCCGCCCTAGCCATAACTTTATCAACGAAGTTAAAATACGGTGACAATTCTATTTACATAAAAAGTCCCGAGTTTGTCTGAAATGTCAACAAATGCAGCATCAGTTAGAATGACATCCTGTCCTCAGACCTCAGCTGCTAGATAAGCTGTGACTCTTCCGCTTGTCCAAACCAGGGGATTTAATTAGACAGTTGACAGAGGAAATGTGTCCGACTTAGAATAGGTTTTCCACTCAGCCACATTTTTTTTACGCTTCGTAGAAAGCAATGTCCCTCCCTCCCCTCCTCTGCACTTTTATCCACACCGCAAGACTCACTCAGTCCCTCCCAAAGCTGAAGAACACACCTCTGAGAGGTTGGAAGAGCACAGTGCCTGCCTCCCACCACACAGGCCCACAGGCGGCCACAGCTGGGCAGGAACTCAGACAACAGTCGCCAGTCTCCTGCACAAGAGCTTGAGAGTCTCCACATCACTGAGAATTGTTACCTCCTAAAGAAGAATCCGATGAAACACTGTAAATATCACACGCAAAGGATGAGGAACACTTTTTGGAAACTTCATGAAATGTCCAAGTCAAAATGAACACATTAATGTTTCCACCTACTGTCAAAGTATGTCTTAAAGTCTTTGTTTGAAATGAGTTTGTCTTCAATTTGTAAGTACCACACATCAAGAACTGACTTAATGGTTAGTAATGATCATTTTATTTTTAAATGTTCTATATCACTCCTTTATTTTTGTTTATTTTATTTTATTTTGATTTTCTGTTGTTTTGTTTTTCGAGACGGGGTTTCTCTCTGTAACAGTCCTGACTGTCTTGGAACTCACTTTGTAAACAAAATTGGTCTTAAATTCATTAAGATCCACCTGCCTATGCCTCTGTCTATGCCTCCCGAGTGCTGGGATTAAAGGCGTGCACCACCACCGCCCGGCTTATTTTGATTTTTTTTTAAGGGTCTCACTATGTAGTAGTACTTGGTTGGCCTAAAACTCACTATGTAGGCCAGGCTGGTCCATACTCACAGGGAACCTCCCTCTGTCTTGCTAGGATTGAAGAAATATCCTAGAATGTACAGGATATTTATTTTTTACAATCTGATACAATTGATAATGTGCACATTAATAATCCCTAGCCAAGTATGTCCTCAAAAAGCTGCTTTTTGTGAACAGCTGTATCTCAGAGCCAAGCTTGCTTGGGCATATCTGCACAACTCTAGAAGTTGAAGTGAGAGTGCCAAGCACTCAAGGCCAGCTTGGATAATATATCTAGACCCTGTAACAGCAGGAAAAAAATTACAAATCATGACATAACTTTGTATCTTGTAAATTGAACTGTCCTGCTTTGTGCACAAGGCAGTGCTTGCCTTGTCGCTTCTTCTTACAGAACCTCTGACTTTTAAAACAGCTTCAGGCCTCCAGAGAGATGAAATGTCTTCACAAAGTGTATCCACACCTATCATCTATTTTTGTACTATATAATCAACTACCTAAGGAAGACTTCACATTTTGAGCTGGGCATGATGGCACACGCCTGTGATTGCAGCACTTGGAACACAGACGTGGGAGGATCAGGGCTTCAACTGTGTCTTAGGCTACCTAGCAAGGCTTTCTAGCTCACTCACCTGGACTATGTGAATCTCTGCCTTAAAAAAGATTTAGCCAAGTGTGGTGCTGCATGCCTTTGATCTCAGTACTCAGGAGGTAGAGACAAACAGGTCTCTGTGAGTTTGAAGG
>NC_022034.1:34349332-34372624 GCF_000317375.1 Microtus ochrogaster | reverse complement strand
TGTAACACCAGCTCTACAGAGGAGCCAATGACCTGCACTCACATACACATACCCACTTGCACCCACATGTAAATAAAAATAAACCTTACATTTTTCCTTCCTAATTTTTTCATCTTCTATTAAATTCCAATGCAAGTTTCCATTGCCCAAGTGAGTGTTTCTTATTTCAAAAAGTACTTCATTCGGTGGTCAAATTTCTCTCAAAATCTTCAGTAATTACATTTTTCCTGCAGTTTTTTTTTTTGTTTGTTTGTTTGTTTCTTAAACATTCTTTAATCCCAATCTAATGCCCATCTAGGGAAAGTATATGAACTTTAGACCTGAAACTTGGCCAGAGGTACGTAAAGAGGGTCCTAAAGCGATCGTCCTACCACTTAGAGGAGCTAAAAACACTTTCAACTTTTCTGGCTGGCGGTGAAGCTGAAAGTTATTGAAAGAAAGTACACCGAGTGGTGGGCCAGAGAGTGAGGGCAAAGGGAGCTGGAAGAAGTAGGAAAAAGAAGGTGGGAAACAATTGCCGTGGTTTCCATCAAACATTCGGGATGCCTTCACGCTGCTTGGAAGTGATCCTTTGTTTGTTTGGGGGTTTTGAATTGTTTTTAAGGATAAGGTCTTACTGTATAGCTCTGACTGGCCTGGAAATTGCAGCATAGATGAAACTTCTGGCAATCTTAATGCAGCCTGAAGTATTTGATAAGAATTCTTTTGTCGTGCAGTCGTTTAACTGGGGCAGAGTAGCTTGCTTCCATTCACTTGAGCAGTTGGCCAAACTGAACTGCTAAGCAGAAGACCTCAGAGAAGACAAAGGTAAAATTTAAATCATTAGGAGGAAGGAGAGAAGGGGATGGAGAAGCCTGAGACCGTCCAAGGGCATGGGTTTGGCACTGCTTTAATTGTAAAATATGATTAATGAGTATGACAGAATTTGGAGGACTTAAAAGTACAAGTTGTTTACAGCCGACATCCAGCCAGGACTTCTGGCTAAATCTGTAACTGCTGAAAATTTCTCCACTGATTTCTTCTTAATCTTCAGCCAAGTATCCATTTCCTTTTGCTCTTAAAACCAGATTAATGACATATTAATCTTTACATTATCTCTTTTTCCCCCCTGCTTTTACCTACAGTTTTAGAAGCAGATTTATCTAGTCAATAAATTTCCATTGACTAGGGTCCAGGAAAGAGGAACATAAACCAAAGGGACAGATTCTCAGTCTTGCTTCAGTTACTCACTCTTTCTTAGGTATCTAAGCTCTTTGTCTCACTGATATGTCCACTGCAGGTCTGGGAGGTGGCTCAATGGGTAAAGGCTCCTGTTGCCAAGGCTGAGGACATGAGTTTGATCCCTGGGACACACATAGTAGAAAGAGAGACCCAGCTCCCTCTAGCTGTCCCCTGACCTTCACAATCATGCAGTGGTGTGTTTGTATTTCTCCCCCCCACACACACACACACCCTCACACACTCATACTGAGTAATGTTAAATGTATTTTTTTAATGTCTACTACTTATTTAATCCCCACCAGAATGTAAGCTCTTTGATCATTCCATAAGCATTTATTTTATACTGGTTCACTGAGCAAACCCAAAGCTACCTCCCTGAAACATTGAATTTGAACTTAAAAATCTGTCTTTGATGCAGCCAAAAATTATTTTCTCTTATCTAGGCTCTACTTGAGAAATATTAGTTTGTTAAACAAAGTAATTTAATATATGGAAAAGAGTCTGAAAATTTACTTTTAAAAAATAGATCAAATAGATCTTCCATTTTGCTTCAGTGTCACTGTGACCAAAGAAATTGTTAGTGACTAATTTGTTTTTAGAACAATACAGATATGTCACAATGGCTAAGAGTCTTTATTCATTTATGAATTATATTTGTATTTGATTGGCAGGTTGATTAGTTTATTTGAACTTTATTTGTGTGCTGATGAGAACCTGTCCAAGACTTCTCATTTCTAGGCAAGTGCTCTATCACTGAGCACTTGCCTCGCACCCTAGACCAATGTTTTCTTTATTTTACTATTTGTGTGTGTTGTATGTTTTATGTGTGTTGTGCATGTATCTAAGTGTGTCTGTGTGCCTATGTGCACACGTGTGGAAGCCAGAGTAGGACTTACTTTTCTTCTATTGCTCTCCTGCTTCACCTTTGAGACAAGGTCTCATATATATATGTATGTATGAGACCAATATATATTATTGATTTTTATTGAGCTCTACATTTTTCTCTGCTCCCTTCCCTGCCTCTCCCCTCCCCTTCAACCCTCTCCCAAGGTCCCCATACTCCCCAGTTTACTCAGGAGATCTTGTCTGAGACAAGGTCTCTTAGCAAAATAAGAAATTTTGCCTTCTGGGTAGGCTGGCTGGAGGGCCAGCTCTGAGGATGCTACAGACATGAGCAGTCATGTGCAGTTTTTCTTTAATGAGGGTGTTGGGGTTCAAGCTCAGGACTTCTTCCTTGCAAAACAAGTACTTCCAGCCACAGAGCCATTTTCCCAGCCCCCTATAGTTCATTTATTTCCATTGCTGTATGTTTAGGAAGGATTTTAAACAACCTTACTGACCCACTGAATCTTTGTTCTAATTATTTTTATTAAATTCTCAAATTACCTAACCTTTCCTAAACACTGAGAAGATCCTTCATACATTGATGAGATTAAGTTGTCTACTTAAGAGTTGTCCCACCTAACTAACACCCAGGGAATGGTGAAATAGGCGTCTTGGATGGTAATGCTTCTTCTGCATGCCTGTTGGCTTTAGATTTTCCAGACTCTCGCGTGCTAAAGACACTCTCCTCTCACCATCAGCTTTTAATGGGGCTCTGTTCCCTCCATCGCTTAGTCTTGCCTTCAGGACATGGCCAAGGCTCAGCTCTCACATTGTCTCTGAAGCTCTGCCTAACTTCCCATTTTGTGAAGCACACAATGTCCTGCAAGGGAGGGACTCGGTCATTTTGAGCTCACCAAGTATTTTTTACCTAAGATTCGAGGTTACAGAAACAGAACCTTGGGGATTCTTAATGAGCTGCCTATTCTCCAGTGTTTCCTGGCTTCTGGTGGCACAGGAATGACTCAACAAACATCATATTCATAGGGACGCCTCATGGAAATAGTGTGACCATTAGACACACTTTGGGTCACTCTTTGGGTGAAAATCTGAGAAAATGATGATCATATGGAACATTGTAGAAGGAATATTTAAAAACAAGACCTTCAGAAAGAATGAGGAAATTTCTGCTTAAGGCTGTCAGCAGCGGTTGGTCCAATGCTAGACTCGCATGCAGGAAACTCTGGATAGGATTTCAGGACCAAAAACACAAAAATCAAAACCAGAGTGGTAACACACAGGCCTGCCTAAAATCCTAGCATTCCAGAGCTGAAAGCAGGGACCAAGAATTCAAGGTCAGCCTCAGCCAGTTCTTGTCCAACCTGGGCTACAAGAGACCCTGTCTCAAGAAAGCAATAGAAGCCATAGTAGCCCAAACATTTATTTAGAGCACAAGTTGAACCTCAGCTCTCAGCAGACAGTAGCAGGAAGATCTCTGTGTGTTCCAGGCAAACCAGGGCTCCATAATAAGAACCTGTCTCATAAAAATAAATAAATAAAAGAACCAGGGAATTTTCATATTTGGAACCTGTATTTTAAGGATGTAGACAGCCAGAGTTTCAAAACAAACCATTTGTGTGTTATGTCTCCTGTGTCTATTCAAGATGAGAAGTTCAAGGAAATCTGCCAGGTATTTAAAATAAACACTGCTGGTCAATGTCCCTATACCAGAACAAGCAAGTGCTGAAGAGACTCTATTCCTGGTAGGCGAAAGAAATGCCTTTTATATCCCTGAAGGTAAACTCCCTTATATAAATTATAAATTTTCCTCATTAAAATAGCTAAGTTTATCAAAAGGAAAAAAAAAAAGATACTTACTAAATGGATAGTTTTGCTAACCGCACAAAAGACAGATGAATTTATTCTGTGTGTGCTAAGACACCAGTAGTTACTGTTATGGGCTGAACCAGAAATGTGCCCTTTGCACTCCCGTGTTGTACCACTTGGTCCCCAGCTGGTCCCACTGTTTCTGGAGACTGGAACATCTTTGGGATCCAGGACCTAACAAGTGGATGTAAGTCATTGAAGACAGGCCACAGCCCAGCCCTGTCTCCTAGTCCACCCAGAAGTGGTGAGCCTCTACCATTTGTTCCTGCTGCCACAAACTATGCTGTGCCTTCCCCACCATGATGGACGAAAGCTAAGTCAAAGTAAACCCCTCTTCATTTGAGTGGCTTCTGTCACGTATTTTGTAATTAGTGCAGTTAGGTTAATGCTCCAAAAGAAAACTAGACATTAAAAGTACCAACCCACAGAGCTCCATGCTCTTGTAGTTTGGCCCTAGGATATGAGTAAGTAAGTTATCTCTAGCAAGGGTGTCTTGGGGCCTGTGAGATGGTTCAGTGTTAAGGGCCCTTGAGCCCAGCTGAGGACCCGAGTTTGATCCCCAGGACTCAGATGGTAGAAGGAGAAAACTGACTTCTGCAAGTCAACCTCTGACCTCCACACACAGATACACAATAGACAGATAGACAGAGACAGACAGACAGGTAGATAGATAGAGAAACAGATGGATGATTGGTAGATATATAATAGATGATAGATAGATAGGCTAGATAGATAGATAGATAGATAGATAGATAGATAGATAGATAGATAGATGATAGATAAAATTAAAACTGAAGGGCTCTTTAATAAATAATATCTAAATAAGGGCATCTTGCTCTCACTGAATGCCAAACAACAACATGCTGTGAACTGTTTGACTGTGATTTCATTAAACACTGCAGAAACTGCCCAGGAAGAGCTTTCACTTTACAGACCAGAAACTAAGCCAAGAGATCAGCTACCAAGCTGCCACCCGAGCCTCCAGGCCGTCTGTTTGCCTCTCCGGCTCCTCCTCTAGTATCTGAGGCTCCAGGGAACAGTGTTCTCTCACTTATCACTTGCACACTTGACCGTTAAGAAACAGGTCCTGAGTGACAGCTGGGGGTGAACTGACCTGAGGTCCAGCTAGAATGTGTGAAGCCTTAAGATGAACCCAGATAATTTACTAAATAATTTTGTGTGCCTTTCACATCGCCGACTTTAAAGCATAACAATTTACCGTTCAAGAACAGCGAAATCCTGAAGGAAGGGGAAATGAGGATTGTATACCCACACACACCCTCACACACGCCCTGGAAGGAATCTTCTTTTGATACCAGGGGAATGCTCTTTGTTGGTGGTTAACTGCACAAAATTTCCTCTAACGGGTACAATTTAACACTAGTTGGGGAAGAACATAGTATCTTGATAGATGTATGATATTATAGCCGAGGATTAAAGTTATGCTTCACATCAGCACACCACCGCTTTCCTCCGCGAACTCTTGGAGGGAATACGGACAGCTATCAGCCACAGCTGAGTTTAGCCATGGCTGCTAGTCTTATCCAGAGGCAGCTACTAAAGCAGGGCTTCTCTATTCTGCGAAGTGCATTTTCTCGAACGCCAATCAACCTGTTCTAAGTGTGATGCCCGATTTGCTTGGCAGACTTGCTGTCTCTGGAGCTCCTTCCGGGTCCTGATGAGTCAGAATCAGCGCTCCGTAAATCTGATGCGAGCCCTTCTTAATTAACGTGGGTCTGATCATTCAGGGTCTCCACAGTCTATCCGGACCCTGGCTGAAGTACGCGTCTGCTACCGGCGTTTGTTTTTCTGGGGTCTGCCTCCTCAGCCAGCTGCGGACAGTCTCAAACTACCAAAACGCAGTTTCAAGTTACAGTCTAAAGGCTGGCTTTCAAATTACTGCAGGCGTCCGCTATTTCCCTGGAATGTTTGGATCCTCGGAGCAAGTTAATCCCAACTCCAGACAACCCAGTGAAATGCCTGCAGAACAACCTTCCAACATTTGCTCTGTCTGAGCCCGGAACAAACCCTCCCAATTCTATTTCGTGCTCGTCCCAGACGGAAGCTGCGACTCCTCTGCTCCGAGCCTGTTACCATGGCTTGCCTAGTCGCCTGGCCTTTTGATGCTGTTTCTTACCCCTTACACTCGCTGCTTGACGTCTAATCCTAACCCCTCCCAGCTGATCTTGCCCTGACAGATCCTCTGCCACCACCTCCCTGCCTTCATTCCCAGGTTTCTCCCAAGACAACTTCCTTCTCCACACCTAACCCCACCTACCTCAAGTCAACAGAACTCCACAACCCTCCATTCCTCCTCCTCCTTGGAGGTTCCCATTGTTTGGCTGGTTGAATGTACTCCTCTTCCAGTACCTCTTGACAAGCGACTGTTCTCATCTGTATGAACCATTCCCTTATATTCAGCCAACAATTTTTTTTTGAGTATTTAATAGGTGCCACTTCCAGGGAACAAAAGAGGAATGATAAACTAGTCAAGCAAACATAAATGCCCACATTGTACTATATCAAAGAAATAACTATATCCATGTAATGTATTCAGTTAGAACCCTGGTCTGCTGTCCTGTTGTTTTAAGCTTTTAATTAGATTTTTGTTAATTTTTTTAGAGTGTTCATAACAGAGTCGATTCTCCAGCCCCTATTTATTGTCTTTTTGCACTAAGATCCTTCTATGAACCCAGCCTGGCCTCAAACTTGAATTCTTCCTGCACAGCCCCCGTAAGTGGAGATGACAGATGTCGTCATCATACCAGCCACTGAATCCTCATGTGTGCTAATAGTTTATTGTTAGTGTGCTAAATTTAAAAAAAAAAAAAAAAGTGGTTGTTTTCTGGACACAAAAGGCTAAAAAGAAAAGATGCAGAGAAACTGTTTCAAAAAAACAAAAAAACACTAAAAGAAATAGAAACACACCAAGCAACCAGAAAACCACACTGAAATTGGACATGGTGGCACATGCCTACAATCCTAGCAATCGTGAGGTAGAGGGCAAGGATCTAGAGTTCAAAGTCATTCCTAGTTACAAATATTTAGTTGGTGGATAGACCCCACAAGAGACCCTTTCTTACAAAAACCAACAAACAAAAAGCACAAATTAAAATTGCGGTTTAGTAGTAGAAGACCGATTGCAGCCCTGAGAGAAGGCGCCAGGAGGATTGGGAGCTCAGGTCCAGCCTTAGCACAAGTTAAAGACCAACCTACGCTACTTTATCTCTAAAGCAAAACAGAGAGGCAAGTTGGTCCTGTGAAAGTTACTGGCTTTGTAACCCTTGGGGAACAAGGAGACCGAACAGTAGGAAACCGGCGGCTCTACTAGCATTTGGTTACCTTTCCTTTGGAAGGATTAAGCAAAGGAACATCATTGTTATAACCGAAGCGAAGCAAGTCTGTGTGAGAAATTTGACTGCCCCTCTTTAACTTTAATCCTGAGTCCATAGAAGTTCAGATGAGTAGGTTAAAGTTTTTGTTTTTTCTTTTTGGAGAAAGAACAGAGGGAAATTGTCATGCAAGTCAGTAAGCCATGGTGCCTCACACTGAAGGCCGAATGTGCCTAGATAAGAGGAAAGCTTCTTAGATCTTTGTCAGTAGGGATGATGGTGCCTTCTCCAGCAAGAGCCCTACTCAGGATTGAGCAGGAGAGCAATCAACCTGAGTGTGAAGAGCTTCGGGTTCCAGATGCGGCCACTGCTTTCCGTTGTCTCTCTTTCTCCCAGTGGGGACCTCACCACTGCTCAACAAGCTAAGAGCAAGGAACCCAGTCCATTGGGTTTTCATCCCAACCTGTTGGAGCCTAGTGAAGGAATTAAGTCCAAAACAATGGTTTCCTGAGTGGGTAGGGCTTTGCTTGGTGGTAGAGACAATGCCTATCAGACACAGAGTCCTTCTTTGAGACTTACAATAAAAAATGAATACTTTTTTTTTAAATTTCAAAACCAAGCAATGGTCTACTATAAGTTTTATTTTCAAAGGTGAGAGAAGCAGTCCATAAACGATTCTGCCCAGTAGCAAACAGGACCATGCTGAAACAGGCAAACTGAAATCATAGGCCCGGACAAGGGCCAAGAAAGCAGAACAGCGCCTTGCTCCATCATCAGAAAAGCTTCCTCCTGCAGCAGATGGGAACAAACACAGAGACCACCCAGACGATGTACAGAAAGTAAGAAACCCCGGAAGACTCAGCCCTAAATGAGATGTCTCCATCAAATCCCTCCCCTCAGGACTCAAAGAACTCGGTGGAAGAAGAAGCAGAACATATGTAAGAGCCAAGGGAGATGGAAGTCAGCAAGAAATCAAGGCCTTCTAAACACAACATGACAACATATATGAACTCACAGAGACTGAGGCAGCAAGCACAGGGTCCGCACAGGTCTGAACCAAGTGGGGTCCTAGAGCCGAGAGAAGTGTGCACAAGCCCTCATCCCTATCCCAAAGCTATCCCCAATTGATAACCATGGGCAAATAAAAAAAAATAGTTTTCTCTAAAGGAGTCTCAGGGGGAAACAAACTACTCTTAAATACAGGTCCCTGCCCAGCAGTAAATGGCCAACAGGAAACAAACCCCATGGCCCCTTGTTGGCTCTTCATCTCATGATGCTATCTCAGGGATCTTTCCTTTTTTTTTCCCTTTCTCCCTTTCTTCCTTTCTTCCGTTCTTCCTTCCTTCCTTCCTTCCTTCCTTCCTTCCTTCCTTCCTTCCTTCCTTCCTTCCTTCTTTTTTAACCTTACAGGTTCTTTACAGGTTTTTATATTATGGCTTCTGGTTTTGTGTTTTTATGGGACTCCTATGTGTGTGAACGTGTCCCACGGTATCTGTATGTGTGTCTTGTGCTTCTCCTTTGGCTCTGTTTCTTGTTTGGTTCTTTTGTCCTATTCTGATTTCTTTGTTTCTTATTTATCTTACTGTATTTCAGATGCTCGTTTGTTTTCTAACAAAGAGAAAGGGAGTGGATCTGGATTGGCAGAGGAGCTGCCAGGAGAAATGAGAAGGAGGTGGGGGAAGGGAAACCATAACCAGAATATATTGTATGAAAAAAAATCTATTTTCAATAAAAGAAAAAGAAAAAATTGCAGGCCTGTTTTAAAGGAGTAATCATTGTTTAGGTGCCAATAATTATTCAGTTTATAAATATGACTCTCGTGAGATTGCTTTATACAGTTCTTAATAAAAATTTGGAAATTTGTTGGACAATGGTAGCACACACCCTTAGCTCCAGCACTTTAGACATAGAGGCAAGGGCAAGTGAGACTCTATGAGTCCAGGGTCAGCTTGGTCTACAGAGCAAGTTCCAGTACAATCAGGGCTATGAAGAGAAACCCTGTCTCAGAATCCTATCTCCCAAAAAAGAGAACTCGGAAACTTAGACATTTGCAAGCATTTTGTTTAACTTTAAAAACATGATCAACCAGACTTCATTTCGGAGGAAGACATAGACGATTCAAAAGTTCAAAATCATCCTTGCCTTCATAGTAAGTTTGAGGCCAACCTGAATTATGTGAGACCCTGTCTCAACTAACAAAATAAATAAGCAGACCATCAGTCATGGTGAGGTCACTCAAGGGTGGCTAAAAGCGTAGGGTAGAAGGTTCTTAGGCAGCACCACAGACGTGTTTAAAATACCATCATCCCACAGATGACTTCATAACCACAAAAGGAAATGACATCTTGACAATGGGGCAATCTGGAATATACCACTTTGACCGCGTGATCAAACTTCTTGTGACCTATACCAATAAGGAAAGAATCTGACATTCTAGTTCCTTGGGAATTTCAATGGGACATACAGGAAGATTTCCAAAATTTACAAAAAAAAAATCTATTTACAAAAATCTCACCATGATATAAACAGCAAGAAAAATAGAAACTAACGGGATTTTCTACCAAACAGCCAAACCGGATACTATAAACACTATAAAATGACAGAGCTATTCAACAAGATAGGACACTTCTTCAGATTTAAAGAGACTAAAGGACTTGATAAGCAAATGACTGATTCTTCAATGGGTTTGAGTTAGGCATGGTGACACACCCCTTTGATCTCCGCTCTTGGAAGACAGAAGTAGGAGATGCTCTATGAACTCAAGCAAGCTCTATAACAGCCAAGACTAAATAGAGAAACCTTGTCTCTTTAGAAGATAGATATATAGGTAGGTAGATAGACAGACAGATAGACAGATAGACAGATAGATAGATGATAGAAAGATAGAATTGGTGAACATGCTCATACACATATTTCTGGAGAAATTAAGAAACCTGAATGTGGACAACAGGGAATATGCACGCTATTGAATTTTACAAGTTTGACAAATATGTGGAAATTGGAGTTAAGATTTCCTGTCTTGGGATTTACATGGTAGAATTCTTTTGTTTTTGTTTTGCTATTTGTTTGTTTGTTGTTTTGATACAAGATCTTGCATAACCCAAGCAGAACTCAAACTCAATATGGAGCCCAAGTTGGCCATAAATTTGTAGATCCTCCTGCCTCCAACTTTTGAGGACTAACTACGGTTACAGGAATGTGCCACCATGGCTGGCACTGGCTGGAACATTACCATCAAGGTAACCTGATGTTTGAAACTTGCTTTCAGTAGGTTGAGGGGTAGGGGAAAAGGAAAGAAAGGTGCCAGGGAATAAGTCATCAGCTGGATATGCTTGTGATTGCCACGCCAGCCTTGAAGATCTGACTTCAGTCTCCAGAAGCCCCATGAAAAGCTGGACACCGAGATGTGCATCTGTGATCCCAGCACACCAAGGAGAGATGGTTGGAGAACAGAGGCAGTGGCAAATCCGCAGGACAGCAGACTTGGAGTACTCAACCCCATGGAAACAAGACCATGCCTTAACAAAATAGAAGGTGAAAACTCACTCGTAAAAGTTATCTTCTGACTGGGCAGTGGCATGCCATGAATCCCAGTGCTTGGGAGGCAGAGGCAGGCAGATCTGTGAGGCTGAAGCCAGCCTGGTCTACAGAGCAATTATCTGTATACAGAGAAACTTTGTCTTGAAAACCCAAAAGGAGAAAAAAAGAAAGAGAGAGAGGAGAGGAGAGATGGAGAAAGAGAGAAAAGGAAGGAGGAAGGGAGGAAGGAAGGGAGGGATGGAGGGAGGAAGGAAAGGAGGAATGGAGGGAGGGAGGGAGGGAGAGAGGGAGGGAGGGAGGTTATCTTCTGGCTTCCACATACGTGTTACACAGTTCATGTATGCACATGAGTGAGCTTGCACACTCTAGTACAGACACAAAACTCATTTTTAAAAATGAAAACAAAAATAATATAGAAAATTAAAAGGAGATAAAAATGATAATAAATGTAACAAAATAAATAATACTGATGGTATAGACTGTGATGGCTGTCCTTAAACAATCATATCATTGTATTTACTTGTTTGTTCACTTGTTTTTTGAGATAATGTTTCATGTTCCTCAGGCTGGCCTCCTTATATACCTGAGGATGATCTTGAACTTGTGATCTTTCTGCCTCCACCTTCCTAGAACTCGGTTTACGGCTATGCAACGCCAAGCTCAGCAACAGTTATGCCCTTGTACAGTCTTCATCGGAATAGAAGGCGTGGAGACTGAGAAGGGGCTGACTGAAGAGCCTACAAGCCTGAGAGCCCGTGACTCAGACCTGCTTGCCTGCAGGCACCCTGCTTCTTCACTGCTCTGCATCTAACCTCATCACCAGTTCCCAGCCTCAACTCCGCGCATGCTCTGCAGGCACAGGCTCCAGCATCTTGCCTCTTTCTGCCAACCCCCGCTTCAGAACCGTGTCATCTTCTAAAATACCATCCACCTTGTAATCCCTTGCTCTCCAGTCGCCAGAGGAAAGTCCACGTTGATTGACATGCAAATCGAGTGACTTTCACAAGCAGCCTCCCCACGGCAAGTCACCTCCGCCCTCTAATAGTCTTTAGGCACCGCCTTTAAACTGCTTGCTGGTCGCTACATGCATTCTCTTGCTCAAGCTGATCTCTTTGCTAATGACAACTCACTTTCTCTTAATCTAGCAAATCCCTCTTCGGCACTCAAAACCACAGTGAAAAAAATGGAAGCTATATGAGTAGTACTCTCGCTTCCAGGAGCATGTGCTGGCGCCTGTCTGTTGTACCGTGGCTTCTGTCCTGCCTCTGTAACTCTTCCCAAACTGTGTGCTTCAAGACCCAGACCTCAGGTCTAGTTGATGCTAAGGGCTTAGGAAACAAACATTTGGTGAGCTGGTTTTTTGTATGTCTTTATTTTTATCTCTTACTGCTCTAAAATCTCTGCGTCTATTTCACCGCTTTCTTTGAAAAAGCTGGACTCTTAACAAATTCATTAAGAAAGGTGAAGCAGGAGGACGATTCAAGGCCAGCCCAGGCTGCACAGTGACATTCTGGCCCAAGAAAGGGAAGGAGAGAGAAAGAGGGGAGAAGGGGAAAGGAAAGAGTTTGGGGAGAGGGGGAATTCAGAGTGGGTGGGCTGTGACATAAGTAACAGCTAACTAAAAGAAAAGCAACAGAAAGTTAAACCTCTAAACTCTTTCTTGGTTGAGAAGACAAAGCCCAGAGCCAAGACTTTGAATGCAGGATGGAGAGTTTCGCTTCTCTGAAGCTTTAGGGCTTAACTTCCCTTCCAAATGTCTGTGCTCTCAAGATCTCTTTTGTTTCTTGGGAAATTCTAAACATATTACACGGCCCTTTCAATGAAGGGTCTGTTTCCTGTAACTGGTGCCTCCTTTCAATTATGATCAAACGGAATTTGGCATTAAGCGGAGCCACAACTCTTTCTCAAGCTAATGTTAATTATAACTTTGGTGGATGTGCTGCACCCTGCTCTCAACCCATCTGATCTTACCAACTGACAGGGCAAAGCTGCTAGGAGACAGAGCACAACTCACTTTCTGTTATTACAGTGCTTGCCTGCAAAGATCCATGGATACTTCTTCCCAGAAAATCTTCATAGAAGCGTTTATTACATAAAAAAATATGAGCCTTTATTAGAAGCTAACAATAAAGCTGGTGTCTATTCAGTTTTCTGTTATGTACTTAAGGCAAGGAAAGAAAACTCATTTTTGTTCTTGCATGTTAGTGTGGAATTTGCTACCTTAAAATGTTACATTCAAAGAATTTACTATTGTAGAAAACTACGGGCAGCCATTTTTGAACCTAAGTGTTGAGAAGAATCTTTAATACCCAAAAGTGAAGGTCACCAGCGACTTTTGCAAAGGAACAGTCTAAAATAGCATGCTCATTGCTTCTGTAAGTTAGAGTTTGTGTGAGGTATCTAGCTTACAGTTAGCCTCATCAGATAAAACATAGGCAAACCATTCAGATAGAACTGAATTCTCAGATTTCTGTTTCCTAGGCCAGTCTGCTTGTAGACTGATTTTATTTAGCGCCAATATTGTCAGGTCTTTTTAAAATTGAAATACTTGACAAATCAGGCTCTTATTTTAGAATTAGTGCTACTGAAACTCATGGTACACTCTCTCTTCTATAAATGATCTCCAGTTACAGATGAACTCCCCAGTGGATCTCTTCCCTACTGCCTACTTCACGCCTGCACTGTCCTCTCTTCTCATCTACTCTGCATGTTCACAGACTGCATTACTGCATAGCCTCACCGTCTGTGGCATTCTTCCCTTGATCATTCCCAGAGCCAGTTGAGAATTAGACAGCTTTGTTAGAATGGTACCTCTTTACTATATACATTGATATACCGTATTATAGACACCTGAAAAACACTTATGGTTTGAAAACAATATTAATGATTTCTTAGGGATTCTATAGTTTATTTAGCCCACTATCCAATTTCACTTCAGCCCAAAGCAGTTCAGGTGAGAAGCTCTCACAGTGGAAAAACATGCGTGGGTTTTACACGAGAAGGGTCTTTCAGTCCTGCTATAAATTAAAAAAAATAAAACCATATGGCACTGAGAGGGTCTTTAATGTCGTTGCCCATCGGGTTTCCTGTGTGAAACACGCAGAGGTTGCACATGACTGTATGCTTGAGTCTAAATTGTTGTCAGTAACTGATGATTTTGAGGCTGGGGGACATGGCTCAGGGGTTAGAAACATTGGATGCTCTTGAAGAGGACCCAGCACCAACATGGTGTCTCACAATCACCTTGAACTCTAGTTCCACAGGGACTTTAAGGAGCCAGGCTTGAGCACGCCCAAACACACATGCAGGTAAAACACTCATACACATAAAACTTAAAGACTAATGCCTTTGAGGAAAAAGCCAATAATACTGTGGGTTTAACTCTTAGTACAGACTTTCTAGAACAGACGAATCAGAGCCTGAGTTGCTGAGGCAGTTAGGTAACTTTCCCGTACTACTGTAATGTTTTATGACATTGAAGGCTTTCATCTATTGTCAGACTTAGCACAGCATCACTGCAGATTGCTAGGAGACAGTAAATGTTTTTACAAGCAAAAAGCCTTCGCTTTTTCCTACTGCTATCTACTGAAGGGGAAAAAGAAAGAAAACTTTGCCCAGCTACTGGTCTACTACCCAGGCCCTATGTTTCAGAGCAAATGCTAAACTTTTTCAGACCTAACTGAAGAAAGCACCCTGATTCTTTTCATCTAAACTGCAATATCCCTAGAGATAAAAAGAGCACAGCAGAGCCAGCAGCTCACAAAACGACAGCATGCCACTGCAGCTGGACAGAGTGGCCCTCACTATGATTACAGAACTTGGAAGGTAGAGGCAAGAGCGAGGTCGAGACTACCATGGGCTACAGAGCAAGTTCCACGCCAACCTGGGCTATATTACAAGAGAGATTCTCAAACAAAAAAAAAAAAAAAAAACGGAATAACACTGGAGAGCCATTGCTTCTAGCCCTCTGGTTGATTCAAATCCTCCAAATGCTGTGTGCTTTGAAAAGCAGGGAGAGAAAACTCTTCAGATTGTGAAGACAAGACCACACCTGAATACTCCCTCTCTCTCCGCTAGGAGTAAGCATCTGCCTCATAAATTCTCTCTGTATGAAAACTAACTAGATTGCCTCAACATTAATTAGTATAATTAACACATTATCAATATCTACCCTTACAACACCCACCCCCAACTATGTGTTCCCAGCTTCCTGTAATCACAGGTCACAGCCTTTCTGTAGAGCCAGCATCAATCCTCCCCTCTTTCCCACAATTACCTTCCAAACTGAAAACCATCCCATTATAAAAACTGAAAAGTGAGCCAGACAAAATTACACACTGAACAGAGAACTAGTTAGCTGTGAGACTGGGAACATGCCTCGCGAGTTTACTAAATTGATGCTTTGGAAAAAAATATGATAATCCATTATTGTACTTAGTAATCACTTAGGATTAAATGAGACTAAGTAACTGAAATGGAATGAAGGTGCAGAATGAAGATAAAAAAGATTACCAAAAATTCAAGTCTCGATAATCATTCTACTTAATCTGTCGAACATTTATTTATTGTTTTAATACATCAGCAGGCAAGCTGTCTTAGTAGAGCAAGTTGGTTGTCAGACTCAAAAAAGCTGCAGAAAACATAAACTCTCAAAGACTGAAGTAGACTCTCTAGCATCGTATATTATTTGTACCTCTAGAAAGCTGAGTAGATAATAAAATTTTTCTTGTGACACTATTTTGGACTGAACAGAAAACTAGAGGCTCAGGCCATAAGTCTGTGATTGCATTTTTGCCTAGCATGTATTAAACTCTGGGGTTGATTCCCAACACCCCCATTCCCACACACAAACTATGATTACAGAACTTGGAAGGTAGAGGCAAGAGCAAGGTCAAGACTACCATGGGCTACAGAGCAAGTTCCACGCCAACCTGGGCTATATTACAAGAGAGATTCTCAAACAAAAAAAAACCGGAATAACACTGAAGAGCCATTGCTCCTAGCCCTCTGGTTGATTCAAATCCTCCAAATGCTGTGTGCTTTGAAAAAACACAATTCTTTCTTTAGCTGGGTGTGGTGGGTCATATCCATCATCCTAGAATTTAGAAACTAAGGTAACAGAATCAGAAGTCTAAAGGCTAGCCTTGGCTACTTTGAGAATTTGAAGCCAGCATGCACTGTCCTAAGGCCCATTTCAAAGAATGTAAACAAAACAGCAAACAACAACAACAAAAGCCAAAATGGATTAATGAATGTACACTAAATCATATAATATATAATCTTTCAAAAACAGGGTTGTAGAGCTGGCCCAGCAGTTAAAATCACTTGCTGCTCTTGCAGAGGACCACAGTTGAACTCCCAGCAACCACGTTAAGTGGTTCACAGCCACTTGTTATCCGAGCTCGAAGGGATCTGACACCCTTTTCTGTCTTCCCCAAGCACCCACACACATGCCATAGAATTACACAAACATATACACTTATACATAAATAAAAATAAATTTAAACATATTTTTGAAGATTTGTGGCTCTAAGCTGGGTGTGGCAGCCCACACCTTAAATTTCAGCACTCCAGGGGCCAAAGAAGGCAGATCTCTCTGAGTGTGAGTCCAGCCTGGTCTACATATTGAGTTTGAGACCTGCTAATGCTACATAGTAAGACCTGTCTCTAAAAAACAACACACACACACGCAACAAAAACTAAGATCTATAGCTCTTAACTCCTGAGCCATCTTCCTAGCCCAAGATAAATGTTTAATGTTTATTTTCCTTTCGGTTTTGAGACAAGGTTTCTTCGTAGCATCTTTGACTGTCCTGGAACTCTAGGTAGACCAGGCTAGCCTCACAAAGATCTGCCTGCCTCTGCCTCCTAAGTGCTGGGATTAAAGGAAAAATTTGTAAATTAAAAAACAAAGCAATATTATAAATTTAGCTAGCTTTAAACTATTTCATCCTTCTCTGGTCTTAAAACAAATATGGTAGACAGGGAACACCTGAAATCCTTGTAACTCAGAAAATTGACCTAGAAAGAGCCTATGCTCAAGGTCTGCCTGGGTCACATAGCAAATTCAAGGCCAGCCTAGGTAACTGAGCAAAACCGTGTCTCAGAATGAAAATATTGAACTTGGTGTGGTAGTTCACACCTTCACTCCCAGCACTGCAAAGGTAGACATAAGTGATCACTGTGAGTTGAGGCCATCCTTCCTGGTCTACATAACTCCAGGAAAGCCAGGGCTACAAACAAGTCCTGTCTCAGGAATCAAAGAACAATAAAACTATAAATAAGTAAATAGATTATCAATAAATGGATATATGTAAAAATATAAAAATGATTTTTATTTCCATCACTGTATTTCATTCTTCTGAGTGGTCTTGTCTATTAACTATGGTATCTGGTTTAGTTTTTATTGTCTTTATCTTGAGCATTTCTGTTTGATTGCTTTTCAATGTTTTAATCATCCTACTAAAGTTTTCTTCCATATTTTGAAGTTTTGCCTTCCATTTACTGTCACATTCCCTGTGGAGACTATGTTGAAAAGGTCTTGGGATAGTTTCCCCAAACTCATGCATCTGTTTGACTTGTCCCTACAAACGATGCTTTTAAACAGTGAAACCCAAAGTTCTTTCACAGACTTTCCACCTATCCTTAATCTTGGATTCCCTTACTGGAGAGTTAGTCATTCGGTGATGGTTCATGGGTGGTGGTTGTGTCAGTTTTTAAATGTTGCTTTCTTTTGTTTTATGTATTAAAATCAAAATAAAGGGTTGGGAATACAGCTCAGTGAGAGAGCCTGCCTAACATAAGATACTGGCTTCAACTCTCAGAACTGAAGGGGAAAAGAATAGGAAACAGGATAGTAAGCAAAAAGACCACTTAGCGATAGCAAGGATGGCGGGGTACACCTGTCTTTCCAGTGACTCAGGAGGCTGCCTGGGAATGAGAAGCTGATCCCAGGAGAGACTGGTCTGGGCAAGGTGGGAAGAAGGAGGAAAGTGAGGGCAGGAAGGAGGAAGGGAGAGTGCTCTATCTTGTGTTTTCTTTTTCTTTTTTTAAATTTATTTATTTATTGAGGATTTTTGCCTCCTCCCCGCCACCGCCTCCCATTTCCCTCCCCCTTCCCCATCAAGTCCCTCTCCCTCATCAGCTTGAAGAGCCATCAGGGTTCCCTGACCTGTGGGAAGTCCAAGGACCGCCCACTTCCATCCAGGTTTAGTAAGTTGAGCATCCAAACTGCCCAGGCCCCCCACGTGCAGTAGGATCAAAAACCCATTGCCATTGTTCTTGAGTTCTCAGTAGTCCTCATTGTCCGCTATGTTCAGATAAAACCGGACTTGCTGAATATCTTGTGTTTTCTGAATGTACTAAGGGCAGTGCTGAAGGAGAAGGCTTTGCATGATGCTCGACACAGAAAATTTCCAACATTATTCCCTAGGGACAGAGAATAAGAACTGTTATTTGGGGGATTAAATAAATAAGTATATTATAACACACACATGAATACAAAGTTTTAGAGGATAGGACAGCAAAAAAAAAAAACTGTTGTAGTATCTAATTACAATTCTGATCTGTGAAAGAACACAGCAGAAGGAAAAAGGTAAAATGAAACACTTTTTCCCAGTTTCTCCTTCAAAAATCACAGAATAGTTCTATGTTTAATGGAAATGATGTTATCTTTTGAAATACTTAAGTAGAGATGCAAATCCTTAACTTTGAAATCCTGAGAGAGGAAACAGATGGGCTAAGCCTATAGGCTGTGAGGAGCAGCGTACGCAGGGACATCCGAGTGGCCCAAGTGTTCATTTTCTAGGCCTCCTATAGCCTCGCTTCCTAGGAACCACATAGACATTCACACAATTCTATAATTAGTAAATGTAAACATAAACAGAATATTAATGATCGAGATTGATAAATCACAAAAATGGGATGGGTATGTTCCCATTTTGTTCTGTGTTCAGCACTAAAATTTCAAAGCCTGCTGGTGTGTTCTGCGGTGTTCACTAATATCTAGAATGGATAGGCCAAAGAACGGGCCAGAAACTGCATTGTCAACAGGATGATATTCTTCATGTTGCTAGGGGAGATGACTTAGAAGAAAAGGCTAGGGAGGAATTTGTACATATTATCAAAAGAAGAAAAATACAAAAGAAGAAAAACAATGAAAAAAAATCAAGCTGACAGGTTGGGAGTTGAAAGCATCAAAGGGAAGAATAGTGGTTTTGATAACAATAGTTTTCAAAGCTTAAAATATTTAAGAAGCAAATTAAAATTTGAAGAACAATTAATAAAAACTCATAGTTATTGGGGTTCAACCTGAAGACCAGAAAAGCAAAGCAGGCAACCACTAGCTTTTACCACAACCTCTGTCTGAAAATGGTGACCCTGCCTCCAGGAAACCTCAGAATGAAACTGAGGTGGAGGTAAGGGCCAGTGGCTGGCTGCTTTGCTTTTCTGGTCTTGAGCTGAATCCCAATACCTGTCTCTGAATTTTTATTAACTGTGATTCAAAAACGGTCAATTTTCAGGGCTAGAGAGAAGGTTCAACGGTTCAGAGCTGCTAGGCTTCCTTAGCCTTATTACCCAGGGAAAGGTGAGTGCGCTATTGGCCCCTTCTGCAGCCCCACGACGCAGGACAATCAGACACAATAGAGAATCAAGTCAAAGTAGAAACTCAGTCAGCATCAGTTAACCAGGTTTAAGTGACACCATGTGATGTGGGGATACCTCTAGCCAACGAGAGACAGCCGAGCCCTCCCTCTGGCTGGAGGGGCGGCTACCTAGATTTTGCTGTCTCATCCCCACTAAGTAGCTTTGAGACTATCATTCAAACTTGATCCAGACTTTTCTGGCTTTTACTAAAAGCCTCGAGGTACGGGCCCTGAGATAATTTTGGCCCAACAAGAGCAATGTCTACTCTTCCAAAAAACCTGGATTCAATTCCCAGTACCTATATGGCAGCTCACAATTATCTGTAGCTCCAGCTCCAGAGGATCTGGCACCCTCACACAGACATACATGCAGACAAAACATCAACACACATAAAAATAAATAAATCTTCCTTTAAAAAAAGTTCAGTTTCCTGAATTTGGAACGTCAAGATTGAGAAAGTAAGACGGAAGTGGAGCCAAGGCCTCACTCCCTACGTCTGAACTTACTCCCAGCATGCAGCGCTTTGAATGGAGGCCCCAATGAGCTCATCCTGAATTCTCACCCTGGTGGAGAGACACAAATCCCACCTTGTTGACAGTGGTCCAGTGTGGAAATCCACCACTAATTTGTAATGCGTGAGAAAAATAATTTCAGACGAGTAACAACTAAGCGGATGAATACAAGCCACACAGGAACGGTCCTGCAGCTGCATGACCGCCACGTTTGCTTGTGGATATTGATTTCTAGCCAAATATCGGGTGAAGACTGATCCGTGAGGCTGTAGGAGTACCTCACGTAAAAAGGATCTCTCTGCAGAGGGCTAGCATTACTTTAATTAGACCTTTCTGTTCTGGAGCCTGACCCTGGAAATTACAGATGATTTTAAAATTCTGCTAACTCCTGAGTGAAGGAGAAAGCTGCAGGGGCGCTGTGTCTGTGTGTTTGTTTGTATTTTGGAATCTACGGGGCAATGTAACATAGCTACAATCGTTTTTGAATAGTCTGGTCCCCATGGAAAGTAACTCAGTTTTTCTTTCTGGGTTCTCGAGATAAGGTCTCGTGGAGCCCTAGCTGACCCTCTCGCGTCTGCCTCCTCATGGCTGGGGTTACAGGCCTGTGCCCCCACGCCTGGTTTTACTCACGCAGAGGTGGAGCCCCGTGCTTTATGCGTTCTAGCTGCCTCAGCTCCTGGAAAGAGGATTTATGATTAGGCTTAAGTATCAGGGAAAACTCAGAAGACAGGCATGGGGCTAACGTGACTGCACCCGCAAGCAGGGGGCAGAGGCAGGATGGGGAGTTAGGAGTCCCCTAATCTATACAGGAAGATCTTGTCAAGAGTGGGAGGAGGGGGAGAAGGTGACCAAAACAAAATAAAATATGTGGGGAGAATTATTTTTATTTTATTTTCTTTCTTCTTTTCTTTTCTTTATTTTATTTTATTTTTATTTTGGAGGCAGGGTTTCTCTGCATAGTCCTGGAACACACCCTGTAGACTGGGCTGGCCTTGAACTCAGAACTAAAGTTTGCTTGTCTCTGTCTCCCAGGCGCTGGAGTTAAAGAGTTAAATGCATACACTGATACCACCACACTCTTTTTTTTAGGATTATTTTATTATTTATCTTATTTTTTTATTTTCATTCATTTTGATGTGTCTGGGTGTTTCCTGCATGTATGTCTGTGTCCTGAGTGCATACCTAGTGCCTGAAGAGGCCCGAGAGAGAGGCATCCGATCCTCTGAGACTGGAGTTGTAGACAGCTGTGAGCTGCCATGTGGGGACTGAGTCCGGGTCATCTGGAGGAACGGCCAGTTCTCCAGACCACTGAGCCATCTCTCCAGACCTTTATTTTATTATTTTAAGTGTATTGGTAGCCCGCACGTATGTCTCTGCACCAAGGGCGGGCCTAGTACCTGTAGTTCTCAGAAGAGGGCCTCAAATCCCTTGAACTTGGAGATCCCACCAACTGTATGACAGGAAGCCTCCGTGTGTGTGTGTGTGTGTGTGTGTGTGTGTGTGTGTGTGTGTGTGTGTCTGTCTGTGTCTCTGTGTATGTGTGTGTCTGTGTGTATCTCTCTCTATGTGTGTGTTGGGAACCAAAACCCAAGCCCTCTGCAAGAGCAAGACGTGCACTTAGCCCTGGAACCAGCCCTCTCGCTGAAATGTTCTCTGACATCAAATCCCCACTCTGAGGTCTGCATTTGACCACGGGGTTGAGACTAATTCAGGCTTAAAGGACTCACAGGTCGGTGTCTGATCCACTGAGACTTTGTTCTCTGGTTTTTAGCTTATTATCTCTTTTATTCTGTTTCTTTTTCTTCCTTTTACAATTAATTGGGTTTTTAGCTTAGTAAACATTTCAGTCAGATACCAAGAATGCTTTGTTAGACTTTTGGGTGTTTTCAAGCTCCAGGTTAAAAATTTAACCTTCTTTTAGCTGTGTCCACTGATAGCAACGGTTGCTCCATAAGGCGGATTGTACTCCCAACTGTGACCTTAAGTCCCTATTGTCTCCTGTTTGTAGCAGCACACATTCTTTTCAAATACCACTTATAAATGGTGTGTCTAGTCACATAACCACCTCACAAGAATAACAACTGTGAAAAAAATGCATTTTTCAATCAGCTAATAAAAGCGTATGGGCCTTTAAAGGTCTGTTTCACAAAACAGCCACATCCTTCAGGCTATCCAGCTACCTGTCGTGAAGCAATGACAGTATGAATACCAGGGACTGAAATGTGTCCACCTACTGGTTAGACCAGAGCTGCTGAGCAGCGGAGCTCCAGGGAGAAGCAGATTTGGAGGGCATGGGATTAATTTTATCTGGAACCTGATATGCTCTGCATTCCTGTGAGATATCAAAGTATTTTTCCAGGAGACAGTTCTGACCCAAATGAAGCAATTGCATATAGTGAGAGATGTTTGCCCAAAAACATGCAAGAAAACGAAGACGATCCTGTGGGTCTCATCGTTTAAGCGTTCTTGGGCCAAGGTGAGAAGGCCCAGAGGAGTAGATGGGTGAGATTTCAGTGGGCGGAAGGGTGAGTTGGGCATGTTTAAACAGCGTGCATGAGATTCCTTCCACAAGTCTGGCTGTGAACACCAGAATAGAGATAACTAAGTTGTTGCTCGGTGCAGGCAGAGGTGAAAGAGGTCACTTACTATTTTCTTTTGTGTTTCCACTGGTCAGAGTTGAGCCTGGTTAAATACTGACTACAGAGAGCTCAGAGAGAAGAAGCTGAAAACATAGCAAAATTCAAGAGAAGAGCTAGCAAGCCTGGGAGCACAGGAAGTTCACGCACTGGAGGTATCCGTGCTGGCTGGTTTCGTGCAGTTGAGATAACCAACAGGTGTGTTGGTTGACCTGTGGCTGACCTGAGAAATTGTCAATGCCCAGGGACAGCCGGGGCCCAGCTGTGAGAGGCAGCTGCTCATTGTTCTCAGAACAGGGTATGTGCCCAGCTTCCTAACCACCTGGCATAGTCATATACAAGGAAGCTTGGCTTTCCTAGAGGATTCCTGTAAGAGAGAAAAAGAAAAGAAATAAGCAAACCATACTGCCTCCACTCACCTTTCCCTGTGAAAGCTCAAATCAGTCCATATACCTGATGCTGCTTACAGAGAAGAGGGCTTGGAAAGAGCTAACCTGCTGAGCAGTGATAGGACTTGTCTTCATTCCAGCACAGAGGCAGGCAGAGCTAGTTCCAGGACAGCTAGGGCTGTTACACAGAGAAATCCTGTCTTTAAAAACAAGAAGAAGGAGAAGGAGAAGAAGAAGAAGAAGAAGAAGAAGAAGAAGAAGAAGAAGAAGAAGAAGAAGAAGAAGAAGAAGAAGAAGAAGAAGAGAA
>NC_022034.1:34344345-34349232 GCF_000317375.1 Microtus ochrogaster | reverse complement strand
ACTCAAATCAGACTATAACTTCAGAAGAAATCATCACCTACAAACTTTTTGTTTTGTTTTTATACTGAATGTCCCCAGTACTCAGGTGGCAAGGGCAACAAATTATTGTGAATCTGGGTCCAGTTTTGTCTTCATAGGGAGTTCGAGGACAGCCAGAGCTACACAAAAGGCTCTTAAAACACAACTCCCATCAGCAAGTATGTGACTGGGCTAGGGCTGCACCTCAGCTGGTAAAGGGTGAGCCTAGCATGCACCAAGTCCTGGACTCCATCCCCAGCACTGCATAAATCTGGTGCTGCACATCTGTAATCCTGTCTTCTGGAGGTAAAAGCAGGAAGATGAGCAATTCGAGGTCATTCTCGGAGACCTATTTATCTAGCTCAAGGCCAGCCTGGGATATGGCAGACACTGTATCACGAAAGAAAAATGAGAGAAAGAACGATTCATGCTTGGAAAAGCAAAAGAAAGTGAGCTTTATAACTTATTAATGCTGTTTTTGATATTTAACGGGGTTCAGCTTGACATTTTCATATCCACATACAGTGTGTACTGATCAAATCCAAACTCCTCCTCAAGCAAGTTTACAACATTTTCCCTATCTGAACTCTTCCGGGACACTAAGGATGGTCTGCCCTAAGCAAGACTGATAGCAGTGGCTGGGAACAAGGGCTAAAGTCACAGCTCAGTGACAAACATACAGCATGCCCTGGGTTCCGTCTAGCACTGCAAGGAAGAAAAAGTCCTGTCCGGTCTCAAAAGCAAGTATATATTTAAATTGCTAAAGATATTAAAATTCATTATAATAATAAAGTCTTAAGAAGAACACTTGAGGATGAACAAAATTATGTACACAGTCATTGGAAAAATAAAACACCAAACAAAAATCAGCAATGTCACTGTAGTGGCTGAAATGTACCAGGCTGACATTCATGATTCAAGCCTCTCACATGGGCCTCAAAGTCAAAGGGATTGTAAGTCTAAAACAAAGTTGATAAGCCTTTCAGATTTTCTTTTTACATTAATTCACTGTTTAGTCCATGGATTTCAGCCAGTTCGATACAATTTGATTGGTATATTTCTTGGTGAAACTAAGGCAGATAGCAGTACATGCTAAACTTACCACGCAGTCAGCAACTTCTCAGATCAAGACACTCCTTTCAGTTAACGCCATCAAGTATTTACCTTTCAAAAAAGTTGCATTTGCTATTGGCTGTGATGGTGGTGTTTTGTTTGTGTTTTTTGAGACAAGATCTCTTATAGGTCAGGGTAGCCCCAAACACTGGATTCTTCTGGCTATATCTCCCAAGTACTGGAATTATAGCTCTGTGCCACCACTCCTGACTGATGAAGGCCTAGACTAAACATTTTGTTGTACTGGATGGCTTATTTGATAAAACTGTTCTATTTTATCTTAGGTTTGTTGAGGCAGGATTTCTCTGTATAACCTTGGCCATCCTGGAACTTGTTCTGTAGACCAGGCTGGCCTCAAACTAGAGAGATCTAACTCTACCTCCCAAGTGCTAGGATAAAAAGTGTGTGCCACCATTGCCCGATGGAAAAATTGTTTTCATTTCCATATATCAAAGAAGTGGAAGCTCGGTTTACAAAATTCAATTTCAAGTTAGACGTTGTGATACATGCCAACTCTCAGGAGGCAGAGCAGGCAGATTTCTACAAGTTCCAGGACAGCTTGGTCCACAAAGCAAGTTCTAGGCCACCCAGGGCTACAGAGTAAAGCTTTGTCACAAACAAAGAAACAAAAAACCTAGCATGTGGTGCGTGCCTTTTAATCCCTGCACTTGGGAGGCAGGCACAGGCAGATCTCTGTGAGTCTGAGGCCAGCCTGGTCTACAGAGTGAGTTCCAGGACATGCTCCAAAGCTACAGACAAACCCTGTCTTAAAAAAGGAAGGAAGGAAGGAAGGAAGGAAGGAAGAAAGGAAGGAAGGAAGGAAGGAAGGAAGGAAGGAAGGAAGGAAGGAAGGATCTTTAAAAAAAAAAGTCCTAGCTTGATATTATGAGACAAAGAACCCTCAAGATGTGTTTGGAGTGTATTTTGTGTTCATCATCTACTGTAGGACATGAGGTTTACCTTTAAGAATTCTTTGTTTCCTCAGTGAGACTTTCTTGGAGAAAACTAATTGCTTTTATTTGCAAGTAGTTATCAATTGGACATAGCTTCTGGGTCAGATAGGAAGTCAGACCTTCCACTCTTGTAGCGTGAGTTTCCCCTTATAACCATTAAAAATATAATTGCTATCCTTGAGCTGGCCTGATTATTTATTGTGCTGACCTAATTCACAACAGTACACTGGCAGTGTGTCTCTGTATTTGTTCCCATCTGCTACAGGAGGAAGCTTCTCAAATGATGTCTGTCTGAGTAAGGCGCAGATCTATGAGTATAAAAAAAATTTCATTCAGAGTCAATTTATTGCTACATTCCTTTAGCAGAACTATATTATTTGGTTTTGCCCTCCATTCCTGGCCTATCTATTTTCAGATTCTTGGCACACAAGTAGTACTGAGTACAGACTCTGTCTCATAGAGTATAAATGAACCACATTTTCTTTACCTACTCATCTGTTGACAGACAGCTAAACTGTCTTCAGTTTCTGGATATCATTAATAGAGCAGCAATGAACATGGTTAAGCAAGTGTCTTTGTATTAGGATGTACAGTACTTTGGGTATATGCCCAAGAGTGGTATAGCTACCTGGATCTTGAGGTCGATACATTCTCACCTTTCTGAGGAACTGCCACATTGATTTCCATACTAGTTGTACTAATTTGGACTCCCACTAGCAATGAAGGAGTGTTCCCCTTGCTCCACATTCTCACAAGTTTGAATTGTCATTTATTTTTTTGATGTTGGTCATTCTGACTGGTGTAAGGTGAAATCTCAAAGTAGTTTTTATTTGCATTTCCCTGATGACTCGAATGTTGAATATTTCTTTAAGTGTTTCTCAATCATTTGGGTTTTCTCTATAAAGAATTCTGTTTCGATCTGCTCCCCATAGCCCTTCTTTTTTCATTTTTCTTTCCTTCCTTCCTTTCTTCCTTCCTTCCTTCCTTGCTTCCTTTCTTTCCTTTTTTCCCCCCTCTAGTGATTGAAGACAGAGTTTCTGTGTATAGCCCTGTGCTAGAACTCATACACTCACTCTCTAGACCAGGATGGCATTGAACTCACAAAAAAATCTGCCTATCTTTGCTGCTGCAAGTGCTAGGATTAAAAGTGTGGGCTATTATCACCAGTTTGTACCCCATTTTTTAATTTGGCTATTTGTATTTTTTTTTGTGGGGGGGTGAGACAAGGTTTCTCTCTGTAGCTTTTGGAGCCTGTCCTGGAACTGGATCTGTAGTCTGGGCTAACCTCTGACCCACAAAGATCTGCCTGCATCTCTGGGATGAAGCCCAGGTGATGAGGGTGGATGACCTTTTTGATGTGTTCCTGGATTCAGTTTGCAAGTATTTTTTGAGAATTTTTGCAACCATGTTCATAAAGGAAATTGGTCAATAATTGTCTTTGTTTATTGGATTTTTTAAAGATTTATTTATTTATTTTTATTATGTATACAACCTTCTGCCTCCATATATGCCTATGTTCCAGAAGAGGGCACCAGATCTCGTTACAGATGGTTGTGAGCCACCATGTGGTTGCTGGGAATTGAACTCAGGACCTCTGGAAGAGCAGCCTGTGCTCTTAACCACTGAGCCATCTCTCCAGCCCTGTTTATTGGATTTTTATGCAGTTTTGGTATCAGGGTAACTGTGGCCTCATAAAAAGAAATGAGCAGTTCCTACTGCTTTTATTTTGTAGAATAATTTGAGGAGTGTTGGTATTAACTCTTCTTTGAAAGTTGTAGTGAAAAAAAAAGAAAAAGAAAGTTGTAGGGAAGAGGCGGGCTGCATCTCGCAACCCAGCTAGCTTTACACCCGAAATAATTACATGGAGACTGTATTCATTTTAACACTGCCTGACCCATTAGCTCTAGCCTCTTACTGGCTAACTCTCACATCTTGATTAACCCATTTCTAATAACCTGTGTAGCACCACGAAGTGGTGGCTTACTGAGAAGATTCTAACCTGCATCCATCTCAGAGAAGAGAGCTATGGCTCCCTTCTTCCCAGCATTCTTTTCTGTCTACTCCACCAACCTATGTTCTGACCTATCAGGCCAAGGAGTTTCTTTATGAATTAACCAATGAAAGCAACACATAGAAAGAAGACCCACCTACATCAGAAAGTCTGGTAGAATTCTGTGCTACAGTCACCTGGCCCTTGGATTTTCTTTGCTGGTAGACTTTTTAGTGACTGCTTCAATTTTACTAGGGGTTTTAAGTCCCTTTAACTTGCTTATCTGATCTTGATTTAACTTTGGTAGATGTGATAAATACCTTGAACTCACTCTGAAGCTGATGATCACCTTGAACTTTCTTCTGAGCCTTATGCTCTCCCTTCCAGAGTGTGGTGATTATGGCTGGATACCGTATGCCTGGTTTACCAGTAGCAACCTCTTCCTCTCCTTGTTTTCCTTTTCTTCCTCCTTCTTTAAATGACAGTGTAGCCCAGAATGGCCTGGAGCTTACTACCTTGATAGGTGGCCCAGGCTGGCTTTGAACTCATAATCCTGCTGCCCAGTCTCCTTTGACTTGTGTTTACAGGTCTGCACTGTCACAGCCACTTCTCTGGGGGTTCTTATTGTTCGCTGCAAAAATCACTCTAGAAATGCAGGTTGTGCTAGGAGGTGTTGGTGCACAACTTTAATCTCAGCCCTTGGGAGGTGGAGGCAGGTGGATCTCAGTGAGTTCAAGGTCAGCCTGGTCTACAATGGGAGTTCCAAGGCAGCCAGGACTGTCACACAGAGAAACCCTGTCTCGAAACCACCAC
>NC_022034.1:34337003-34343790 GCF_000317375.1 Microtus ochrogaster | reverse complement strand
AAAAAAAGGACTAAGCTGGTAAAGGAAGAACAAGGACAAAAACAACGACTCATCTGAAGTCAAGCAGGTCAGCTGGGTCTCCAAGGAAGCTGTCTTTCAAGAATGGAAATGCATAAGCTTGCCGCCCTTCCCCTTTTCTGCCCCTTCTCTATGAGATTTCTATCAGGAAGATGCTCTGGCACTGTTGCTGCAGTTTCATCAGCCATTTTATCTCTTGCTTCCCATCTTCTCACTTTTGCCCTGGACTCGGCTCAGAAGTATTACAGAAGTCTAACCTCCAAATGCTGTTCTCTTTTCTTTTGCACTGAGTATGGCTGGGTGGGTCCCTGTGAAATCCTTTCGTGGTGGTTTGAAAGAAAATGGCCCCCAAAGGGAGTGGCACTACTAGGAAGTGTGGCTTTGATAGAAGAAGTATGTCTCTGTGGGGGTGGGTTTTTGAGATCTTTTTTGCTGACCTTAACATAATGTGTCAGTTGACTTTCTGTTGCCTTCTGGACAAGATGTAGCCAGCACTTTGTTTGCCTGCACACTGCCTTACTCACTGTCATTATCATAAATGGACTGAACCTCTTCAAACTGTAAGCCACCACTTCAGCTGGATGTTTTCTTTATGAGAGTTGTTGTCGTGGTAACTCTTCACAGCAATAAAAAACCCTTATTGAGGCCCCCCTTTTTTTTTTTTTTTCTTTAAGTTTAGAAACACAGGAGGGAATCAGATACACTGTTTCTAGAAACTTTTAGTTAGTTTTTGTTTTGTTTTTTAACAGAATCTTATTCTATAGCCTAGATTGAACTGGAACACTATGTAGCCCAGGCTAGCTTTGAACTTGTGGAAATCAGCCTCAGCCTCTCTGAGCCCTCACAGCTGAAAAAGCACTACTGTTTTCAGAAAGCTGCTAACAGTTTCTTTCCTCTAGGAATTATTGATTCATCTCTGTTTTTGTTTGGAGGAAGCTAGTGTGACTCAAACCTTTGGAGTTAGAAGTAACCTTCTTAGAAAGTTGAAAGGAACTAAAATTGGAAGAATAATAAGAATATTTATTATAAATAGATCTAAAAGTAGTTGATTGAATTATAAATCTTCTTCTAGATAATAAAGTCTAATCTGAACTTAAATTACCCCTCAGCTGCCACCCAGGCCCACATCCAGGGCTTTGAGGTGACCCACCCCAACACCTGCCACTTCTATGATCTGCTGGTGTGTCAAGGAACTGGTCCTCAGGAACCAGCTGCAGGATCTCCACAAGGAGTTTTAGTGAGGGTCCAGTATTGATGGTGTGGCTGAAGCCAGAAGCCTTGAACCAGACCAAAAATTCATTGCCATGAATATTTGCAAGTCAAACTGTTTGAACAAAAGGATCCACAGCATGGCCCAATGCAGCTCCCAATGCCACTAAGACGAATGAAGAGGAGGTGAGGAGGCAGGAAAGAGGGAGGGGCAACAGTTTTGTTGCTGTTTTATTGATATTTTTATTTTCTTCTTTAGGGAGTGGCGGTACAAGGGTGAAGGGCAGATGTGGAGGGTCTGGGGAAAAAAAGTGGGATTAGGATGCACGATATGAAATTCCCACGGAATCAACTAAAAAAATCTTTACAAAAAGATACAAAGATTGTTAGTGAAATGTTTTTGTGAACTTCTTGTAGCTTTGAAACGTTCTACAAAAAGTTATTTAAAAAATATTGGCAGTTTTCTCTTCAAATGGTCTCACATCAGAACAGAGTTTTGGAGGGGGGTTAGTTTTCATCTGGGGGAAGAGAGAGGAGGAAGGAGTTATGAATTAGCAATTCTTCGTCCTTCCTCAGGAAAGCCCACGGAGTCTGAACTGGACCCCCTAGGTTTGGTTATGATCCATCACCTACCGGCTCCTGCTCTCCCCGCAGCCTTGTGAGCTCTGAGCAGATTGTTTCCACCCCACAGTGGCTTAGTTGTGCGGTTCCTACTGTGTTCATTTGCACAGACTCCTTCCGACCCCCATGGTGGGGTTCTTCCTCTGACCTCACTGTGGCTTCACTTTTTCCTGCCCTGAGTTTCTTGGTGAACATGTGACTCATCTATAAGTCGCTCTCACAACAAGCACAGTGTTTTGCCGAAGGACTAATGAGGGGAGTTTTGTCTTAATATAAAAAGCCGTCACTTTCTTAGCCAGGCCGTGGTGACGCGTGCCTTTAATCCCAGCACTCTGGGAGACAGAGGCAAGCGGATCTCAGTGAGTTCGAGGCCAGCCTGACCTACAGAGTGAGTTCCAAGAGATCCAAAGGACATAAAGAAACCCTGTCTCAAAAACCAAAAATCACTAAATAAAAATAAAAATTGTCATTATATCATATATCAACATAGTGGTTCATACCTGTAATACCAGTACTGCACATACTGCGGCAGGAGGATCATAAGGACTGAGTTAAAGGCAGCCTGGCACATGTAGAGATAACCTGTATAGATAAAAAAAAAAAAAGAAGGGAACAAAAGAATAACATTATTGGTGAATTACAAAGAAAAGAATTATGAAGAAAAAGGAATGCAGTGTGTAGCTGGGTGGTGGTGGCACATGCTTTAAATCCCAGCACTCGAGAGACAGAGCGGGCAAATCTCTGTGAGTTTGAGGCTAGCCTGGTCTACAGAGCCAGGTTCAAGACAGGTTTCAAAGCTACAGAGAAACCTTGTCCTTGAAAAATAAAACAAGAGAAAACATAAAATCCAGTGTGTGCCCTTCTGCTTTTCCTTTTCCTGAGACAAGATCTGATGGGTCTCAGGCTGCCCTTATACTTGTTATGTAGCTGAAAATGACCTTGAATTTCTATTCTGAAAATTGAACCCAGTGTTTTATAAACCCTAGGCAAGCACTCTGCCTCCTGAATCACATCCTCAGTCCCTCAATGCTTTGTCTGTTCTCCTTTCCAAACAAGCAAGGTTAGCAAAGAATCAAATAGAAACAAGAGCCTACACTGAAGAGCTACAATAAAACCGTGATTGAGCTAGGCTTGGCAGTACATAACTTTAGGGCAGCAGGGAAGGTGGATCTCTGTGAGTTCGAGGCCAGCCTGGTCGACAGACTCAGTTCCAGGTCCGCCACAAATACATAATAAGATTCTATCTAGAAGAAGTTGGATCCCAAATCTCTCTCTCTCTTTTTTTTTTTGTTTTTGTTTGTTTGTTTTTGAGATGGGGTTCTCTGTGGCTTTGGAGACTGTCCTGGAACTAGACAAGGTTGGCCTCAAACTCACAGAGATCCACCTGCCTCTGCCTCCCAAGTGCTGGGATTAAAGGCGCGTACCACCACCGCCAGGCTCCAAATCTAATGCCTTCTAATCTTGAAAGTAAAACTGATCCAAAATTTTTCATACCCAAGCCATAAATATCTAAAAAAAATTAAGATTTATTTATTATTTTATGTTTGATTATGTATATGTATGTATATGGCCACATGTATACCCGAGTGCAGGTCCATGTGGAGGCTAGAAGAGGGTTTGAATTTCCTAGAACTGGAGTTACACGCTACTGTGAGTGTCACAATGTGGGTGCAGGGAGCTGGACTCAGATCCGCTATTCAAGAGTAGTACATGCTCTTAACCTTTGAGCCGTCTCTCCAGTTCCAGCTTCCTGTTTTACAATTTCTTGTTACAGAGTAAGTTAGAGACATGTGAGGGAGACACATGGTTAATTTTATATTTTCTTTTAAGACAGGCTGCTACGTGGCTTAGACTGGCCTATGTAACTGAAGTATTGATCCCCTTTCCTTCACGTCTGCGGTGCTAAGATCACGGGCATGTGCCACCTCGCCCAATTTATGCAATGCTGAGGATAAGTCCCAGGTATCTGCACATGGTACACAAGTGTTCTATCAGCTGAGCTATACCTCCCACTCTGACTTCTTTAAAGCTCGGAACACTCACCAGCAGAGGTGACGCATGCCTTTGATCCCAACACTCCGGAGGCAGAGGCCGGCAGATCTCTAATTTCCAGGCCAGTCTGGTCTACAGAGTGAGTTTCAGGACATCCAGGGCTATACAAAGAAATCATGTCCTCCCCAAAACAATAATATTTGTAATGATGATGGCAACACTCAGGGCAGGACTTGACATGCCTTTAATCTCAACACTCAGAGGCAGAAGGAGACAGATCTCCGAAAGTTCAAGCCCAGCCCAATCTACAAAGTGAGTTCCAGGATAGCCAGGGCTATGTAGGGAGACATTGTCTCTAAAAGAAAGAAAGGAGGAAGGAAGGGGAGAAGGGAGGGAAGGAGGAAGGGAGGAAAAGAGGAAGGGAGGGAGGGAGGGAGGAAGGGAGAGAAGAAAGAAAGGAAGAAAAAATAAGCAGGACTGGAGTGATGGCCCAGTGGATAAGGGCATTGGCTTTTCTTCCAGAGGACCTAGGTTCAGTTCCCAACAACCATATGGCAGATGACAGTTGTCTGTAACTCCAGCTCCAGAGGATCTGACACCCTCACACAGAGATACATACAGGTGAAATACCAATGCACATAAAACAAAAATAAATAAATTTGAGAAAAATAGAAATTAAAACACTAAGATCACAAAATAGAAAAAATTAGGGGCACAGTCATTTTGAATGAGGGAACCATCGCATACAAATTCATTTCTAACCAGTATCGCTATTAATAAAAGAAGCATAAATTGCAATAAACTAGAGTTTTTACATGTCAAAATATCAACTAAAAATAGGTCAAATTTAATTCTTGCTAAATTCGGTCCTTAAAATATTCAAAGTTGGGCATCGTGGCTCACATGTGTAAATCATAGCACTCAAGAGGCCGAGGCAGCATGATTGACATGAGTCTGAGGCCAGCCTTGGACCAGTGGCAAATCTCAGGCTATTGCGTGAGATCAGTGTTCAAAACTCTGACTCCTATTCTTCAAATTTACCCTTAAAACTTCTTAACTTTGAGCAGAAGGAGAGAGAGCACGAGCAAGGAACTCAGGACCGCAAGGGGTGCACCCACACACTGAGACAATGGGGATGTTCTATTGGGAACTCACCAAGGCCAGCTGGCCTGGGTCTGAAAAAGCCTGGGATAAAACCGGAGTCTCTGAACATAGTGGACAATGAGGACTACTGAGAACTCAAGAACAATGGCAATGGGTTTCTGATCCTACTGCACGTACTGGCTTTGTGGGAGCCTAGGCAGTTTGGATGCTCACCTTACTAGACCTGGATGGAGGTGGGGGTTCCTTGGACTTCCCACAGGGCAGGGAACCCTGATTGCTCTTTGGACTGATGAGGGAGGGGGATTTGATCGGGGGAGGGGGAGGGAAATGGGAGGCGGTGGCAGGAAAGAGACAGAAATCTTTAATAAATAAATAAAACTTCTTAACTTTTCAAAAACGGAGCAAAGTTGCTTTATGTTACATACAATAGTAAATTGTAGAGTAGTAAATAATCCCCTTGTGGGGAGCTCTCCCATTAATAATGGTAGTGGTGCTTGAGGAGTTCTGTGACGGTCTCCATGGTTATGTTGGAGTAGTGGTACAGCACAGGTGAAGATGTGCATAGCATGTATTCAGCCATGGACTCGACAGCCAGAGCCACCTAACTAAAAGCTGAAGAGGAGAGATTGACATATAAGAGTATCACTGACACTTTTGATAACAAAACAAATTTACGGGCTCGGGGTGTAGCTTAGGTATGGTAGTGTACTTGCTCAGCATGTGGAATGTCCTGAGTGTGATTCCCAGCATGGTACAGACTGGTCATAGTGGTCCAAGTTTGTCATCCCAGCCCTCTGGGAAGTAGAGATGGTGATGGATACGAACTTGAGGCCAGCGTGATCTACACAGCCTGTTCTGGGGCATTCAAGGATGCCTAGGGTAACCCTATCCCAAAAACCTGCAGGGGGCAGAGGGAAGAAAACTATGCCTCTCCCCACTCTCAGCCACCCTTGTTTTTGGACGCGTGGGAGAAAGGGGCTCGGTACACATCCCAAGCTTTCTTTGTGCTCTCGGAAATGCAGCTGTCTCAGCCTGGCGTATAGACTGATAGGCTGTACCCCCATGCTTTGGTTTTTGGTTTTGATGTTGGATCAAGGGTTTTTCTTTTCGTTCCATTTTTAGGACTCATTAAATTTTTCTGTGATAAATTTTCATTTTCTTACAGTTTTGGAAGCTGTTATTTAGACCAAGAGGTATAGCTTAGTGGTAGAGTCCTTGCCTAGCATGCCGAGATTCAATCCCCAGAAGGGCAAACATGCAAATAAACAAATAGACAGACCTTTAGCGTGGGCATAGGCTCCATTATGAGGACTCTGTGTTATTAGAAGGGGTAACGCAGGGACTGGGAAAGCCGAACTATGTCTTGATCTTCATGCTGATAGATTGTCCTGTTGAGCTCTGTCTTGTCCTTTAATTACAGCCCTCTGTGGGAAGCAGCTAGCTAGGCAGAAAGTAGAAAGGAATTGCTGAGTAAAGGTGAATTAGAGAGCTCTGAAACTTTCTCAAATCGTCCCACAGAAAACTTTGGGGAGACTGTGAAAGATATAACTTCAGATCGTTCTGAATCCATAAATGCCATTATGATGGAGGGTTCTTTGTCTCTTGAGGCAAAGGGGAGGCCAATCACGTGATGTAGTCTCATGACAATTGCAAAGCCTGTAAGTGCAGCTTTTGACCGAGGTCCTGGGACATTCGGCTAGCTAAAGTTTCTAATTTTACACACAATGCCAGGATAATGCACAAACACTGCAATATTATTTATATTAATATTTAATATTAATTATATACATTATTTATTAGAAGGTAAGTTTGAGAAATAAAATGTTGCTGGGCTGTGGTGGTG
>NC_022034.1:34334140-34336068 GCF_000317375.1 Microtus ochrogaster | reverse complement strand
GCACCACCACCACCACCACCACCACCCGACTTATCTGTAATAAAATTACATATATTAAATATTTACGGGTCAAATGTCAATCTACTAAAGAGGACCCATTTCTGAAAAGCAGACTATTATCCCCAAACCACTGCGCACCTGTGATCTCAGCACATGGGGGTGGCCAAGGACTGAGGATGGTGAACTCAAGCCAGTCTTGGCTTCCCAGTGGAGGTGGGGGAGGAAGAGAGAAGAAGCTATTGCCTATACTTTGAAGTAACCGGAGAAGAGCCTCCTAGTCCTGTTTTCCTTGTGACTCTGCTTCAAGAGCAAGTGCTCCTGGAGAGATGCTTATTATTGACTTGCTTAGTAGAGAGTCAGTTGCTTGCTAGTGAATTGATTTTTTTTTCTTTTAACATTTTGCTGTTGTAGAGAGGTCGCTTGTTGGTTCCCAGTCGCCTGGCTAGCTTAGACTCAAAATAATCACACAGAAACCATATTATTTAAATCACTGCTTAGCCCATTTGCTCTAACTTCTTATTGGCTAACTCTTATATCTTAATTTAACCCATCTCCATTAATCTGTGCACCACCACGAGGCCGTGGCCTACCAGCAAAGTTTCAGCATGTCTGTCTACAGTGGCTCCATGACTTCTCTCTGACTATACCCTTCTTTCTCCCAGCATTCAGTTTAGTTTTCCCTGCCTACCTAACTTCTGTCCTGCTATTATTCATTAATGGTAATTACAGAATACAGAGGGAAATTCCACATCATTTTGCTCTTTGAAAGAGGCTTGCATTTGAAGCACAGGGGGGCCTGGAACTTGTTATAATAGTCTAGGCTAGCCTTGAACTCATGACCCTCTTGCCCCTGCTCCCCAAGTATTGTAATGATAGGCATAAGCCACCTCATCCTGCATACATTGCTTTTCTGACAGTGGAGGGCTCCATTACTACAGCTTTGATCCAAATTATTTTGTTTGACTGTTCGCTGGCTTATTTATTTTAGAGTTCGACTCTCACTGTGTTGACCAAACTGGCCTTGAACTCCTGGGATCAATTGATTCTCTTGTCATAGGCATTTTCCATCTCCCATGCCACCATGCTCAACCTGATCCTTCATCTTCATTGTTTTTTCTTTTGTTTGTTTGTTTCAAGACAAGGTTTCTCTGTATAGTTCTGGCTGTCCTGGAACTCACTCTGTAGACCAGGCTAGCCCCTCACTCACAGAGCTCCACCTGCTCCTCCCTCCTGAGTGCTGGAATTAAAGGTGTGCATCACCACCACCAGTCTTGACTCTTCTTATACAGTATCTTTTATTCAGTTATTTCTCAGAGCACTGAGATGACTCTGTCTATGCTCCTCCACTAGAGGAGCTGAATGTATTCAAAATATTTCTTACCTGGTGGAAAGTAAGACAGCGGGATTTGTTTCCCATGGCCTTGTGGTTAAGGAAAAGAAAAGAAACATATCTTTGTTTGCCTTGTCAAAACTTTTATGAAAGTAGACAACACAGAGGTGATATGTTGACATTCAGAGCTGACTGTTTACTGGATCTCTTGGAATCAGATAATGTGTTTGTTCATTTCCCTTCAGAAGAAATTGTAAGCATTACTTAAGGCCTCCCATTTATCAAGGACTTGCTACAGGGATACTGTTTTCTGTGTGTGTGTATCAGGGGAAACTTTCTGTAGTCTCTTTTCTTCTTCTGTCCTTGGGTTCAGGGGCCAACTAAGGTCATCAGCCTAACAAGACAAGTCCTTTTATCCATTTCGCTATGTCGCCTCACTTTGCCTGACTTTTTTTTTTTTTTTTTGAGACAGTGTCTCTTGTATTCCAGACTGGTTTCAAACTTCCTTTGTAGCTAAGGATTACCATGAATTTTGGATCTTGCCTCACTCCATCCCAGCCATGTTTTATTTCTTTAATTTTTTTTTTTTGAGAGAGAT
>NC_022034.1:34331059-34334040 GCF_000317375.1 Microtus ochrogaster | reverse complement strand
AACAAAACAACAAAAACAAAACAAAACAAACCCCCTGTAGAACAGAATATGTGGAGGCAAAAGGACAACATAAGGAAGTTGGTTCTTCCATCCTGTAGGCTCCAGCTTGGGGTGCCTAGGCTGTGAATGGCAATTGCCTTTACTCGCTGACCCCACTTCCTTTGTAGCTAAGGATTATCATGAATTTTGGATCTTGCCTCACTCCATCCCAGCCATGTTTTATTTATTTAAATTTTTTGAGAGAGATTTTCCTATGTCGTTCAAGTTTTACTCAAACCCACAGCAATCATCCTGCCTCAGTCCTCCAAGGGCTGGGATTACAAGAATACACTACCATACTTACCTGTCTCAAGTATGCCCTGATACACACATCTCATTTAATCTCCAAAAGATTTGTGCAGGAATGGGTTTTATTTTTCATTTATAGTTCAGGATTGAGAGTCAAGACCACAGGCTGACTCGATGACAAAAACCTACTAGGTTGTCAGTTTGACATGACTCTACATCTACCAGCTTCAAAACTTCCTAGGCTCATACATTAAAAAGGGAAACGCCTAGAAAGTCTTTGAACAAATTTGTTTGACATTATGGGCATTGAAAATCAAAGCGTTCTGATTCACAAACAAGGTAAACCCCAATCAGTGATGAAAAATGCTTGTTCTAGCTGGGTGGTGGTGGCGCACGCCTTTAATCCCAGCTCTCGGGAGGCAGAGGCAGACAGATCTCTGTGAGTTCGAGGCCAGCCTGGTCTACAAGAGCCAGAACAAGCTCTAAAACTACAGTGAAACCCTGTCTCGAAAAACCAAAAAGAAAAATGCTTGTTCTGAGTTATCTCTAAGAGCGAATGGGGAAAATGACATCTAAACACTCCACACAGCTTTTTTTTGCCTTGGCATCCGCCTGTGCCATGGTGTCTGTGGGGCTGGGAAGAAGATGCTAAAAATAACAAGGGCAAGTCTTGTTTAAAGCCTACCTTTGAGAATGTGTATTGTGACCAGATGAACACATGACCAAGTCTTCCCGAACAAGGCAACAATTTCTTCAGACATCCTTGTCTTGCCTAGGCCTCTTGAGTCCACTTCATTTTCACTTGGAATACTGTTTCACCATAGCCTTGAGTGTCTGGCTCTTATGAATACTTTTCGAGAAGCAGCTAATTTATGGCATGCCGCATGTCGGAAATCCCCCAGAAGCCCTGCGATTTTTGGAAACTCAGAAGATGTGCGTGCTTCTATCTCTTGCCAAGACACCCAGCCTTATGGTGATGCTGCCTTTATCCCAGCTACCTCCTGAAGGTCAAGAGCATCAACTCACATCGCTATTCATCAAAATTTTAGTGAAAAATGAGATGCCCATTGTATGTTGGGACTGATCATAACATTACCATTGCTACCACTAACTGCAAGTTTAGTATTGATACTAGACTGGATTGAAAAATGACAGAAAGTTGACCCCACCCCCAATGATAGAGAAAGGACAGGGACAGGGGTGTCCTACAAGGCAAGTACTTTGCCACTAAGCCAACCCGGCCCAGCACCTTGCTCTCTTTTCTTTTCTAAGGGGGTTTTATTTTGTTTTGGTTTTTGATATAGAGTTTTGGCTGTCCTGAATCTGTTTAGGTGCTTTGTAGACCAGGCTAGCCTCAAATTCCCAGAGATCCAACCTGCCTCTGCCTCCCAAGTGCTGGGATTAAAGGCGTGCGCCACTACATATGGCAGCTAACATTAGTGTGCTTTCTTGTGAGCAGATTCCTACTCTGAAAATCTCATCTAGTTCAGTTACTTGTATTTTATTTTGTTTATTATACCTTTAAGAAGGGGAATGGGAAAATGTATAGCTCAATTAAAAAAATAAACAAAATTGATAAGGGAAAAAAAAGAGTGTACCATATAACCAAGGCTGCTCTTGATCCTTCTGCCTACAACTCCCAAGTTGGGACTTAGGGTGTATCCCAGCAAGTCCAGTTTATATTACAGCTTCCTTAGCTCTTCTCACCCATAATAGCTTATTATCAGTGAGAATCATCAGTTTAGAGTTGGAACTTGCTCTAACGCTGACTGAAATCATTGGTCTCACGCCAGGCGGTACCCTCGTTCCCACATCTGCTCTGTTTGGAGTTTTAGATAATGATCACCTGCATTCCCCATCCTCTGTAATTATGAAATACTTCAAGTCCTCCAGACAAGTGAGAACCCGAGCAGAGATAAAAATTTAGCGTGCTTCTGAAGGATCCCAATGGCACGCTTTAATTACAAAGGTTAAACATCTGCAGATTCCCCAGAGCTACTTTTGAGATAGACCACTTGGCACTTGTGTTTATAAGGCAAATAGGTGTGCCGGCGGGATGTGGGGTGTCGAGGTATTTACATAAAGAGTCTTTGACTCCACAGATGAACCAGAAGAATCTAATCAAAATGGCTCTAAAATACGGTCAAGAGAAAGGAAGAAAAGAATTTGATTTTTTTTAAAAAATATATTTAACCTATTTTAACTTTGATTGCAAACTCAAGGTCAGAGACCAATTATAGAGTTCAAACTCCAGGATGTCATGCGTGAAGGTGCATATTTGTGCCTGGAATTCCTAAAGGAAAGGCCTGAGACAGGAGGACAGGGAGCTGAAGGCTACATAGCCAAACTCTGCCTCAAAACAACACACACACACATACACACAGAGAGAAAAGAAATTTGAACAACAAAATTTGTGATGAAATTATGTGTATACTTCCACATTGTCTTGAACTAGCAAAGCTTCAAGTAGTCAGATGAAAGCAGAATAGTGAATAACAGAAGGGGGACCTTTAATTCCAAGGGATAGGAACCTCAATCGTGTTATAATTTATCACATTTGTTGTTTTTATTTTTAAACTGTGAAGTAGACATTATAAATTATGAGTTCTACAGATTATATCAGGCGCATCTTGGTTATCAGGTTTTGGTTTTTGTTGTTGTTTTGGTTTGGTTGGCCTAGACCTTCTGGTCCT
>NC_022034.1:34326815-34330959 GCF_000317375.1 Microtus ochrogaster | reverse complement strand
TTAAAGGCGTGCGCCACTACATATGGCAGCTAACATTAGTGTGCTTTCTTGTGAGCAGATTCCTACTCTGAAAATCTCATCTAGTTCAGTTACTTGTATTTTATTTTGTTTATTATACCTTTAAGAAGGGGAATGGGAAAATGTATAGCTCAATTAAAAAAATAAACAAAATTGATAAGGGAAAAAAAAGAGTGTACCATATAACCAAGGCTGCTCTTGATCCTTCTGCCTACAACTCCCAAGTTGGGACTTAGGGTGTATCCCAGCAAGTCCAGTTTATATTACAGCTTCCTTAGCTCTTCTCACCCATAATAGCTTATTATCAGTGAGAATCATCAGTTTAGAGTTGGAACTTGCTCTAACGCTGACTGAAATCATTGGTCTCACGCCAGGCGGTACCCTCGTTCCCACATCTGCTCTGTTTGGAGTTTTAGATAATGATCACCTGCATTCCCCATCCTCTGTAATTATGAAATACTTCAAGTCCTCCAGACAAGTGAGAACCCGAGCAGAGATAAAAATTTAGCGTGCTTCTGAAGGATCCCAATGGCACGCTTTAATTACAAAGGTTAAACATCTGCAGATTCCCCAGAGCTACTTTTGAGATAGACCACTTGGCACTTGTGTTTATAAGGCAAATAGGTGTGCCGGCGGGATGTGGGGTGTCGAGGTATTTACATAAAGAGTCTTTGACTCCACAGATGAACCAGAAGAATCTAATCAAAATGGCTCTAAAATACGGTCAAGAGAAAGGAAGAAAAGAATTTGATTTTTTTTTTAAAAAAATATATTTAACCTATTTTAACTTCGATTGCAGACTCAAGGTCAGAGACCAATTATAGAGTTCAAACTCCAGGATGTCATGCGTGGAGGTGCATATTTGTGCCTGGAATTCCTAAAGGAAAGGCCTGAGACAGGAGGACAGGGAGCTGAAGGCTACATAGCCAAACTCTGCCTCAAAACAACACACACACACACACACACACACACACACACACACACACACAGACAGACTTAGAGAGAGAGAGAGAGAGAGAGAGAGAGAGAGAGAGAAAAGAAATTTGAACAACAAAATTTGTGATGAAATTATGTGTCTACTTCCACATCGTCTTGAACTAGCAAAGCTTCAAGTAGTCAGATGAAAGCAGAATAGTGAATAACAGAAGGGGGACCTTTAATTCCAAGGGATAGGAACCTCAATCGTGTTATAATTTATCACATTTGTTGTTTTTATTTTTAAACTGTGAAGTAGACATTATAAATTATGAGTTCTACAGATTATATCAGGCGCATCTTGGTTATCAGGTTTTGGTTTTTGTTGTTGTTTTGGTTTGGTTGGCCTAGACCTTCTGGTCCTTCAGCCCCTACCTCCAGAGTCCTGAAATTATAGGCATGCATGTATCATGCCAGGCTTCTGTAACAAGTTAACATACTGAATTATACATGTTAGGGTGCTGGGTGTGGTTACACTTAAATTACAAATTATTTTAGTCTCATTAAAATACAATTTTTTAAAAAAGACAAGGTCTCTCTATATAGTGCTGACTGTCTTGGAGCTCCATGTGTAGACCAGACTGGCCTTGAACTCACCAGAGATCCCATCTGCCTCTTCTTCCCAGGTTCTGGGGTTAAAGGTATGTGCCACCATTCCTGGCCTCATTAAAGTATAAAACTCATGAAGGTGGGCAGGGTGGTTCTCCCACAATATTTTTATTTATTTATTTATTTATTTATTTATTTATTTATTTAATTTGTTTTTGGAGACAGGCCTTCATATAGCTGGCGCTGTTCTTGAGATCCATAAGCAATTGAGGATGATCTTGAACTTCTGATTAGCCTGCCTCCACCTCCATCATACTGGGATGACAAGCTTGTTTCACTATGCTTACTATTTTGTTTGGTTTTGCGATAGGGTCTGGACCTCGCTATGAAGCCCAGGCTGGCCTTGGAGTCACCAGTGTCATCTGTCTCTGCCTCCCAAGTCCTGCAGTCACAGTCTTGTCACCACACCAGAGCATAAACACTGCCTCTAGTTCTCTTGACAGTGTCTCTTAAGCTTTTACAGACACACAGTGAGTAGCTTGGGTGAGGTGAGGTCGGGATGCTGGAGACCTACTCCAGGCAGTTGCATCCTAGTTGCTCTGAGTTGGAGAAAACTTGAACTTGAGTGACAGCTGTGTCAGAAGCATCTGTCTTCCATAGCCCGAGCCATTCATTCTGTCTAGTGGTGAGGGTCCTAATTCCGTCTAAATGAACCTTGATAGTTCACTCATGCCTTTTAAAGGAATGCAAGTTAAACTCAGAGCTGTTTTCTTAGTTTGTGCCTAAAGATGGTATAAATTTATTTTTGATATTTATGCTTGTATGTATTTATGTATTTGTGTGTATGTGTCACTGCACCTTTATAAAGAGGGGTCAAAAGATAATTTGTGGGAGGTAATACCCTCCTTCTACCAGGCAAGCCCCGGGGAATGATAGGTAGACTGGTAGGCTTGGCAACTGGCATCTTTACCTACCAAAAGATCTCATCGGGTCAGGATGAATATATTTTTGAATTTTGCATATACATATGTTTATGATGTACATGCATATGTGAATTATTATGGGACAATCTATATAGAGATATGCAGCATGTTAGTGTATGTATGCCCTTGTGTGTATGTGCATGCATGTGTGAATGTTTATGTGTGTGCATGCGCATACGTGAATGCAAGTATCCAAAATTGTTTGCAATCTTCAATAGCTCTTCCGTGTTTTTGTTCTGTTCTGTTTTTGTTTTTTGAGACAAGATCTCACTGTATCTCCGGTTGGCCTGGAACTCACAGAAGTCTGCCTCTACCTACCTCTGCCTTTGTTTGCTGAATGCTGTAAAAAACACATACCATCACCCTCACTTATAACTCTACATAGGCCAACCTAGACCCAAAATTTCCATCTGAGATTATGTGTATGTCCCCATAGTCTGCCTTCACTGTTTACTTTTCTTCTCCTTGTTTTTAAGACAGGATTTCACTACATTAACCAGGCTATCCCTGAATTCACAAAGATCCACATGCTTCTGCCGCCACAGTGCTGGGATTAGAGACATGCATGTGTGACTTTATTTATTAATAAAATAATGGTGTAGGCTTCTTCTCCCGTAGCAATGAAAACCTCTTTTATACCGTCTTCACCAAGTCTGGTGATCAGCGTAGTTAAAAAGTAACTGCTAGACAAGGGAGTGGCAGAAACTCCAACTGGGATCCATTGTGCACGGCATTACAGGGGTGCAGGTGGCTCGGTGCATTAAGTATCTAGGGTAGAGGGCTTGTCCTTTCAGGGGTGTGTGTGTTGGGAGTAGGTCAGGGAAACAGGGGCGCCTCCCAGGACTGTGTGGGCACTGAAATTTCTCTACATACACATCAGAGCTCAAGTAAAGCATTTGGTCATTTCCCAAAAACATCTGGAGATGGGGGGGGGGGGGAAGCAAAATGCAAAAGAAAAAATAACTTAAAATTTTACTGTTTTTGAAGATTTCTAAGGGAACAATCTTTTTCACAGGCTTCCCCGTTTTTCTTACCTTCTCCATGCAGTGTTTTGGGCAGTTTGTTCCAGGTCTCCTCTTGAGTTCTTAAGTTGCCAGAGGCAAACTTTACAAATCATGGGGCTCAGTTCTGTTTGCCTCAACCAAGCAAAGGTAAAAGTGGGAGTGAAGAGCCAATAAAGCCCATAAACACGCTCCTACCACTGGTACACTGCCGTTTATGGAGAAAACTCACTTTTAAGATTTTAATAAGCTCTCCAACTTCATTTTTTTTTCTCCCACCAAGCACAAAGCTCAGCTGTTTTGGAAACTGAAGTTTGGAATTTTTAGAAGAGGTAATGTGTGGGTGGGGACCTAGCACCCTGGGCAGGTGAAGAAATCGAACAATTTTTCCAAAATAAGATAAAGGGTTGGCCCTTGGCCTGGAAGCTTAATCCCAACTTCCAAAGACTAAGGTGAAAGAAAATCACTGAACAAAATAAGGGAGTTGCACTGGGCCTTCCTAATGTCTAAAGATAGTAGACAATTCTACTGCTTTTTAAAAATAATGTGAAGGGAGGTGGGGAGATTGTACAGCAGTGGTTAACAGCTCTCTCTCTTTCAGAGACAGGGTTTCTTTCT
>NC_022034.1:34322471-34326366 GCF_000317375.1 Microtus ochrogaster | reverse complement strand
CACACACACAAACACAAATAAAACTACAAATCTTTAAATATAAAATAAAAATTGTGTGTGGTGATGAGGATTGAACCTACAGCCTTGTGAATATAGACAGGTGCTTGTCCATTGTATTTCATAACTCTGTAGCTACCATCCATTGAAAGCTACATCTTAGCTAAGTTATCCCAGATTCTAATCGCAACTCCTGGTCTCTGGCTCCTGCATAGCTAAGATTACAGGCCTACATTACTCAGCCTGGTTATAATTCTGAATTAAAATGATAGCAATAGAAAACAGGATGGTCAATCATCTATAAACAACTTACAGAGGTGCTGGCGAGATGGCTCATTGGTTAAGAGCACTGACTGCTTTATCTTCCAAAGAACCTGGAACCTGGGTTCAATTCCCAGCACCCACATGGCAGTACACAACTGTCTGTAACTACAGTTCCAGGGGATTTGACATCTTCATATACACATACATGCAACCAAAACACCAATGCATGCAAAATAAGTCATAAAATCTTTAAAAAAAAGGTTGGAGAATTTTTTCTGGATGTGGCAGTGCAAACTTTAAGGCAGGGCCAGTGGTTCAACCAAAAATTCATTGCTATCATCTCCATATTTACATATATTAGTAAGATGAACAGAACATAAACGTTCCAATGTCTGGAAGGATTCATTTTGTATGCTTCTGGTGACAGGAACTAAATCAGTCATTCATTACTGCCTAACTAAACACGTGATAGGTGGATAGTATGTGTAGAGCATAAATTAGTTTTTTGTGCAAATTAGGATTTTTCTCATGTCCACCAAGGAATGTGAAAATGTGATAGTTAAGTCTGACCCTGTTTCATGTACTTCTGTAGGTCCAAATTCTATCCACATAATGGAAGGCTTGTTTCCTTGGGCTGAAAATGCGAGGGATTTTGTTTTGAGGGGACTCAGAAGAGGCCAGGATGGACTGTCACTTGCAGTCAGTATGCAGTGGGGTTCTGTCTGTAGCTAAAGCCCCCAGGCAGGGAGAAAGATGTTTATACTGAATGCTATGGCAGTTTCTTTTCTTCTTTAGGTTTAAATTATTCTGAAAATAGGGTCTCATATTCATATACTCAAGCTGGCTTCAATCTTACGTGGCTGAGAATGCCCTTAAACTTTACCATCGGTTACTATTATGACATTTTAAACTTTCTACGCCCAACTCCCCCCCCCCCAATCTCCTGAAACCTAGAAATTCTGACCCTCTCTCCCCTACCTCCCAAGTGCTCTGGTTTATGTGGTACTGGAGATCCAACCCACATGCTAAGTCAACACTCCACAACTGTGGGTCTCAACCTTCCTGCTGTTGTTTGGTCCTCACCCTGTGGTGACCCCTAGCCATACAATTATTGTTGCTACTAACTTCACAAGCGTAGCTTTGCTGCTCAGTGGTGTCTCAGTTGGTATGACTACCGGAAATACAGTTTCCAATGTTGGTGACCCACTGGATGAGAACCTCTGCTCTCCACCCTTGCATAACTATATCAGAGATCAGTCCCTACCCTCACTCTAGGGGTCAAACTGAAGCTGTCAGGCTTGCCCAGCAAGCACCTTGACCTCGATGAGCCATCTTGCCAGCCCTGCATCAGCCTTGAGATTACAAAAGGGTGGTTAAGTACTTAACGCATTAACTCAGACTTTGAAGCCCAAATGAGGCTTGGCCTTGGGACAATACTTCTGTCTCAGAATCCCCTGTGTTGAGATCATTCGCTTCAGCTGCTAATCTTTATATTGCATTTTATAGCTGAAACATGAGGGGTTTTAGGTTTGTTTGGGTTTTGGTCTTGGTAGCCCTCCGAAAAGCTGTAACCACTATGTCAGGCCTGTAGTCCCACTAGGAAGCTGTGGGGAGAGAATGCAGCAGCTTGCACAGTGTGGGGGGCCTAGTCAGGGAGTGGAGCTGTACTCCAAATTGAACATTTATATACTTGATCTTCTCAATTAAAATATCACTCCAATGTTCCAAAATCAATGATGCACAGAACATAGCTTATGGTGACTGTCTTATTTATTTTTCAAAAGTCACCCCTCCAGTTCTGAATGTTGTTCTTAAATATCCTTAATAATAGAGATGGCTCAGTGGTTAAGAACACTGGTTGGTTGTTCTTCACCGTGTCAGGTTCGATTCTCAGCAGCCACATGTCAACTCACAACTGCCTGTACTCTAGTTCCCAGGGCTTTTTTGTTTGATTGTTTTTTTTTTTTTTTTTTGAGACAGGGTTTCTCTGTGGTTTTGGAGCCTGTCCTGGAATTAGTTCTTGTAGACCAGGCTGGTCTCGAACTCACAGAGATCCGCCTGCCTCCGCCTCCCGAGTGCTGGGATTAAAGCGCCCGGCTTTGACACCTTCTTCTAGCCGCTGCAGGCACACACACTGTACATAGACATAGAGGCAGGCAAAATATCAAAACCCATTTCTTAAAAAAAAAAATCATGAATACTAGTCCAAGACATTAATATTATCAGATCTATTTTTCTTAACTGTGAATTAATGCAGTAGGTTTAAAAAAAAATCCTACAAGACATCCAGGCTGTCTTTATACTAAATTAAAACTTTATTGAATAAAGAACACTCTCCCGAGCACATGATTGGATGGACTAGGTCTACATTACATGCAATGAAGCTGAACATGACAGTAGTTTAACATGGAATGTCAAACAAATTAGTTTTTCATTGTACAAAACCATTTATGTAGCTGACGTGCAATAAGAAAACTAGGATAGTCAACATTGCCCAATCATAGGTAATGAGTTTTTTAAAAAGGCATTTGAAGAAACTGGTAGATGTCTTTAGCATACAGTTCAAATAAATTAGTTACACATGCACTACTGAAACCTTCAACCCCTCTTGTATTTCAAATAAAATCTTAGTGCAAACATTAAAGTTGCTCGTCACTCTAAAAAAGACTGTTAAACTCAGAATACAAGTTCTGAATTAATGTGTAGTTATGTAGGAGAAAAATCAAATTACCAGTTACTACAAAATTCCTTTAGGCACACTTAATAGTACACTCTAGGCATTTCTCTTTCTAAGTCTCTCACATTAATGACTAAAGCCTGTTTACAGTACTAAAATTCTATCATTCAAGCATCAATGATTATATTTCAGAGAAAGGAAATCATTCATTTCAGTAACGGCATTACTGCTACATTCTAAAAAGAGGGGGAAAAAAAACGTAAGTAACAAAACCAGTATCCATAATAGGATACATGGGAAAAAAAAAAATTAGGGAAAAAGTGTGCTTTGCTAGCACAGCAGGGATTCTATAATGTAAACACCATATCGGCCCACACCACAAAAAATCCATGAGGAAGGTTCAAATTTGAACACGGTGTGCATTTGATTCAAATCTGCATTTGTGAGTCTGCTTGTACCAATAATGACGAATAAAACACACGCTTGCACACATGCATACCCACACGTAGAAGTGATTGTTAGATATCGAGCATGGCTTGCTTCCCTGATGCTAACTCCCAAGGGAATGACTAAATGACATCATACGGCCCTTGTAGAAATGTCGACAGAAACCATTGGTGAATGTAAGGGACTGTTGAGGATGCCGCCGTATGGGCGATGGTGACACAAAGGTGGGACAGATGTGAAAAAGAGCCCCCTGGGATGTAACTACGTGGGTCATGTTTCCCTTTGAGCCTTGTCTGAACTTTTGAGTTGATACTAAGAATGAGGATTGCGTAGAGTAGGGCAAGGTCTCTCCACACCCGGAGGGTCAGGCCTAGAACGCCCATCTGCAAACCACAAGGCTTTGACACTGGAATGTTTTAACAGGGACACAGGACAACCTATCGCTTCGTAAGGAAAACGCAATGCTGAGGAAGCATGGGTTCCTAGCCAAAGCTATTGCTGTTTCTTGAT
>NC_022034.1:34302219-34322368 GCF_000317375.1 Microtus ochrogaster | reverse complement strand
GGTTGGGGGGGGGGGGAGATAGAGAAAGCCCTTACCTACCTATGTTCACCCAATGCAATTCTTACTAGAATTTAAGTTCTTTGAATCAACTACATTAAATTACCAATATGTACCTCCCGTATCCCCACCTGCTCCACCTAGCTATCCCAAACACCCCCAAGGAACCTAGGTATTATAATGTCTTACACCTCATCACTGAGGTTGTTGAGTACCACCTCCAAGGGAACAAAATGAACACCCCCAGGTATACTTTCTGTAAGCACCCCTTTTTCTCTTCCACGATCGAGCGGCATCTTGATGCACAAGCCTCTTGTCTAGATCTCCAGGTCGTCAGGCCGAGGTCTGCTGCTGGCGCGGCTGCTGGCTCTGCTGGAAGGTCGCTGGTCCACAATGGCTAAGGGCTGGAGTTCATGCCCAGCTGCAATCTTTTTGGCATTCTGGTTGTCATCGGGGAAATCAAAAGGCTGGGCGTGGGAGTTGGAGATGGTGCTTCCGGCCTGCCCCATTCGGTTTTGCTCGGCACTGAAATTAGCCCAGTTTTGCTCACTCGCTTGCTTGTTGTAATTGCGGCACGAGGAATTGTTTCTGTCACCGGTAACCAGCTTGTACCCAGGAGGAGACATAGGCGAGAGCGGAGCAGTGGGTGAGGAGCAGCCATTGAAGTAAGCATATTTTGGAGAGCCACAGTCTTTTGTGGGGCTCAGTGGGCCAGTGGTGGCATGGTAAGGATCGCTCCTCCCCTTCACGCGATCCTTAACGCCCTTGAAGAAGACATAGAAGAGTTCGATGATATTCAAAGCGAGAGACACCAAGGACACAACCAGCATGAAGATGATGAAGATGGTTTTCTCGGTGGGACGGGAGAGGAAGCAGTCCACCTGATGGGGGCAGGGATCCCTCTTGCAGGTGTAGACGGCACTCAGGCTGAACCCATAGATGTACCACTGGATCAGCAGGAAGGCCACCTCGAAGACAGACTTGAAGAGGATGCTGATGATGTAGGTTCTCAGCAGGCCGCCCCTCATCTTCACCTTGCCGTGCTCTTCGATCCCGTACTTAAACTTCTTGATTTCAATCTGCTTCAGATGCATGTCCACGTTGGCACCATCTGTCTGGGCCACTTTGAGCTCCTCCTCTCTCTTGTTCAGTTTCTCTTCCTTTCTCATTACGTAGAACACATGAGCCAAATACAGGAGCGTGGGCACCGAGACGAATATGATCTGAAGGACCCAAAAGCGCACGTGCGAGATGGGGAAGGACTTGTCATAGCAGACATTCTCGCAACCAGGTTGTTGGGTGTTACAGCGAAAGGCTGATTGCTCGTCACCCCACGCTGACTCAACCGCTGTCCCCAGCAGCAGGATCCTGAAAATGAAGAGCACTGACAGCCACACCTTCCCTCCAGCTGTGGAGTAGGCTTGGACCTTGTCCAGAAGCTTCCCCAAGGCACTCCAGTCACCCATGGCTGGGCAACTCCTAGGAAAAAGGAGAAAGAAAGCAACTCAGTGATCATAAGCCGCAAATAGGTGGGTGGCTATCAAAATCAGGCAAATTCAATACAAACCAAACCAAAATTCAAGGGCAAACCTGGCTTCATTTTCCAAAGATGAAATTAAGTGAGAAGTAACGGCACCTAGCTAGTGCAGGAAGAACACCCCAACCCATAGGACGATGATGTATATATTCCTAGCATGTCACGGCCATGTGACCTGAGAGGCTCTCTGCTAACTGCCTATTTTCTTCTTCTTCCAAGACAGGGCAGGGCCTCTCTGTGTAAACAGCCCTGCCTGTCCTGGAAATAGCTTGGTAGACCAGGCTGGCCTCGAACTCAGAGATCCACCCGCCTCTTTCTGCTTCCCAAGTGCTGGGAATAAAGGCATGAGTCACCACAGCCTGGCTGCCTCTGCTTATTTTATTTGTCTGATAAACAAAGACAGTGCTTGACTGGGAGCTCAGGGTCTGAATGCATGCCTAAGCAAAACGCTGATGTGTATCATTAAAGTATGAGGATCTAAGCAAGGACTTAGGAGAGGATCTCCAGGGTGGTACAACCAACCCTGGTTCCCAAGATGCTAGGATATTATCTACGTCCTAATTTACGCTGAGATGTTCCTCTATGAAGTATCAAGCATGTAATTTGTGTGCATTCTGTATGAAGGACATTGTGCATCTCTCTTTTCTCTTCTTTTCTTTTAAGGGCCTCCTGTGTTAACCCAAGTTGTTTTTGAAGTTGTGCTCTTTCTGCCCCTCTACCTCATTACTTGGTCTGTTTTCTAGCACGAGGCAGGAGAACTGACTGCTCTGAGTTTGAGGCTATCCCGACACTTAGCCTAAGTAAGAGTTTCCAGACGAATGTTCACATTTCCATTGAGTTCACTCTCAATGCCAGTTAGTAGCTTGATAAATGAAAAGGACCACATCATGAGATTTTTCTGTCCAGCAGCCTTCCACGCCAGCACTCAGTCAGACAGATCTGAGTTCAAAGTCAGCCTGGTCTACACAGTTTGTCTCAAAATTCAAAAGCAAACAAACACAAAGAAAAGAGTATTTTCTCAAGAAAAAACAAAAACAAAAAAACCCTTCAAATGTTGGGATAAAGGAAACAGCTTCCTGCCTACTCAGAAGAGTCCTTAGACCAAGACATCCCAACGATCACACACAGGCTCGGAAGGCCCACGGTTTGGTTTAACAAGGAGGAAACAAAGGACAAAGCAACAAACAGCAGGTACAGAGGCAGTCCAAGATTCACTGATGAACTGCCGAAAACTCCTGAGGCAGGGGTGGGGTTGTGAACCTTCCCCGGCTCCCTGGGCACCTTTGATGATGACCAGACTCCTGCCTGAACTAGAAGAGTAAGATCTGGGCGGGCAGGTCCAAGCAAATAATATTTTCTAAACAGCCATAAACAAAAGGATCTTTCCTTCCACTTTTTGGAAGGTCATTTCAGACTGTAAAATGACAATTCAGAAAGGGAAGTCAGTGTACGCAGTGTAATCAAAGAAGACCAAGAGCTGGCAGGGCTGAGACTTTTTTTTTTTTAAAAAGCCATGGAAAGGCTTGAAGTGAAGGGAATAATTTAATCGTGATGGACAGTATAATGGTTTGAGCACATAAAAAGCCTCTAATTTAGCAGAAAATACTAGACTAGAACTGAAGGGTAGTCCACAAGGGTCAAACAAACAACAGAGTTTTTGGAGCCATATCCAGACAGTTCTATGCGATGATGTGTAAATTGGCCCCACTTCTGTTTGTAAAGAATTATAATATTCTGCCAGGGTCATCTGCTTTTGCTCAGATCTCCAGTTGTCGGGGGTGGGGTGGCAAAAACGAAGTCATCAGATGGTTGCACGTGTCTCATCAGGATCACGCAGCAAGGGGTCAAGGCAAGCAGTACCGTCAGGTCAGAGGCAGATTGGGCCTTTAATTTAGTCAGGACTTCCTCGTTCTTCCAAGTGAAATACAACTAAGGGATGCTGGTGGAAGTTCATTATTAAATTCTTTATATTCTGGAAAAAGAAACTTAACTTCTGTAGGATTCTGAGATTCTTCAAAAGTGTTCCCAGTGCCAGGGCATGTGAACTAGGCCACCCGTCAGTTCTCGGGGTAAGTACTTTTTTTTTTTTTTATTGCACCAGCAATTTAATTGCAAAGCTGTCTTTTCTTTGAGCACCCACACAGTAGTCATTTGCATTAATGAGTTACAGGCTTTCATCTGAATAAGATATGAATTATCCAATTTGGGCGCTCTAGCTCCTGTAGCGTGTAGACACCTGTTATTACCCCTATCACAGACACCATCAAATAACGCTTAATGTGGTGGCTCACCCTGTGACTCCAGACTTAGTAACCTCTCTGCTTTTAGTTGCTCACTGCCACCAACCAACTGTCCTATCCGCTGGCTGTGGTGTTCTTTTTTCTCACCCACGCTTAATATTTTCACTTGTCCAGATCTTAAAGATCTTCCAGATTTAAAAAAAAAAAAGATTATTTTGGTTTTTCAGGATAGGGTCTTGTTATGTCCTCTTGACTAGCCTCTAGATTACTTTCTCTGTAGCCCAAGCTAGCTTTTCTATCCAGTCTCAGATATAGGATCTTTTCTTCTTTCCCCCTTTGAGTCAGGGTCTCATGTAGCTCAGGTTATCATATATGATAGATGGCCAGCCAGGCGGTGTTGGCACAGGCCTTTAATCCCAGCACTCGGGAGGTAGAGGCACGTGGATCTCTGAGTCTGAGGCTAGCAGGTCTACAAAAGCTAGTTCTAGGAGAGGCTTCAAAGATACAGGGAAACCAAAAAACAAAGATGGCCTTGGTCTTCCTACCTACAGCTCTGCTGAGGTTAGAAGTCAGAATGAGAACGAATGAATGAGAACTCAATTTAACTCAACCTCCAGTTCTTAATAGTAGACTCTTGACAGAGACCAGGCCAGCCACTCTTCTAGTATTTTCTGTATCCCATGCTAGATCAAGTTTCCTTTCCTGGTCACAGTCACCTAGGCCAGAAACTCAAACAAAGCCCCGACTGTGCAGTGTGACCTTCCTGGGGACCCACGTGGTTTCTTTACAGCTGCCCCAGAACTTCAGTCACAGAAACCGTTTGTCAACGCACAGGCAGGGGAGCCAAGAGTGAGCCAGGCGGTGGTGGTGCACACCTTTAAGTCTAGCACTTGGGAGGCAGAGGCAGGTGGATCTCTGTGAATTTGAAGCCAGCCTTGTCTACAAGAGCTAGCTCCAGAACAGTTAGGACTGTTAAAGAGAAACCCTGTCTTGAAAAAAAAGATCAAAGAGTGGAATGAATCTGAACCTCTGGTAAGCAGGGCCCAGGAAAGCACAGCTTTTGGGTTATTTTAAATTACTATTTAAATGTCCCAGTGGTTCTACAGTGAAGCTTTGTAGGCCAGCAGGCGAGCGTGGTTCCTCAGAAATTTGTGTGTTTTCCTGCCCAAAAATATTTCTGAGTGGCAGAACATCTGGGAAGGGGAGAAGGCCAGAGCGTCTAAATATTTAGTCCAAGGTACAGAACATTCAGGACAGCAGTGCTCTGCCACCTGTGAACTGGGGTTACCCTTGGCTCCTCTGGTTCTGTCCCCACTCTCTGCTATTGCCCGAGATCACAGGAATGGAACTGTTTAAGCTAAATGAGTTGTCTTAAAAAATAGTTTACGCTTTAAATAAAACTAGCTGACTGTCCTTGTCTTAACAAACCGCCCCGTAGAAGCTGCAGTCAAATCCCATGCCGTCGGGATGAAGGGAGTATTACAGAGTACCACAGGAGTATAACTGCTGTAACGACTGTTCACCGTACAGATTTCTCAATAGACAACTATAATGTCAAGTAAGAAAAAAAAAAACCTGTTTATAGTGACCTTTAAGAGCATTGAGAAAGGGTCCCACTCAGCTTAGCACTGGATTTCCTTGGTACCCGAGGATGACCTTGAACTCCTGGTCCTTCTGCTTCATCAAGTGCTGAGATTTCAGGTGTGTGCCAACAACACGCCCAGCTGCGAGCAATCTTCTTTTGGGGGAGATCTTACTATGTATACTAAGCTGGCTTCAAAGTTCAGAGATCTGCCTGCCTCTGTCTCTGAAATGCTGGTGTTGAAAGCAAAGGCCACTACGCCTAGCTAGCAATCATCTCAGAACGAGTGAAAGTGAATTTCGATGAAGGCCCTTTAACATTTTAAATAAAATTATACTATCTAAAAACACGCGAGGCAATGTCTACACAGAAACTCTTTCTAAAGTCACTTAATGGGCAATTTAAGGGAGGAGGTTAATGCTTTGTGTTTCGTTCCTGCCTCCCACTACTCCCACCCCCCTTGCCTTAGCCTTGAACTAGTGTCTGGGGAGACAGGCTGGGTGGATACTCTCTAAACCTGAGATTACCCCAGCTACGTTGTGGGGTTTTGTGTGGCACATTGTCCTTAAACTCAGAGATCCACCTGCCTCTGCTTCCCAAGCCCTGAAATTAAAGATGTGCGTCACCATGTCCAATATAATATGCTAAGCCCCCCAAAAATTGAATGGCCCTAAAACTTAAGTACAAACTCTCCCTACCACCTTTCTGTAGCTTTTAAGGAAACCTGGCCCCTAGACCAGATGCTCAACTGTGACTTTCTCTCTTCACTTCTAAGCAGTCAGATGGGTTTTTTTTTTTTTGGTTGTTTGTTTTGGGCAACTTTAAGTTGACACATAATTAACATACCTGAATTTAATTCGAAGATAAACGTTATCTTCGAGATGAAATCAGACCTGACTGCTTCCTCTCACATCCTAGCATTTAGCCTGACTCACTCACCTCTCTTTCCCTGCCTCTTGCCAAAATATTTGCATCTCATCTTCATTTCAGGCGTTCTTGACTTCAGTTCTCCTCAGTGAATTACCCTTAGCAGGAAGGATTGAAGAGTCCAGTCCTAGGTCCCGGAATTCCCTGCTTCTCCTGGGGTAGTTTTATCTTTATTTTTAAAAACTAGCTTTCCCCTTATGCCACGCAACATCACATTTGCTCACTGTCGGAATCCTGTAGAGTGGGAACTCTGGCGACTCTTGTCTGGTGTGGTGGCTGACTCCTGTTATTTCCGCATTTAGGAAGTTGAGACAGATAGATTGACAAACTGAACATCAGAGTCAGGCCTATGAAAATGAGGCTGCCTCAAAACAACCAACAAAATAAGTAAAGATCTTCTTTCAAAAAGCCAGAAGGGCTGGAGAAATGATTCACAGTTCTGGACCATCTAATCCCCTCTGTGGACCAGTGGGCATCAGGCACACACGTGGTGCACATTCAGGAAAAACACCCAAACACTTGAAGCAAATGTTACTGCTTTGTGTGCCCCCCCCCAAGTAGTGTCTAAAATTTCAAATGACAGTTTTGCTTAAGGATTGCTGTTGGTTGAAACATTATGCTTCGATCATTTGAGCTACTTACTTAGACAGACTTTCTTGTGTAGCCCTGGCTGTCCTGGAACTCACTCTGTACACCATCTGGCTGGCCCTGAAGCCAGAGGCCCACCTGCCTCTGCCACCCAAGTGCTGGATTAAAGGTGTGCACCCCCACACCCAATTTGGAGCAGTGAGACCTCAAGGGTGGTAAAAAAAAAAACAAAAAAAAAAAACCTCCAAGATATGGCCCTGTGTTCCTCCAATTCTGAGTGTTCTAACAGATAGGAACGCACAATTTCAAGGTAACCAAGGACAAAAATCACAGCAGCCCTCTGCTTGAAATGTTTACTTCAAGAATGATAAATGTTCACTAGGGGAGCAGAGCTGATGCTAACCAGTTAATGTAATAACCTCTACACAACCTGAGTCCACACAGGCAAAGAGGTGATCTGGATCCAGCACACCACAGAAAACATCCTCAGACCAGGCAAAACTCAACCTTTGCAGCCCTATACAGGGCTAAGACGCTTGGCTCTCCTCGATTAAACCTAGTCTATGTAAAATGTCGTTGTCACAAATTCTGACACTCAGGTTTCGGATGACCTCAATCCATTTGTCAGGGATTCCTAGTCTCACAGGTTTTGCTGTGAGATGCAAGATGGCTTTTCTGTCCTGTTCACACGTCCTCATTTGGACACAGTCAAAACAGATCGGACTGCACAGAATGAGAAACTTTTGGGTGGTTAAGGGACCCCACCCAAAAGAAGATGCTGCACCAAGAGACAATGTCTTTCTGCATTCACTACCTGCTACCTAGATCTCCTGCCAAAGGTTGCTCAGTCAATTTTAGGGATGGGGGAGGGAGTTAGAAGCTGCTGACTAAAAGGGCATATTCAACTGCCTTCCAAGTAACTTTAAAAAGCTGTCATTTGTCATTTCATCTGCTTCCACTCACATCCACCTCCAAAGATAGCTTACTAAACAATGTTGTTACTCTGTGACTATGTAAACACAGGTTTGGGACGTCCAAGTACACTAAGAACAGTCTGTTTACCTCAATAAGCATTCCATGAGCTAACCCATGTATCCCACGCTTTTAGTTACCACCATGATAAAATGTAGGATTTCAAAAGAACTGTAAACATCTCATGTCACAGTCATGGAAAAGTGGAGTTTAACCATTTACCCCAAAGATTCAGAACACGCTCGCACCTTCCTACCTAGAAGTAACTAGGAAGTTTGAGCTTGGAAGGATCTACACTGAATATGGACGTTAATGATACACACAAGATGACTACATTTTCATCACCACCACCACCCCCCCTTCAGCTTAGCAGGATATGCCCCAACACATCAAGAGTCAAACAGAATCTCAAAGGGAAGTCACAACAACAGGAAAGGTGGAGTCGCAGGTATTAATCAGTAGATGACTTTCCTATCATTCCCTTCCCTCGGGGCATATAAAGTTTCTACAGTTCACAGGAGCTATGCCTCTGCATACTGTAATAAAGCAAGGCACAGTGTCTGCTACCCCTTTTTCCCCTGCAATTCTCTCCGAATTGGAAACGGCTAAGGGACCAAACGCTGCTCCCTATCCGGGAGGAAATGCAGCCTTCCTTTTGCTTGCTGCTGACTTTAGAACCAAACTTCCCATGGAAGGGTCAGGGAAGGATAAGAATCCCAATGGCATAAGGATGAGATGATGGAACAGCAGTGAGGTTGAAGAGCTTCAAAGGGGGCATTAGAGAAATATGGTATGCGTTCAGATCAAAGCGCTACCACCCGGAGACGCTGGCAAAGGAAGGTGGCCTTCACACACTGGGGAGACACATTCCAGTAACTCAAAATTCAGCATCTCACCGGGACAGAATGCTACAGTCTGTAATTGAGCTCAGTTTCAATCAACTTGGCCTACTAAGCAGAATTAACAAATCTGCCCCCAGAGGTAGTCTAGGTCCTCGTTAGCATTTTATTCTTCAGCTTTTATTTCCAACAATCCTCAAAAAAAATGAACATTAGGCTTCCTCGCGGGACACTACTGGCCATTCAAGGTTGCTCAGACTCGTAAGATTCATCACTTTTCAGTCACTACTATTTTGGTTGGAGGAACAAAGGAAATTACTTTAAACCCACCTCCAAATACTGCCCGGTAGGTAGTTCTCCCCACCCTAAACCCAGCAAGGGGAGGAGGGAAGCTCGCCTCTGCGCGCGGGTCGGAGAGCGCCTGCCCAAGGCTCTGCCAGACGTGCTGGGCGAGCGTTAGGTGTACCCGAGGGCACGAACCGGAGATCTCTGCCCGGAATTCAAGGTTTGAATTTCCCAATCCTGAACGGATTTGCCTCAGCACACGTCAGTAGTTGTAGCCCGGTTTCTCGAAGGGTCTTCTTTGCCCCTCCTTCTTCCGCCCCGCCTCGTTCTTAGGGAATTTCAAGAGTTTCCACAAGTGTTACAAGTGCATTTCCCGGGAACCGAGACTCCCTAGGTGTTCAGAGGCCTTTCCAGGGACTGCCCCCGACAGAGTTTAGGGAGAATAGGGTGAGAAAAGGCAGCGCCGAGGGGCAGACGTTAGACTGACAACTTTAATGAAGTTGAACACTCGCTCTTTGACCGACGGGCGCCAAGCCCGGTCTCCCCTCCCCCCTTCGCGGGCAGAGGTCTGGACCGCGAAGCCCGGAGGCTGCGGGGAGCGCGAGCTGAGCTCAGGATGCTAAGATGGCAGGAGGGGCCCCGCGCTACCCGCCTTCCCAAAGACTTCACTTGGATTCGACTCTCAGACTCATCTGGTACAAAGAAGAAAAAAAAAAAAAAACTTCAATACAGACTCACCCTGAGTAATTTCGGTCTGGATTTTAGGCGGTACAAAATGAATTTAGGGCAAAGTGCTTTACCAATTTAAAAAAAAAAAACAGCTTTAAGACGGACCCCCTTTAAACTGCACGTTAACATCATCTTTTCCTAGCGCTTAGCACCCGGTAGAGGCAACTCAAAACAGTCCCGACAGCTCCGAAATCGCTACAGGTCTCCGCAAGCAGACGGAGGCCATGGGCGGGGGGAGGGGGGGGGCTGGTGTAAGCTCCCTCTAAAGAGTTGCCTCCAAAAAAAAAAAAAAGTCTTTTCCCTATTCCTTCTAGGAGCTCGTGTTTTAGCAGTTGATTTTGGAGAAACATTCTGGCACACACACTCTAAAACGCCCGTTTCTTCTCTAACACTCCGTAAGCCACCAGCACCCATTCAAGATTTCTCCTGCCGGGAGTTGCCAGCGTGGTGGAGTAAAAAGTTGGCTGTGCGTGCTAAGGGGTTCATCCCGAAGCACCGCGCTGGCTTGCACAAAGTAACCACTGTTGTTCTAAAAGCCCTAACAGCAGCACACATCTTCTGGCTTAATCCTGAAAAGTCTAAGGAACCACGTGGAAGTCAAGTAGCCGCAGCTTCTCAACAAAGCACTCTGTCCAAAGGGGGGGGGGGATCTGCTTTTTCAAGGCTAAAGACAGCGGTATTTCCACATGAAAAAAGCCCACGGTGTACACAATACTATAGGAAGCACGCTAAGCAAACTTGACTGAAATGTCCAATTCAGGTCCCCCCAGTCTCCCCACCCCCGCGCAATACCTACCCCTATTAGTGACTACAAAAAAGTTAAACTAGGCTCCGCAACAAAGAGCCAACTTTAGTAACTTGGTTCTTTACTCTAGTTGGAAAAGTCTGAGTCTTTTACCTGTTGCATTGTTTGGAAAACTTTTTAAACAACCAAACTATAAATCAGCACGTGGAAACGGAAGGCACTTTGAAGTCCATCCTTCTACTTACAGTATCAGAAGTCAAAAGTGACAACGCATTTATAAACCACAATAGAAGAGCTTTCCTTACAGAAAAAGACGTTAATAGGTAAAGTGGGGTTTTTCAAAACTTACTCTTTCGCTTAACGAAAGCGAAGCCGGCGCGCCAAAGTGAGGCTCCTAGGAGGCTGAAGTCAAGGAAAAGGAGGGCTCAGGCTCTCCGACCTGTCTATTTAAAGTTTAAAAGTCTGCTGCTGTTTGGTACTTTCCTCACGCCTTCTCCCAATGAAAGAAAAGTGCTGATACCTCGTAAAAGCCTTTTTCTAACTTGGAGCACCGAGCTTTTAAAAGTTTCAAGCCACTGACTCAACTGGAAGGAGGGGCTAGGGGAAAGGGGAGGGAGGAAGAAAAGGCGGGGAGGAGGTGGGGAGAAGGCTGGTGAGCGTGGGGCTGAGCAGGCAGAAGACACAGCCGGGTCAAGATAGAGCAGTAGTTTGAACGGGCTGAAGAGGAAAAAAAAGAAAGAAAGAAAACAGCCCTAGATATACGTCTGTCCACTACTTGGCTGTAACCCCTCAAAGATTAAAAACTGTTGAGTCTAGAGCTTCCGATCACCAGGGAAAGTGAGAATACGTACTTTCTATATTACATTTTCTAAACTAAGAAAAACAAAAAAATCACAGCAAATAAAAATGGGGGAGACAGGGCTAACCAGTGCAGACTTGTTCTGTGTTGCCCAAGCCGTGTGAAGCTGGAGGTGGGTGCGAGTGATCTTTCTTATGATCTAATTCTTTTCCTCTTAAACACGGGCAATTAACAAAGAGAAGAACTGGCGGGCATGGGAAAGGCATTGCACAACCAGATGTGTGCGGTAGTGTGTCTACCCCTTCAGCTCCTGGACCAGGTTAGGAATTTTTATGTATTCTTTCAATTAAGCACAAGAAGATAAGTGTTATAATGTATCATGTATATAATTTTTTGACTGAAATGTTGATACTGACCTCTACCAGATCTCCAAGGAAGTGAACATTTATGTCTTGGGCCTATTCGTGGCAACAATTTAATGTTTAACTCTGCAGTGAGATGTCTGAATTCCTTTTTTCTTTAACAGCTGCAGACTAGACTTGCCCAATACATTATGTTGGCATAAAATGGCTCAGAAAACTTCATCCCCTCTTTCAATCATGTCACTGCGAAGAAGCCCAGCCAGCTTCATGGCAGTCCTGATGGGGTTTCTGAAGGCCTGAGTCACGTGGCCTCATTCCTAGGGTGGGTAGTGTCTTTGAGGACTCCCAGATGTACTCCAAGAAGGCTTGTGGTAGGGTTATTGCCATAAACAGACTTCATTGGTATTAGACAGGTTGGGAAACCTCTTGGCCTTTCTACAGACATCTACCTTAAGACCGTCTTAACTTTTCACGCGAATCCAGATAGCAGACCACAGAAGGATGGCAAAGATTTCCTGGGAAATGTTTTCCCCAAGTATCCTCTCACAAAGGTGACTAAGGACCGTTTGCAATCTCACCATTTCAGACACCAACAAGCTCTCTTTCTTTTGATTATCCCATTCTCATTAAGGTTTGCAAATGTCTCTATGCATAGCCCTGGCTGTCCTGGAACTCATGACCTACATAAACCAGGATGGCCTCTAACTCACAGAGGTCTGCCTTCCTCTGGCTTCCCAGCACTGGGATTAAAGGTGTGCACCACTATGCCTAGCTTATTAAATTTATCTTTAACTGATAACTATAACAAGAAGTGTACGTTATGTTGGAGCAATGTGATATTTTGATGCATGTGTAAAGTTTGTGGTGTTGAACTTGGTATAAGGTCTGTTGAAACCTCCATCAGTTCCTGTGGTAAAATATCCTGATTCTAAGAAATCACCATCATCTGTAGTCAGTTTACCCATGCTTATCACACCACACTTATAGAACAACCCTTGTAAAAATTAGCGTCTTTGAATTAGCGTCCCCCTGTTCCTCTTTCCCTCTTTACAAAAACAAATTTTATTTAATTTACAGAAAGATTAGTTTGCCGGGTGTGGTGGCGCACACCTTTAATCCCTCCCTCTGGAGGCAGAGGCAGGTGGAGTTTTGTGAGTTCAAGGCTAGCCTGGTTTACAAAGCGAATTCCTGGACAGCCAGGGCTACGTAGAGAAACCCTGTCTCAAAAAAATTTTTTTGCTTTATTTTTATAAAATTATTTGCCAAGTGCAATTATTACCAATACTGATTTTATTAATAACATTCCTGTAATATCAATTCCGAATTAGTTGTAGGGGAGAAAACAAGTTGTGATTGACAATCTTATAATAGATTTTTTAAAGCATAATTATGCTTATTTGGGTTTTTTTTGTTTTTATTTTTCATTTTTTGAGGCAGTGTCTCCGTGGCCCAATCTGGCCTTTACCCTCTGAGCTCCCTCCTGCTTGTTTCTACAAGCATAGGCCTTGTAGGTGTGCAACAGGCTGAACAATAACCGTGCTTCTAGTGATGTTCTGAGAAATACACGTTATTGTAGCACTGGCCAGAAGACTGCTTTTCAAAACGGTGCTTCTTTTCTTAATATTTATTGATTTTTATGTGCATTGGTGTTTTATCTGTGTAAGGGTGTCAGGTCCCCTAGAACTGTAGTAACAGACAGTTGTGAGCTGTCCTGTGGGTGCTGGGAATTGAACCGGAGTCCTCTGGAAGAGCAGTCAGTGTTCTTAGCTACTGAGCCATGCCTCCAGACGCCCCCTCCCCCCCAAAATGGTGCTTAATAGGACAGCTGAGTTCATTCTTTAATTTTTACTTTTGTTTGGAAACACACACTTATGGAATGCTGAGACTCACAGAACCGAGTTTAAGGATGTGAAAGGTCTGTCTTCTGTTCAGGGTACCCCTCACTGTAGCACTCACTGGCTTCGAAATCACCCTGTAGACCAGGCAGTCCTTGAATATCTGGAGCATTAAAAATCTACTGGTGGCGAGAGGGACAGACACAACGGCCTCTGCCTAGAGCCACTGTCACGTGGAAGTGGTGAAGCAGGACAGTCAACTGAGTTTCAAGCAAGCCTCAGAAACAGTGGCGGAACCCTGTTTTAGGTCGAAAACCGGGTGCAGAGATTGCTACCGAGGGTATTGCAGTGGGTGCGGGAATGGAAGAGAGGTAAGCTACGCAAGAGAACGGTAGTGACAACCGGAAGAGAAGGGAAGTGGAAATGTTCGAACCTGACGACAGACCTCAGTGGGAAAACAAGAGGCAGGAGTAGGTGGGGACCGAGCTTGGAAATTTAACTGGGAAAATATTACTAACACCAAAAAAGGAAGTTGGGGAGTGACCCATCAGCTGGAAGACACAATAGTTTCACTTTGGAATATTCTGTGATGAAGAGCAGAGATACCTAGGCAAAGGTACTTTAGTAACATTGCAACTGTGGGTTAAGATGGTCAGGTTAAAATTGTTGAAAGATTTTAGATTAAGTGAAAAGAATTGATAGTTTCGAGCTACAGGTTCTGAAGTGTTTGTTCTGAGAGGCAATGTAGGCAGTGAATCTCCAAGACAAAGCACACAGCTCTAGTGGATTTCCTCTAAGGCCCACAAAGAAAAAGAATGACAAAAGCAAGTCAGGGCGAGAAAGAGAAGAGCATTCAGAATGCCCCAGGCGCGGGAGGGGGCGCTTGTTTGTAAGTAGAATACCTCTAGCCAGAGGCCTTCTAGGTCTTTAACTTTGAAAGGGGAATTATTCACCGAAAACAAAAGAGTGAATGCAGACCTTACAGGAAATGAGGTGCTGAAGTAGAGGGAGCTTGGGGAACTAGGAGAGTGAAAGTAGTTTCTCTCCCAGGGAGTGAGCTTGAGACGAGCTATCTAAGATTGGGAAGATCACGAATAACTTTGCTAGGGCTCTCAGATACCATTATCTTTTTTCTCTCTTCTCTCCCTCCCTTTCCTCCCCCTCTTAATCTCTATCTCCTAGCTGGTCCGCTGCCGGTCTGTGACTCCTCAATTCTGGTTTAAAGGTGTGCACCACCACTCTGGGCCCAGCTTTATTTGATGCTGAGTTTTTTTGTAGTTGTTTTAAGTTTTGGGATTAAAGTCTCTCTGAACAGATCCTGATCCCCCTCCCTCACTTCCTGTGTTGGGATGCTGGTGAGTGTCCAGCCTGGTTTAGATTTCCTTACTTCTGTATCACAATAATACTTTTTTTTTTTTGCATGCATCAAATTTCAATATAAGCTAATGTTTTTAGTCTTCAAGGAAGGAGTGAACATGAACTTGGAGCTCAAAAGCATGCAATAAACGAATGCTTTAACTAAACTGGTCAACCAGTCAGAGCGTGTATCTTCCTGTGTGTGCATCTTACTGTGTGTGCATCTTACTGTGTGTGCATCTTACTGTGAGTATCTTACTGTATGTGCATCTTACTGTGTGTGTATCTTACTGTGTGTGCATCATACTGTGTGTGTATCTTACTGTGTGTGCATCATACTGTGTGTATCTGATGTGTAATTGTGTGTCTTACTGTGTGTGTATCTGATGTGTAATTGTGTGTCTTACTGTTTGTGTATCTGATGTGTAATTGTGTGTCTTACTATGTGTGTATCTTACTGTGTGTGTATCTGATGTGTAATTGTGTATCTTACTATGTGTGTATCTTACTGTGTGTGTATCTGATGTGTAATTGTGCATCTTACTGTGACAATTAGGGAACCACATTTCCTTGAGTAGCAGCTTCGCAGTCAAATTGCACTAGAATCCTTTTGCACGTTTCTGAAACTGACAATTCACCTCTTAATTCCAGCGGATTCATGTAACTGAAGCCTTGTTGCCCGTTTATTTAGCAACCTGTCATCCTTGAAAACATTGTAAAGATCAACATTTGACTCTGTCTCGGTAAAATTTCAGCTGTCCCCATTTATCGCTTAGTGAACGTGACTGTGAAACCAAACCAAAAAAAAAAATATTTATAAATGGAAGGAAGAATTAGTTTTGCTTTGTTTTGTTGAAAGGGAAAGACGCTTAGCTGCAGATAAATATGTCTCTGGCTCCATCTTCTGTACAGAGTGAAAATGAACATCAAAAGAAGGGACTGTGGCGGCTCCCTCAGAGAAGCTCACATCCAAGCTCCTTCTTCCCAGTCCTTCTCTTTCTCGCTGTCCTCTTGCTTAATCTATATAGAGGTCTTTTAACAAACTGCAACTCTGCTTTAAAAAAATGTACCTGCTAAACCACTTGCTATCTATTTAATGTTTGCTGGTTTTTGGAGACAAGGTTTCTCTTAGTTTTGGAGCCTGTCCTGGAACTTGCTCTGTAGACCAGGCTGCCCGCAGACTCACAGAGATCTACTTGCTTCTGCCTCCTGAGTGCTGGGATTAAAGGAGTGCACCACCACCCCCTGGCTTGATATCATTTTTTTTATAAAGCTTGGTTAATCTTTTAGGATGTTTATATTTAGCAATGCAGTAAATATTTACTATGTTTTAGGAACTATACTAGATGCCAGTGAAAGGATTTTTATGTATGACCTGAAGACAAAACTGGTGCTTAAGCTCCTTAAGCTTAAGTCTTTGGGTTCTCTTAAGGGAATTTTGAAAAATCAACAAATGACAAGAAAAAAGGATGCTAGTTTTGTCTTTCAGAGGGGAAGGGAATCTATTCCCTCTATGATTAGGTTTTGAGCTGCAGATTTAAAGTCTACAATGACTAAAAGAATGGTTGCTGGCTTAGTGGCTAAAAGTGTTTGCCACCAAGCTTTACCTCCTGAGCTTGGCTCCCCAGGACCCTCACTGTGGAAAGAGAAAGCTGACTCCCGGAAGTTGTGCTCTGACCCCCACCTGTGTACTCTGGCATGAATGGACCTATGATTACATGTGCTAAATAAATAAATTGAAATAAAAACTTATGAACAGTATGTCTACCTCCAAACCCCTGGGAAAAATAAATTGTTTAGAAGCAAAAGCTAGGAAAAGTTTTCAGTTTTGCTTAGTGACAAGATCTCCTGTAGCTCAGGCTAATCCTGAACTAGCTATGTAGGTACGACAACCTTGAGTTTCTGATCTCCCATATGCTGGGATTACAGGCATACATTGTCATGCCTGACTTAAAGCTAAGGTGATGCTGCATATCGCTGAATTGTATAAAGAGGAACAACATCCATTTATCTGGATTTTCTGACCATCAGACATTGTATTCATGTATTAAAACATCACACATTTGTGTAACTATCATGTGTCAATTAAAAATAAAAGTAGCTTTTAAAGGAAGAGAAAAACCCCTTCCACTCTTGGAAGTTTTCCTGACTTTCCCTCACTAAGTCTATTTTTTTTTTTTTTTGCTTAGAAAAGAAGGAACAAAGTCAGGTGGTGGTGGTACATACCTTTAGCCTCAGCACTTGGAAGGCAGAGGCAGGTGGATCTCTGTGAGTTCGAGGCCAGCCTGGTCTACAAGAGCGAGTTCCAGGACAGACTCCAAAGCTATAGAGAAACCCTGTCTCGAAAAAAGAAGAAGAAGAAGAAGAGGAGGAGGAGGAGGAGGAGAAGAAGAAGAAGAAGAAGAAGAAGAAGAAGAAGAAGAAGAAGAAGAAGAAGAAGAGGAGGAGGAGGAGGAGGAGGAGGACGAGGAGGAGGAGGACGAGGAAGGAAGGAAGGAAGGAAGGAAGGAAGGAAGGAAGGAAGGAAGGAAGGAAGGAAGGAAGGAAGAGCATCTAAATTTGACTTTACCTGAAACTTTTGTCTGCTGATTGATTATCCAACAAAAGAGAAAATAGCTTAAGACTTCATTTCTGCTTAAACAACATGAACATTACTCAATTATCTGGAATCATCTTGTACGTGTCATCTTTGATTCCACTGCTCAAGAGGCAGAAGCAACCAGACCTCCATTAGTTCTGGGCCAGCCTGGTCTACATATCAAGTTCCAGACCAACCAGAGACACATAGTGGAGCCCTGTCTGGGAAAAAGAAATTCATCAAGACAGCTCTCTCTTCTGTGGGACCTTTGCTGTCACTTTAGAGTCAGCCTTGTGCTGTGTGCTCTGGAGACATAGAAAGCATAGGGAAGATTTTATGTGTAGGAAGCATCCTTGTGTGTGTAATTTTTTAGAAATTTAAGGATGAGAGCAAGTGTATAGTTAATGTAACAAAATCAAGAACAAAATCATTCACACCACTATTTAATTAAATCAAAAAGAGAGAAAAGAAGAAAAGACAGACTGACTTAATATTGCTTTAAGAGTCAGCTGAGATAAAAATTCCCAAATGAAATATTTACAATGCTTGGTTATAGTCCCACTTACTGAGGTCGTTAAAGTGCCTTTCTGTTGTATGTCTGAGTTGGCTTTGGTACACATGAAGAAGGACCTGTCCCTGCTTTATACCATGCATGGCCTTGATAGGCAGCACCCTGTCTTACAGAATTTTCATTTATTATAAACGTAAAACCACACAATTATTCCTTTAAAAATCCTGTATCATAGTAATTATAAATGCATTAATAATATTTCAGCCAGAAAGGGTACGATGACCAAAACTGAAAACCCACCCTACTGGGTGCTCAGGAAAAGCTTCAGTTTACTTACCGATAACAACTGATAATGGGTAGTAAATTAGTTACTATTTGTTATTGGCATAAAATTAAGTCCAAAATTACTGTAGCAAGATTCGTACGGCCTCAAGACTCTTGTGACTTTTAAAATTGGTTTATCTTTTTTATTTGTGTGTGTGTATGTGTTTGTGTGCCATGTGTGTGCAGGAGTTCTTGGAAGCCAGGAAAAGGCATTGGATCCCTTGGTGGTGGAGTTATAGGCAGTTGTGCGCCATCATATGGGTGCTGGAAACCAAATTCAGTTCTTAACTATCTCTCTAGCCTCTAGTTTCTTGGCGGTTCCTGCCATCCATTAGGACACAGTACCTGAGCTTATAATAAACCCCACCTTAAAGTATGAGTTTTATTTAAAAACTTCCCAAACTTCTTCAGACTCAAATTATCTTCCCCAGTGGTCACCCATAGAAGGTAGATTTTCTGCAGTTAGCCTTCCAAGTTGATGTTTGTTTATGTTTATAAAATTGTTTTATTTTGAGACAGGGTCTCACATAGCCAAGGTTGGCCTTGAACTCTAGAAGCAATCCTCCTGCTTCAAACTCCCAAGTGCTGGGATTACAGGTCTGCAGCCATGTGTTGCTTGGAGTTCCATGTTTGGGTAAAGATACTGAAAACCTAGACTTCTGCGTGAGATCTCAAAAAACAAAACAAAACAACAACAACAACAAAAAAAAAAAACCGCTGCCATGCATTTGACAGGCTAAGAAGAAGAGTCAGCATGAGAAACAGATTGCTTCAAAGTCATAGGAAAAGAACCAGGAATAACCGAAGGTAAACACACAAAAAGAACTGAGAAAGAAGTAACCCAGCTGAACACAGCCCCAGCAACATAGCTTCCTGCTGGGTGGAGGGAAAGCAGAGGCCTCATAAGGAAGGCAAGCCTGTTGCAAAAAACGTACTGGCAATCCTGTAACAGGCCCCCAGCACTTAGTACAACTGACTCCATGATGGTCATACCGTTCAGGCTGTAAAACTCGGCATGTAGATAACACCACCTGTCAAAATGAAAGCAAAGACCTGGTCCATCAAAGTCCATAGTTCTGGGAAAGTCTCTAAATGTGCTAACCTTGTGTTTTGGCTTCTATAGTTCTGAGTCTGGCTAGCTATTCTTGCAAGAACATACTTTTTGTGCTTCAAAGCTCAACCCTGGAAAAGCTCAGTTCTACACCAGGATCCTGAACACTCAGTGTTCAGGCTAACAAAGGCTTCCTATTGGCTTAAACTCACGAAGGAGCAATCTTCTCAATGCGTCAGTCTTTTCTGGTGGATTCCACGCAATTCCTACCTTCAACATAAGCCCATAGCCCTGACAGGACATGTTTTGGTGAAGCAATAATTCACCTGGCAGAGCAGTAGAGAAGAATCTCACTTTGCCACACTGTGTGGCAAAGAGGACAGTGATCAGCTGCAATCTTGAGAGAAAAATTATTAATGAAAACAAACTGAGCCACGGAATAAAGGTAAGCCACCGAACCCTCATTGCCCCAGGGTGAGAGACAGCCCCAGGAGAGAGTTGTGGGAAAAGAAGGCGTGGCTCAGGCAGTGAAGGGCACGGAGAAACTTATGACCTCTGCCCTGGTGGCAGAGAGCACCGCGCAGTTTCTGAAAACAGCCCTGCGTATGATTGCCAATGGGTCGATCTCTGGCGCCACCTATTGTCCCACAGCCGCCAGGCTCTAAAGGCCAAACCCAGTTGGTACTCAAGATTTGAAGATACAAAGCCAGGTCCTCTTAATGTGGCTGGTTTCTGCACTCTTGGTGCAATTGGTGTGTGTGTAGGGGGGAGGTCCGCCCTCAGCTAGAATGCAAGCCCACCAGGTGGCAAAGATTGGAGTGTCCCTGGAAAGTGACAGAACCGGCTTGGCCGGCCCTACGAACTGAACTGCAAAGCCAACAGGAGCTCTAGG
>NC_022034.1:34293710-34295499 GCF_000317375.1 Microtus ochrogaster | reverse complement strand
TTTCTCTATAGCTTTAAAGCCTGTCCTGGAACTAGCTCTTGTAGACCAGGCTGGCCTCGAACTCACAGAGATACGCCTGCCTCTGCCTCCCGAGTGCTTGGATTAAAGGCATGCGCCACCACCGCCCAGTTTAAGATTTATTTTTTATTGGGATCATAGAGATAGACCAGTCATTAAGAGCGTTTGCTGATCCTCCAGTGGACCCAAATTCAGTTCTCAAGACTTGTGTCAAGCAGCTCAAAACTTCCTGAAACAAACAAACAAGCAAACAAGCAACAAACAAATCTGCCTGTAATACCAGTAAATACCAGCTCCAGGGACCCAATGTCCTCTTCTAGCTTACATGGGCACCTGCACAGAAACAACACATATACATGTAAATAAAAATTAAAACAAAAATTTTCCTCTTATTGAAAATAAGAAAAATAAATTATTTCTCACATAATATATTTTGTTTATGGTTTCCCCTGCCTCTACTCCAAGTTCTTCCCTCCTCCCACCCAGATCTACCTCCTTTCTGTCTCCTAAGGGACAATGATAAAATAAAATAAAAAAGATGAAACAAAAACTCACATTTTGGAATTGAACAAAACAGAGAAAAAAAGAGTTCAAGAGAAGATGTGAAAATCAGAGAACCTACGCTTGGGAATCCCATAAAAACACTAAACCAGAAGCTATAATATACACAAAAGACCTGTAGGGCAAAAGAAAGAAGGGGGACATATAAATTTTTGGGGGGACATATAAATTAAACTTAAATTTTTTTTTTAAATTTAAAAAAGTCTGGAGATGACATTATGAGATAAGGAAACTTCAAAGATGTGTTTGAATTGGTTTTCTGTTGGCCATCTACTGCTGGGCATGCAGCCTACCTTTAAGATTTTCCTTTTGAGACTCTCTTGGGAAAAATATATATTTCAATATACAAGTGGTTATCAACTGGGGATAACCTCTGGGTTAGGAATCAGGGCATGTGTCCACTTCAGCTTACAGCCTAGGACCCCATCTGGTGCAGACCCATGCAGGCCCTGTGTGTCTTGATCTCAGTGGATCCATACATACATCAATTCTCTTGATTTAGAGGGCCTTGTTTCCTTGGTGTTGTTATTCCTTTCTGGTTTTCAAATTCCTTCTGACCCACTCCTCTTCAGCAGAGTTCCTTGAGCCCCAAGAGAAATGATTTAATGGAACATTCTATTTAGAACTGAGTGTTCCAAAGTCTTTCTCTGCATATTGTCTGGCTGTGGGTCTCTGCATTTGTCCCCATCTCCTGCAGGAGAAAGCTTCTCTGGACATGGCTGAGCAAGGCCGTGAGCTATGGGTATAGCACAATGTCATTAGGAATCACGTTTTTGTTACATACTTTTAGTAGAACAGTAGTATTTGGCTTTACCTTAAGTCCCTGGACTATCTTGGTCACCCAAGCAATGTTGTGTTTGGGTCCCAGCTCATGAAGTAGGTTTTAAGTCAAATCAGGTATAGGTTAGTTACTGTTGTTTTTAAACTAAGTCTCTATCTTTTCATTTTATCAGTTAAGACTCAGGAGCCATCTGTAATAAGATCTGGTGCCCTCTTTTGGCACCCAAGCATATGTGCAGGTAGAGCACTATATGCATAATAAACAAATGAAAATTTATTTATTTATTTATTTACTTATGTTTTTTGAGACAGGGTTTCTCTGCATCTTTGGAGCCTATCCTGGAACTATCAAAGAAGATTTATTTAAAAAGAAGAAAAGAAAAAGGAGGAGAAGGAGAATGAGGAGGAGGAGGAGGAGGAGGAAGAGGAG
>NC_022034.1:34292871-34293610 GCF_000317375.1 Microtus ochrogaster | reverse complement strand
GGTTGTGAGCCACCATGTGGTTGCTGGGAATTGAACTCAGGACCTTTGGAAAAGCAGGCAATGCTCTTAACCTCTGAGCCATCTCTCCAGCCCCTGGTTTTGATTTTTTTATGATGATCATGATGGATAGGAAAGTCTTGGGAAATCAAGTAGTTAGTAAATATTCCTTCATAGTTCTTATTTAATACTGAACTCTAGGGCCATATATAAACAACACAGAAAATAGAGTTAAATAAGAATAAAAACAAGCACAGAGTTGGGCCTGTCCTGGCTGAGAGCAGCCGAGAAACCTCTAGCTTCCTACAAGAAACCTCATGGCTGGTCCCCAAAAGAAAGGACAAAGGCCAGTTGATATGCCCTGATGGTGCTTAATTTTATCTATTAGTTAATCGGAGTCAGGCGTGGTGGAGCACATCTTTAAGTGCTGTGGAGGTAGAGGCAGGTGGGTCTCTGTGAATTCGAGTCTTCATCGCCATCTTCTTTTGTAACCTACTGAGTACAGTTAATGCCTCCTCTATGTGCATAGGCATAGGGTTATGCACCAGAAAGTGTGCAATCTACTGTGGGCAGAAACCTGACTCTCCTTCCCTCAGCATCCAGTACCTGAAGCTGGACACTGAGGGATGGAGTCGCTTCTATCCATATTGTAGTATTGACTGGCTTGATCAATCTCGTCTTCAGATGGGCTATCTAAACTAAAAACTAGAGTCAAACTGCTACACAGATAAAACAGACTCAA
>NC_022034.1:34289968-34292021 GCF_000317375.1 Microtus ochrogaster | reverse complement strand
TTTATGGCATTTTCATTTGCTTATCATTCTAGTTTGGTATCTGGTAAAAACAAACTTATGAAGGAAAGTCTTTATTTGGCTCATGGTTTACAATCCATCACTAAGTCAGGACAGGATCTCAAGGCAGGATCCTGGAAGTAAGAACTGAAGCAGGTTGGGTGGTGGTGGCACATGCCTTTAATCCCAGCACTCGGGAGGCAGAAGCAGGCAGATCTCTATGAGTTTGATGCCAGCCTGATTTATAAGAGCTGTTTCCAGGACAGGCTCCAAAGCCACACAAAAACGCTGTGTCGGACAATAAAAAACAAAACAAAATAAAACAAAAAAAGAACTGAAGCAGAAGCCATGATGGCACACAGCTTATTTGTTTCCTCTCTATGATTTACTCAGCTGGCTTTCTTATTTTGCCCAGGACCACCAGCCTGGGAGTGGACCTTACTCAAAGTGGGCTGGACCCTCCCACATTAATCATTAATAAAAAAAAATGCTCCCCCCAGACTTGCCTACAGGCCAAGCTAATGGAGACAATGCCTCAGTTGAGGGACCCTTTTCCCAGGTGACTCTAGTTTGTATCCAGTTAACACAAACTAACCAGCACCCTTAACTTAATCCACACATGGTGCTACTTCCCCCACTCCTCCAGCCACTGGTCCAAAGTAGTCTTTCTTTGAATTTCATATCCTATCTGTGTATACAATAATGTGTGTGGGCAGGGAGTTGTCTCAGCTTCATATATAGGAGACAACACTCAATATTTTCCTTTCCTTCCTCCCTCCCACTATCCTCTTGTGTCTTCAATATTTTAAAAGGCAATATTTATATGCATGATATTTAAAATATGGTTGTATACATTTGTGGTGCTAAGACTCCAGATATTGAGGCAGGAAGACCGTGAGTGCCAAGCTCTTCTAGGCTCTATAGTAAGACACTTTCTCAAAAAAAAAAAATGAAACTTAAAGAACAATTAGTTCTAAGCCATAGATGCGTGAGTTCTGAACTTACAGGGGTTTAAGAAATTTTAAGAATTAAGGGAAACAATTACTCAATACTAAACATGCTACATGTTTGACACACAGTTTCAAAGTTTTTATTATTATGAAATGAAGCAATTCCACTAAAATAAGAAACAAGGCAAGGTTGTGTACTTTCTCCATATCTGTTCAATAAAGTACTTGAAGTCTTAGCTAGAATAATAAGTCAACTGAAGAAGATCAAAGGTATGCAAAGTGGAAAGGAAGAAGTCAAAAATATCTATATTTTCAGATGAAATGATACTATACATCATTGACCCTAAAAATTCACCAAGGAACTCCTACAGCTGATGAAAACCTTTCAGTAAAGTGGCCAGATACAAGATTAACTCAAAATATCAGTAACCATTCCATGTATAAATGACAATGGACTGAGAAAGAAATCAGGGAAATAACACTTTTCACAATTACCTCAGATAATATAAAATATCTCAGAGTGCGGTGGTTTGAAAGAAAATGGCCCCCAAAGGGAGTGGCACTATGAGGAGTTGTGGCTTTGTTGGAGGAAGTGTGTCACTGTGAGGGTGGGCTTTGTGGTCTTCTTTTCTCAAGTTTCACTCAGTGTGACAGCCAGTTGACTTCCTGTTACCTTTGAGTCATGATGTAGGACTCTCAGCAACAGCACCACCTCTGCTTCCATACCACCATGCTCCCTGCCATGATGAGAATGGGTTGGAATCCTGAAACTGTAAGCAGGCCTTCTCAATTAAATGTTTCCATTTATAAGAGTTACTGTGGTCATGGTGTCTCTTCACAGCAATAAAAAAATATCAGGTAACTAACCAAGCAAGTGAAAGATTTGTATGATAAAAAAAATTGAAGCCATTGAAGAAATAACTTGAAGAATATACCAGAATATGAAAAGATCTCCCATGTCATGGATCAGTAGGACTAATAAAGTAACAATTGCCATCTCAGCCGGGTGGTGGTAGTACCACCTTTAATTCCAGCGCCTGGGAGGCAGAGACAGGTGGATCTCTGTGAGTTCAAGGCCAGGCTGGTCTACAAGAGCTAGTTCCAGG
>NC_022034.1:34287284-34288056 GCF_000317375.1 Microtus ochrogaster | reverse complement strand
AGCAGGCACTGCGCACCCCCCAATTAATTATACATTATTAACACTAGTTAAAATAACCACTTAAAACCTGCAATTTCAATTCTAATATCTGGGTCATCTCAAGGATGCTGCTAGCTGATATTTTCTGTTGTCCCTGTCTTAGCTTCTATTAAGGCAATGTTGGATCACATTTTTATAATACTTTTTTTGAGAATGTGGATTATGTAATCCCCCCCCATGATGTGTGGTTTTAGCAGGCAATTATCTTACTATAACTTGTATAGGACAGGATGATTTTACATTTAGACTGTGGTAATTCTGTCCATCCCTGGGGCTATCTAGAAATCTGGGGTTGTATCTTGGTGATAAGGGCAGTGAACTCATCATTTGAAATGTAGTTTTAAATTCAATTTTGCCCTTAAGGCAACTAAGGATGGTTTATATGTTGATAAATGATACCTGACATGACCAGTTAAATTTTCTGACTTGACTCTTATATCCAGAAGGACATCAAAAGACTCACTAGAAGCTTGTCGACAGTTCTTCTGAAACCAAGACATATCACACAATTCTTGGCAATTGAGTCTGAGATGAAACATATTTATTGTGACTATGTCAGATCCAAGGACCTATGTCTGGAAGTTCACAGCCCCAAATATTAGCCTGCTCTCCTCCTTCCTGCTATACTTCATTGTCTTGAGGACAAGTTTTATGTGAATTGTCTTATGTGCTTTATAAGTCTTTTCTCTTTCTTTCTTTCTTTCTTTCTTTCTTTCTTTCTTTCTTTCTTTCT
>NC_022034.1:34285248-34286014 GCF_000317375.1 Microtus ochrogaster | reverse complement strand
TATTTTGTTTTAAATTGTGGTGTGTGTGTGCGTGTGTGCAGCAGCAATAACAAAAAGGCTTCTCTGACCAAGGCTGAGAGCAGCCCAAGTATATCTAGAAAGGTAGAAGGCAATTGAACACTATGGCCACTTAGCAAAATGACAAAAGGAGGCTCTACAATCTGCTCAGCAGTGGCCTTTTGACCATCACTAGAGTACCAGATGTGAAAATTTCTCCAAATGAGGAGGTCTCCAATCCAATCTAGGTTCCCCTAACAGTCACGCCACTATTATATCAATAGGCATATCTTGCCTGTAAGGTTAGTACTGCAGCATACAGGGACCAGCACTGGTATGACCACTGATATATTTTCTCCCCAAACAGCCTGCACAGCACTCTAGTACTATGAAAGCTAACTGTCAGAGAGGACTTTCCCAATCATTTTGAGATCAATGTCTGAAGTCAGAGTTTTTTTTGTCAGGACAGGCCGGCTCTGTCCCATCAGTCGCCTCCCGAATAATCACACTGAGACTTAATATTAATTATTAAATGCTCAGCCGATAGCTTAGGCTTGTTTTCTTTTAGCTAGTTCTTAACTTAAATTAACCTATTTCTGTTAATCTGTGTGCTACCCTGAGGCTCACTTACCTCATCTATGATCTTTCCATCTTCAGACTCCTCCCTTCTTCTTCTCAGCATTCTCTCTGTCCCCCAAATCCTAGCTATCAGCCAATCAGCTTTTTTTTTTTAAATTTATTTATTTATTGAGGATTTCCGCCTCCTCCC
>NC_022034.1:34267679-34273382 GCF_000317375.1 Microtus ochrogaster | reverse complement strand
ATCTATTTCTAAACTGGATCTTTGAGTTAAGAAGACATGCCTTAAATCCAGATCTTGTAGCAGGAAAGACACAGCTTTAATCTGTACCACATCTTCTGCTGGCAGCCCATGTAAGGACAGAAGACAGACGCTTTCGCTCTTTTGTCTGCTTGCTCTTGCCTTGCTAGCAAGTCTATTTCTTCACTGCCATTAGAGCCTCATGGACTGAGCAACTGCTGTGTTCTGAAACTTTCCATTCATATCCAGACATTGTTGGATTAGCTACACTGCAGTCTGTATGGCATTCTAATAAATCCCATAAATTATGTATACATTTACCCTAGAGCATGCTGACTAATACAAATAGTAAGGCCAAATTTGCAAAATATATTATCTAATTGGCAAATGGATTTCAATTATTGTTATTATTATTATTATTATTATTAATTATTACAATTTGGAGGGACATATTTCATTAGCCCAGGCTAACCTCTGACTCACTATGTAGGTGAAGCTGGCCTGAACTAATCCTTCTGCATTAACAACCTCAGTTCTGGGATTAAAAACCTGGACCACTGCCTTGGCTGAGTTCATTTCAAGTGCAGATGACTGGAATCATTGCATAGATATACTGCATCTGAGTTTTGGGGTAGAGGCCCATAATTTATGCAGATACACATTAGCCATAGTGAGTACCTGGAGGCCAGGGGATGACTCTGTGGAGTCTGCTCTCTCCGACAAATACAAGGGTTACAGAAATTGAACTTGGGTCCTCAAGTTTACACAGCAAGTGCCCTTTATATATTGAGCCACCCCGTCTGCCTGAGAGCCTCTGTATTTTCAGAGATCTGTGGGTGATTTTCAAGCATGCCAAAGTTGCTTTAGTGATTCCAGGAACTGGGAACCTTGAGTTTGATGAAGGTTTTCTCTCTCATGTGGACTTTAACCCAACAGTTAGGATGCCAGAAACTCATATTCACACAAAACCTTAGCTTGGTCCAAGTTCTCGCCTCAGTAACTTGAGGGATGAAGTTCTATAACCTCAGGAGATGAGTTTCAATCTTGGAAGGATTTTGATTTAGGGAGCTGAAAAGGGGGAAGACCAATTGCCTGTATAACAAAAATGAGCTGTAGGAAAGAGGGTTCAGTTTCATCCCCTATACAGCAAAAGTGGGTTGCAGGAAATAGGTTCCGTTTCTTGGTTTTCTCATCTGCAAACGGGAAATGATAATAATGCCCATTTTGGGTTTGTCATCTGAACTAAGGTAGAGCCCACATATGACTTAATGTAGTTGAGTAATAACTGTGGATCTGGTATACTTTATTATTTAATCATCGCATATTAGCATTGATGTCAAAATGACATAAATCTGCAACCCCGCATAATAAACTATTTCTCCCCAGAGAACTAAGAAAAAGCTGGCTCTTTTCAATTTCTCATTCACTTACCCATATATTAAAATAAGTAATTGCCACCAGCTGCAGGGTCCGGGTACTTCAGTATGCTAAGGGTACTGCATTGAACACTGTGGGTCCCCTGGCCTTAAGGTGTTTACATCTCAGTGGGAGATAAAGCAAAGGATCTCATTCCATATTCTTACACTTTGAAGTAGTGTATTAGTTACTTTTCTGTCGTTATGAAGAACAGCATGCAAGGCAATTTATAGAACAGGGAGTTTACAAATAGCGAGTTTATACTTCCGGAGGGATAAGCATCCCTCACAGCTGGGAATTATGGCAACCGGCAGCAGGCACGGCAGTGGCAAGAAGCTGAGAGCCCACATCTCAACCACAAGCACAAAACAGAGAAAGCAAGCGGAAGTAGTGGGAGCCTTTAAACTCTCTAAGCCTTCCTGCTTAGACACACTTCCTCCAGCAAGGCCTCAACTGCCCCAAACAGTGCCACCAACCACAGAACCAGAGTTCGAATACATAACTCTAATGGGGTCCATCTTCATTCCAACCACAGTAAGTACCATCCTAACCCTAAGTACAATCCCCTCACTACTGAAAAAATAAGGTGGCAGGGTTCTGGGCAATTGCATGTCTTGTTTTTTCCGAAGGCGGTGCGGTACTCTGCTCACGCGGAGTGAAGGAGAGAAATAACAGCTCTTTCCAACACCTAGCGATACCACACTAACATCATCATAAAAACATAGAGACTTTGTCCAAAGGTGGAGTATGTTTAACATGATATTCAAATTGGTGCTATTTTAAAGAAAGGAGGCCAAACAGATTTTGCTGATAAGCCATTTCACCCATGTCCACGGAGACAGTAATTGCTCCGGGAGGCCTATCTTCAGGAGCAGGGTGGCGTGGACATATTGGACAAGACTGCAGCTTTGCAGAATGTGCTTCTGCAGGAGTAGCTTAGATAAGATATGCTAAGAGGGTTCAATTAAGTTTGCCCGAGGTTGATGGCACTCACCGTCTTTGACTTTTATAAGAGGTTGTATAATCGTGTTGTCATAATTTAAAAGACTTAATAAAAACAGTGCTAATAGCCTTTTCATCATCTAAACTGTCTTCCCTGGAGAATTCCATTATGGCTTCTGATAAACTCCTAGAAAGAATATGCAGGATGGGAGCTATTTATATGGTTGTGTTCATATTTTTAACAGCAATGTTTATTTTATTAGAAACAACACCAAGAATATGCAAAAGGACTCGGAGCACTTAGTGTTCTCTAAAGTTATACTTCCTGCTAAATAGGTTAAATAAGATCCCTAAGCCTTGCTCTCAGAGCTTTCTCAATTTCAAACTGGAGAAATGCACCTTCGAGTACAGTCTTCTGCATGCGATCTTCTACACATGAAGGACAAGCAATGAATTTATAATGCATATATAAAATAAAGGTGAAGGGGCTGGAGAGATGGTTCAGTGATTATGAGCACTTGCTATTCCTGAAGACGTCCCTAGTTTGGTTCTTAGGGCCCACAAGCTCACAACTCTTTATAACTCCAGTTCCAGGGGATCTCCACCTTTTTCTTATCTCCATAGGTACCAGGAACACACACGGAGCACATGTATACAACAGGTACTCACATATGCACACAAAATAAAATAAATTCTTTACAAAAAGAAAATACAATAAAAAATCAATTCAGCTTTCATATAACACTATTAATAGCAGTAAGATTATATGGGTAATATATTTAATTAATAAAAACAATGGATAACCTGTTAGGGGAAAAATCACTTTTTAAAAAAAAAGATCATGTTTTTTTTTTGTGTGTGTGTGTGTGTGTCAGAATTTTTTTTTTCTGTATATATGTATGTGCACTTTGTGTGTGTGCTATGTGTCTGTCTGGTGCCCATGGAAGTCAGAAGCTGACCTGTGGAGCTGAACTAATGGATGTTTGTGAGTTACTGTGTGTCTGGTTCTCTGCAAGACCAAGTGCTCCTACTGAATCAACTCTCTGACCTCATTAATAATTTTTTAAAATAAACTTTAACTGCCGGGGGCTGGAGAGATGGCTCAGAGGTTAAGAGCACTAGCTGCTCTTCCAGAGGTCCTGAGTGCAATTCCCAGCAACCACATGGTGGCTCACAACCATCTATAATGAGATCTGGTGTCTCTTCTGGTGTATATATGTTAACAGAACATTGTGTGCACAATAAATAAATAAATCTTTAAAAAAAAACTTTAACTGCTGGAGATATAGCTTAGTGGAAGAATGCTTACATACCACATATGAGATTTTGCATTGAACCTTAGAACTCCAGAAAGAAATATTTTTTCTACAAAGCTAATAATTTAAGATAGCAAAATATAACAATGATAATGGTGTTATGATTTGGTTTTTTGAGAAAGGGTTTTGGAGCTTGTCCCGGAACTAGCTCTTGTAGACCAGGCTAGCCTTGAACTCACAGAGATCCGCCTGCCTTTGCCTCCTGAGTGCTAGGATTAATTCTGCCAATCTAAGAACATGGAAGATCTTTCCATTGTCTACTAGCAAGAGAGTCTTCGAGTTTGAGGACAGCTTTGTATTCAGAGCAAGTTCCAGGACAGTCAAAGCTACACAGAGAAACTCTGTCCTCAAATAAATAAATAAATAAGAAAATAAATAAACCACCAAATAAATACATACTGGTTTTGTATCTTACCACTTCACTTAGTGTTTATGAGAGTTCCATGTTGTCTGGTAGATCCTATAATGTCTTTTAAGTATAGGATCAGGTCATCTTCAAAATGGCAAAGTTTGACTTCTTCCATTTCTATTTTCATGCCTTGTATGTCTTTCTTTCATCTTACTGCAATATTAAAACTTTGAGTACTATATTGAGTAAGAGAGGCAAGAGTGGCCATCTTCATCCTATTTATGATTTTAGAAGAAGTCTTCTCATCTTGTCTTCACTTAGTACTTTGTTGGTTATAGGTTTGTTGTATATTGCCTTTACTGTTTTGAAGTATGTTCCATCTATTCCTAATATCTTCAGTGTTGACAAAGCTGTGGGCCGGTTCCTGCCACCTTGCTCCCGGCCTCCTGGCTAGCTTATGCCCTGAAATAACAACACACAAATTGTATTCATTTAAACACTGCCTGGCCCATTTGCTCTAGCTTCTTACTGGCTAATTCTTACATCTTGATTTCCCATTTCTATTTATGTGTGTAGCACCCCAAGGTGCGCTTACCGGGAAGTTTCTAGCCTATGTCCATCCTGGGTTGGAGCTTCATCATGTCTGCCTCAGAGAGGAGAGGTGGCATAGCATCTGTGCTCACTTCCTCTTCCTCCCAGCATTCTGTTCTGTTTACTCCACCCACCTAAAGGCTGGCCTATCAAATGGGCCTAAGCAGTTTCTTTATTAGCCAATGACCTTCCTCCATCACTTCAGTATTTGTATCATGAAGGCATGATTAACTTTGTCAAAGAATCTTTGACATCTAGTGAGATGATTATGTGACTTTCATCCTTAAGTTTGCTGATGTGTTATATTATATTCACAGATTTGTGTGTGTTAAGTCAACTTGGCATCTCTGGATGAAGCCCACTTTTTTGTTGTTGTTGTTGGGGTTTTTTTGTTTTGTTTTGTTTTGTTTTGTTTTTTTGGTTTTTCGAGATAGGGTTTCTCTGTGGCTTTGGAGTCTGTCCTGGAACTAGCTCTTGTAGACCAGGCTGGTCTCGAACTCACAAAGATTCGCCTGTCTCTGCCTCCCGAGTGCTGGGATTAAAGGCGTGTGCCACCACTGCCTGGCTTGATGCCTTCTTTTTTATGATGTATAATCTTAATTAATGTGTGTTACCAAGTTTGGTTCAACAAATTGTTGAGAAAGTTTCAATCATGTTCATCAGGAGAATCAGTTTGTAGTTTTCTTGGTTGTCTCTTTCCGTCTTTTGGTATTGAGATAACACTGGCTCCATAGAATGGATTTGGTAGTGTTTCTTTTCTTTCTACTCTGTAGAGCAAATTAAGAAGTATTGGCTAATACCAATCTTCCTGAAAGTTTGATAAAAATCCAGTAGTGAATCTGCCTCGTTAGTCCTGGCTTTTGTTTGAGAACAGATTTGATTACAGTTTTGATCTCACTTTTGACAATGGGTTTATTTAAGCTATTGATATCTTCTGGCTTTGGTAGGTTATATACATTTATAAATCCATCCATTTTTCTAGGTTTTCTCAATTTTTGAAGTGTAAGTTTTCAAAGTATTCTCTAAAAATATCCTGGATTTTTTTGGAGTCTGTTGTAATAACCCCCTTATCTTTTCAAATTTTGCTTATAT
>NC_022034.1:34262805-34267558 GCF_000317375.1 Microtus ochrogaster | reverse complement strand
AGAGAGAGAGAGAGAGACTTGAGGGAGTCAGTTATCAGTTCTCCTTTTTCACAGTGTTGGTCCCCAGGTCATCAAGCTTAGCAGGAAGCACCTTTAATTTCTGAGTCATTCACCTAGTCTTTATATTTATTATACTATACTATACAACTGATTATATCATATTATTTTAGAGACAATACTTCACTATGTAGCTCTGGCTGACTTGGAACTTTCTGTGTAGAGGAGGCTGGTTTCAGTCTCCCAGAGATCCACCTGATTCTGCTTCCTGAGTGCTGAGATTGAGGATATGAACCATCACACCAAATACCCCATCTTTAACTTAAAAAAAAAAAACATTTATTAGATAATGTTAGTAGGAATTCAACTTCTTCCATCACTGGCCTCTTCTGTCTTTCCTCTGTGTTGACTTCATGAAAAGCCTGTCTCTCTTCAGTGGCTGCTTGAGAATTGATCTAGTTTCCAGAAGTGGCTATCCTTAGCTCAAAGGGAGTAATTTTTCACAGAATTCATGAAAAATCACAGGAAGGGGCTCATTTTCTCATTCTTCCCCTATCACAGGAGGGAGGTCACAGCACCATGGATGCCCACACTCAATTCCTCTTACAAGCTTTGGATCTGGAGTTGGACCTGGCCTTGCTCAAACCAGCGTGAGTTATGGGGTGAGGTGGTATTACCATGAGAAAGGAAAATGACGATAGTCAGAAAATGAGCATAGCAACACAACACAGTTTTACCTGTTATAACACCTGTAAGACAATGTGAAGAAACAGGAAGTGCAAAGATTTACATCCCAATGCCAATTATTGCTTTGGTTATAATACTTTGTTCAAAATCCTAAACAAAACAGAACAACCTGAATAATCCTCTTGTCCACAGTACAAGAACTGTAAACTTGAAAAATGTAAAATGTATTAAGGGACTATTAAATGAATGGCTTAAAGTAGATTTTAGTGTTTATAAGGAAAGAATATTATATAATACAAAGAAATGAGGGCAAAATATAATGTAATATAATCTCTCTCTCTCTCCCTCTCTCATGTGTGTGTTTAAAAACACAGGAAGCAAAACTAGGAAAAGCTATTAAAATAATGATTAGTTCAAAAAAACTATCAGAATTAAAATATTCACAAAATGAATATTTTTGGAGTCTTATCCTATTATTTTCCTCATAATTTCCATATTTTTACATATGTTTATAATACACAGCTGAGGGAGTTTCTGCATTCTGATTGAAATTCTAATAACTACTTAAATTCTGACCGTGATTCAAGCATCTTTGTACAGTAGTTGAAGGAACACTCTTTCAATACATATCTCATAAAATCTGTTGTCAGGTGTATTTGTTCTGAAGCATATTATTCTTCTACAGGAGCCATAAATAACACCCGTGACTGACAGAGTGATTCATCTGTTCATTCATCCAACCACCATGATTTGCTGTAGGTATTAAAAAATAAACCCCAAAGGAATTTCTGAAAATTAGGAAAGTAAGAAAGATTTGGAATTACCATGGGTCAGTAGAAAGGCTTTTGCAGTGATTGGGATACGTCAATCATTCTTTGTTTTAAGTAGGGGAGGAACAATATGATGCCACCTACGCTGTCAGGACTATTGGGAGAGAAGAAATTACACTTGTGTAAGATGACATTTAATTGCAATCATAAAAGTAATTTAGGGCTCAGGATCCAGGTTTAGGTTTAGGGAAGAGGCTGCAGACACTAGCTTGGCTCATGAAGGTGGCAAGAGGTCCTTGAAGCAGAAAACGGGTCAAGGAGCTGGTGGGAAAATAAACATGAAGGACACAGAAAGCCCCCCATGACCACAGATGGAATTAAACCCGGGAGAAAAGTAGATTAAACCCACATCTGATGAGGGATGACATTCTATACATGTGTTGCTTTTTTTGGTAGTGAATAAAGCTGCTTTGGTCTCTGGCAGGACAGAATATAGCCAGGTTGGGAGAGATATATAGAGAGAGTAGGTGGAGTCAAAGAGACGCCATGTAACTGCTGAAGGAGAAAGATGCCTGAAACCTTTACTGGCAGGCCACAGCTTTGTGGAGATACACAGATTAATAGAAATGGATTAATTTAAGATCTACGAGTTAGTTAATAAGAAGCCTGAATCATGGGCCAAACAGTTCTGTAATTAATATAGTTTCTGTGTGATTTTTCATGTCTGGACAGTTAAGAAATGAACAAGCAGTCTCAGATTACACTGTTCCTTGTACCTGATATGATGGTGACTTAAACATTTCTATTCTACTTAAACATCTGGATTCCTTTCTGTTGCATCTTCACACACCTATAGTTATTATGAAGTGGTTGGTGTCTTGGAGCCTGCAAGTTCATTGTAATGAACTTTTGTAAAACAGACAAATCACAATGGCAGTCTTTTTGTAAAAATTCAAGAGTATTGAATCTTGTTAATGTGTGAGTATGTTATCAATGGTGAATTAATACTCACTTAAGGATAATTTTAAATTCATCTGTTGCCTTAGGTAGAGTAACCGGTTATAAAGGTTTTTGGATAAAGATTTTGTGCTAAGAATTTGTGGCTGCCCCCCTCTGAAACTTCAGCTTGATGAAAGGACATTATTCATGTGTCCAAGCTTTAGAGGGGACGCCTGTGGCCAAACCACATGCCAGCACTTCTAAAACTACTAAGAAAAAATGTAGACTGGCCCTCAAGGCCCTCTGTGTAGGGACTTCAGCTGACTGAATCATTATCAGTCAGGGTGATAGCCACAGGAGCCAATAGATGCAAGAACAAGGCCTTTCTTCCTTTTTAAAAGTCTATTCACTAAAGTGTTTGCTTTGGATTTAAATGCCAATTCATTTCTCTTTCTGCTGCTGGGCATTGAACCATAGCCCTTACCCCTGCTAAGAAAAATATGCTCTATCAATATGGTATACTCCTTATTCCTTTAAGGACTAAGTTTTATTATATTTTACTTCTGGATATGTACAAAAAGAAAAACATAAGCAAAATACATTAAAATAATAGTTAAGCTTGTCTCCTCGTACAGTCTGCTAAGCAACTCAATTTTTGATGCTTAACCTTTTTTATTTGCATATATTACTTATACACAACAGTGGCTTCCATTTTCATTTTTCTTACAGTTGTATTATCCTGAGTAAAAATCAAGGAAGATTAACAGTAAAGTACATCATTAATTTAATTGTGAATAAAATAAACATATAGAAAAGATTATGTAATATGTTGGTACAGTGGAATAAGTAATTAAAAATCAACCTTTGTACTATGAGAAATCCAGAAATCCATCCCTTTCCCCTTTTTAAGACATCTGTGTCTGTGTCTGTGTCTGTGTGTACCATGCCACATTTGTTGAGGTCTGAGGACAACTTTCATGAGTCAGTTCTCTCCCTCCTTCTCAGCCTGTAGCCCACTGGTCAGGCTTGGTGGCAAGTGCCTTTGAGTCACCTCGTTGCCCCTCTTTCCTTTCCCTTGCCACCACGTGACTAGTTTGGCCTTGAAGTCAATGTCCTCTTGCCTCCACTTCTACAGTACCGAGTCTGTGAGCTGTTACGTGTCAGAAGCGTCATGCACCCTTCCTTTGCTATTACAGTGACTGCAGACAGTTGTCATTACAACCGTTCTGTTTCTATGTGGTTTTTACGACGTTGACATGGAACAGACTTTCCTCTCTTATCTTTCTACCTCTCTCCATGGAAAGGGGTTATGAATTAGACCACAGGTGCCTGCATCTCTTGAGTCACAAAGAGGCAGCAGCAGCTGGATGGCTTTGAATACAGTCACGAAGTGAAGCCCACTTGAAGTAGTCATGACTCCCTCCCTGTCTGTGATTTATGAGCTGTACCCATATCAGAAACCAAGATAACAATCCAATAGCCTCCTAGCTAGGAGTCAGCACAGAGGGGAGCAGCCACTCCCCTGGGCCCCCTTGAGATTGTTGATGGTACCCAGTGAATACTCCTCCCTTGTCCTCATCGTCTCTTTCTTTCTCTCTCTCTTTCTTTTCTTTTGGACAACCTAATGATAATTGATACTGTTTTAGAGACTGAGTTTCACTGCAGACTCACCTGGAACTTAATGCATTGCTCATGCTGGCTTTAAGCCCACTCCTACCTCAGCTTCCCAAGTGTTGGAAGTATCAAGTATCATCATGGCTTCTTTTAACAGGATATGAAGGCAGTATCTTTCAACACACTGGGTCTGCTGATCTTACTGGCTAGATCCCCTTTGTCACTCACTGGGTGCATCCACCGAGGAGTAGAACATGACCTAGGTCAAGGAGACATGGATAGCTGTGTTCCCCTGCTAGAACCTCCAAACAAGCACTTTTCCTCCCCTTCCCCCCACTTCAGCCTCTCCAGTGCTGGGTTATAGGTATGCACCACAGAATCAGGCTGAAGACTTTCTCTACAGAGAAACACAAAGCAGGCACAATATCTTAGGGTGGTTTTGGAGTCTGTCAGAGGAGAGGCACTGGCTATTTCATCCTTTCTGCCTTTACGGCAAAGCGCAAATGTGACAAGTGTTGCTCCTTTCTGAAGCAGAAATTAGTGTGTCCAGATAGCCTGACACTCACTCGAACTCCCATTGTCGTGGTTCCAAAGGCCATTGCAATAGCTCCTCTCACACCCCTGTGATGGAGGAAGGTCATTGGTTGATTAAATAAAGAAGCTGCTTGCCCTGATAGGTTAGAACGTAGGTGGGAGGAGTGAACGGAGCAGAACGCTGGGAGGAAGAGGAAGTGAGCTCAGAGACT
>NC_022034.1:34252172-34258929 GCF_000317375.1 Microtus ochrogaster | reverse complement strand
ACACACACACACACACACACACACACACACACACACACAATGTTTATCTGCTCATCTCTGGAGAGAATAGTGACATTACCATCTTAACATGGCACACCATTGCAACTTCGGGTTCTTGCAACCCAACCTGGTTCTTCTTCAGTGTTCCTCTTATGTTATACATGATCATATACCACTTTTCATATGTATGTGTGTATGTTTATGTATGTATGTCTGCATAGACATATATATTTGTGTGCGTGTATGAAAGAACTGATGCTTTGAGAAACTATTGACCCAAGATCTCAACCATTGGTAGATCTTGTCCTTGAGTTTATGTTTCAAGCTGCAGATGCAGTTTCTAAGTCTCTGAAGGCAGCATGAGGAGATGTCAAGTCTGATGGCCTTAGCTGGTGTGGGCCATTCTGGTACAGGGTAGAATCATGTGACTAGAGACAGTGGAGTGGAGGGAACTTCCAGAGGACCAGAGAAAAGTGTTTTGAAAGTTTGACGATAAAGACTCAATCACCCACTTACTCGTGAGAAAGATAACGATTTAACAATCTGAGGCCACAGTAACATAAACACTGCACAATTTTTACATGCATGGGAACATCGCACGGTATGCCATCAATATGTACAGAATTTAAGCTTTTATATATTACTTTGAATGAATTCAACTAAAAACAATACGAAAATAAAATAGCATGCCCAAGGGTCACAGATGAGTTATATTCCACTTTGGAGAGTTTTTGTTTCTGTCTTCTTGAAAACTGTCTGACTACTACTGTATAATAACTGTGAACTGCTACTGTGTAATTAAGATTTCTCTCAGGATGACCTCGTATCGTTGTCAAAGTTCTTGGAAACAGAGGTGGCAGGGAGGGATTAAGTAATTTGTAGAGATTACTGGGGTAGTAAGACTTTGCCCTGTCGGTTGTAGTTCAAGCACTCACCACTAGAGGGAGGGAGCACACCACAGAGCGCAGCTGCAAGCCGTAATTGACTTCCTACAGCTCCTTGATGCTCTTCACTGCTGCCAGCAAGCAGGAATGGGCATAAATCTCAGGTGCCCTTGCCAAAAGAAACTAGGAGTCTTCCTATCTGACTTTGCCAGCGATGGGAAGCTCCCTTGAAGTGAGAAAGGCTGGCGTACTTAGCATCCTATAGTGGTTTTCTCTGTCCTAGAAGCACTTCTTTTACTTTGCTATGTTTTATATGTTTATTTTTCTACCTACTTGTTTATGAATTTATTTTTTTCCTTTTGTTTGTCTGTTTAGAAAAGGTCTCCTGTAGCCCACTCTCCTCATTATATAAAGGACGAGCACTTTCAATGAATCATATCTAGCCTGCACCTCCCAAATGCTGGGATTGCAAGTGTGTGGCACTATGCCCGGTCAAGTGTTTATTTCTTAAACAACCTACTAACTAATTCAGAGCAATCGGGTAAATAAAAATCAGGCTTCCATCAAAACATGCTCAACTGTAGAGAGAAAGGTGACACTTCTATTGTAACGTGGTGAGCTGATGGAGGCTTTGATAGGTGCATAAATATGCATGCCATCGCAACTGTGGGTTCCTGCAACACAACCTGCATCTTCTAAAGTGTCCCTCTTACGTCATGCATGATCTTCACCAGTTTTCTTCCAATCACCGAGGGAACAGAACATTTCTTGGCAAAGAAATACAGGAGGATTTCAAGTTCAACACCAGCCTGGGCCATGTGGTGAAGGTCAGTTGGTGTAGCCAGAACTACAAAGCAAGATTTAGCTGGAGTTGTTCTGTGCATTCCAAGACACCAAGCAAAACCCCTGGCTTCTACCACTAGACATGACCAACAGTCTCTTCGTTCAGCACAACAACCAAGAATTCCTCACATTGTCACTTATGCCCTGGTCAAGAAAACTTGACACTAGGGGAGCCAAGCTCTCTGACACCAGGGACGTAGGAGGTAAACAAAAACTATTCTCTTCCTGGTGCCTAGGAAATGCGAGGCTCTTCTTGACTTGAGATCCTCCACTCAAAGGTCCCATCCCATTCTGTATAGTGTTGAAAGGCAGCTGGCATCTCGACACCCGGCGTAGAGGCAAGGAAGTAAGATTGCTTTATAAGTGAAGAGGAGAGTCAGAACTAGATCCAACGGGATGGATGGACTATAGACAATGGCTGGCACGCTAGAGTCACAAGGCTCAAAAAGCGGTTCCTGACACGGGGACATGTGGAGACAAGGGGACCGAGACTAAGAGCCAGAGGAAGGCCTGGAGTACCATGGAGTGTGACTTCCATGACATGAGATAGCATATATGAACTCAGCAGCTGAGTCCCTGTAAGGACCCACACAAGCATGGGCCTGCCAACAGTCCATCCTGGAGATTAGGAGGGGATCGCAAGGCCCCATCCCTTCTAGCAGATTAATAGGTAGCTAATGTTTGCTGGGGAAAGAGAAGCTTTTTTTTTTTCCAGTGGCATAGGTATTGCTGAGGTGCCCATTTTCTGTAATAACCCTTGACTCACGCTTCTTTAAAAAACCCTAAGGAAAGTCACTGAGTCATCATAAACACACACACACACACACACACACACACACACACACACACACAACCCTGAAAGCAGAAGGGAGAATAGTGGGGAAGAAGGAAACTACGGGGTATGAGCGGAGGACAAAGGTAAAGGGGATGAACATATTACATGCATGTAAGAAGATGTCGTAAGTGAATCCGTTGTTTTTAGTAGTTAATATATGCTTAAGTAACTTTTTAAAACGTACAGTTTCCCCATGGGAAAAAGTCTCTTGAGATGTATCCACACAGACAGGAAAGGCTTGATAAGTTCTTTAAGACACTTCACACACTTTTTCTCTCCCAACCTCCTTTGCCAATATTTTGTCTCCATTGCTAACACCAACATCCTTTAGGCCATTGTTCTAGAAGCCATGGACTCATTCTTTGCGGTGATTTCTTTTAGGAGCTAAGTGATTTAAATGCAAACTTTCCTAACAAATAGAAATATTCTTAGTACAAAGAACTTAGGTTACTTTGGTAATTATGGGAAGTACTCTTTCTTGAACCTGATGGAAGACCAGACACAGCTTCTGTCTTGCAAGCAGGTGGGCCACAGTAATAAACACCAGGGAAATATTAGACTAACATAAAAGGCCACAAACAAAGACAAATGACAAGGACAACCCCCACACCACACAGAGTCCACCTCTTCCAGAGATGAATTCAAAGCCCTATACTGTTTTTCTTTCTTTTTTTTTTTTTTTTTTTTTTTGGTTTTTCGAGACAGGGTTTCTCTGTGGCCAGGAACAAAGTTCTGGGGTATTCACACCAGCTGATCTCTGTTAGTATTGTGGATGTGTGCAGCTCTGCCCCTGGTACAAATGGTGCTCAGACTAAGTCTCACCCACTTCTCCTGAGGTGTGCTGTATAATGTATAGGGGCAAGAAGCCTGGAACATAGACATTTAGCCACAGGGCCAAAGCCATGCAGTCACACAAAGTGGGCTCCTAGTCCAGTGGCCTCTGGGAAAAGCTTCCTAAGTTCATGAGAGACTGGAAGAATGACATATAAGAGTTAGCTACGGACATTCTGGGGTTTCTTTGGTTCCAAAAATATAATGGAGAGGGGGAAGAGGAAGAGAGGAAAGTAAAATAGGCGGAGTATAAGAAATAAGAGACCTGGAGGAGCGCGCTCAGCTGTCGGGAGTAAAATAGGCAGAGTATAAGAAATAAGAGAGACCTGGAGGAGCGTGCTCAGCTGTCGGGAGTAAAATAGGCAGAGTATAAGAAATAAGAGAGACCTGGAGGAGCGTGCTCAGCTGTTGGGAGCAGTGAGCCCCCAGATCCTGAATTTCTTGTAAACAACTTGTTTTCCCCTGATCTGAGTGCCTACAGCTGCTCTGAGCACGGGACCCTTAGGAGTTCCTGATGGCAGGAGAGAGGTTTCTGGTGCGTTTGGCTGGGGCGTGGCTATCTCTATATAAGCTGCCCCGAACACACTATAGGGGGCATTCTTGGAGCATTCCTGCATCAAGGATGACCCGTGTCTGTGTCTCTCTTTGTCTGTGTGTCTTTGTGTGTTCCAATCTCCAGCTCCCTTGCCCGGTTCACAAACGGTATGGTGGCGCATAGAGCGCAGACCGGGCATCGTGCACTGCACTCAGCAGTTAAGAGAGCCCACTGCGCAATCATAAGGATGAGAGTTGTAGTCCTGGCACCTGTGCTCTGTGCACAAAGCTCTTTGCGTGTCGGGAACCCCAGCATTGAGGGGGACAGCGACAAGATATTGCTGGGCTCGCTGGCTTAGAGCCTACGCAAGAAGACTGAGCTCCAGGTCCAGGAGAGACACTGCCTTGCAGTAATAGGTGGAAACCGACTCCCTCTTCTGGCCTTCATACCCATCCACAGGTGTATACACACACACACCACAAATATTTTCAAAAAAGAAATGGGAAAAAGAAAAACAGAGGTATACGTTTTTAAACTTGGATTGAGCTAGGCATGGTGGCACCTGTGTGTAATCGCAGCCTGGGAGGTGGAGGCGGGAAGACTAAAACTTGGAAGCTGGGGCTAAGTAGGGAATGTTGTATCCATAAACAAAAATAAACAACAAAAAACAACATGGCTGATAAGGTGGCTGAGTGGTTAAAAGCGCTTAGCAATACGAACTTGAGGACCCGAGTTCCATCACTAGAACCCTTACAAGGGTAAATCGAGAAAACGGGTCACAAAATTGTCCTCTGACATCTCTGTGTGCATCATGGCCTGCACTCCCCTCCCCCAATAATAAATAAAAAAATTTAAAACCCCAAGCAAATAAAACACCCCAGATTGTCTTCAAAAATACTAAGTTGATTATAAAATATTATTCTCTGCATCAAAATACTTGAATATTAAGGTGTTACCTAACTCAATTTATAATGAAAAACTAAGAAAGTGGTGATTTGTGTGCTGAATGTACATCATTTTATTTTATATATCTTTGAACTAAAACCAGTAGGCAGACTCTTCAGGTATACCATGGTCACAGAGATAAGGACCACTGCAATGAGGTCCCAGGGAGAGAAAATGGACTGTACTCTCAATATATTAGGACATTTAAAATATGGTCCTACATTATGAGGTAAAACTCAATAAAAAGACCTTTTAAAGAAACAGTCATAGTCTTTGTATTGTTATGTGACTACTTTGAAAAAATACAGCTTCTAAAATGCCTTAAAAATATCACTGTCATACTGAAAACAATTATTTTGTACAGTAAAAATAGAGAATATAATTTATGTCTCACATTAAAATCCTTATTTTTTTAATGTAACATATTGAATGTTTCATAATGTCCTCATTCGTGTGTATAGTAAAGATAAATATTTTATATCCTAAAATACGTTGTTTACCCCGCCTGCTGGGTTAGAGCTGGCTTTGGAATGCAATGGAAATATTAGATTTCCAACACTCAGAGAAGCTTTCTGTCTGTGTGGGAGGGGAGCACACACCATGCTGTTTACACATATTGTTTTGCTTTTCCTTTCTGATGGGAAAATGGAGCCCATAACAGCATCTGTATCATTAGCAATGGAAACTTTGTTTTACTGAACCCCAGAGAGCACCAGGTGTTTCTTTGATTGCCTCATGTCACATCTGATCCCTTCAATCACATGGCACTGTTTATTCATGAAGCATTCTTTGAGACAATATCATTGATATTATGAGTTCCTAAAGGTCTGTCAAGCACTACCAAAAATTTCAAAATCTCAAGCTTGCGGGCCAAGGATTCTCATCATTTGGTAGAGAGTTAAATTTAGAAGGGCAGTGAAATCTACCAGTTTAAGGGGTTTTGACAGTGATTCTTGACAAACTACTTTTCAATCATAAAGAAAAGCACAAGTCATCTGTTGGGGCAGAGTTAAGGTTAGAGAATCCTTGCCCTGTTGCAAATCAGATCCATCCAGGGAGGAGCTAGAGTGGAAAGGAATTTGCAGATGCAAGGTTTGGTTTTGAGTCCCAACTCCTCATGTCTGGGTAATGAGACTTTGCAGGGTCCCTCTAATTCTCAGAAGCACAGCTTCTCCTCTGCGCCTTCAATCGCACAGAGCATTGTGTGAATGACAGGGAGGAATCTATCTAAAGGAAGTTAGAGATTGCAGAGTACAATTATCTGACCCCACAGTTTTGGTGAGGGCCCGCTGGAACAGAAACCCAGTTCGTTATTGGAAAACACAGAGGAAAGGCAATTGTTAAGGCAATTAGGTCTTGAATATGTGGGGCCACCTCAAATTATAACAGGTAGCCACGCCATGGGAGCAAGAACATTCCTTTGGTCCATCATCTCTTTTGACCACCCACAGATTCATGCAGTGCTGAATTCTGAGGCATTCTTATGGAGAATACTCCCCCAACCCCACACGCTTGGCTGTGTATCCCTGCTGTAGTCCAGGCTGGTCTCAAACTCATGGTACTCATGTTGCTTACCTTTCTAAATGCTGGGATTATAGGCGTGCTTCATTGTACCTAGCAAAAGTACTCTCTTGTCGCCTGGCACACGTCATCAGGGTTTTACTGTCATGATCTTCAAGGTAAACTGTACCAGGTGTAGTAGAAATTTGCAACTGAGATTATTCTATGGGGGCCAAAGGGGCTCACTCAGAGTCCACAGGGGTTTCCACTTTGATTTGATTTTACAAATGGTCTGATGTGAAAGAATTCCTTTTTTTGAGCCGTCTACAATTTCAAGCATAATCTGAATAAGCCATATATGTCTGTAATATGCATCCAACATCT
>NC_022034.1:34249428-34252072 GCF_000317375.1 Microtus ochrogaster | reverse complement strand
GAGAGAGAGAGAGAGAGAGAGAGAGAGAGAGAGAGAGGTGTAGTACTATGTCATTCAAGTTTGGGAGGGGTAGCAGCAGCCAGAGTCCAAATGCAGGGAGACAAGCCCTTCCTGAGACACAAGATTTCCTCTAAGGTGAAGTGTGGTTAAAATTGTATTTTCAGTTTTAACCTCCACGCTGACATTTAAGCACCCTATGCTTCAGCTGTCTTGCAGATAAGATCTTTGCTTCTATAATAAAACTTCTGTGAGGTGAGCTTGCGAATTGACGCCACCATAACTCCAATGGGCAAGAAAACCCGCCTTCATTATGCCTCCTGGAGTGTCAGTAAACAGGGTGAAACTCCTTTGAACCCAATTCAGTTTGAGTCGGTGGGATCCAGCAAGTTAATTTTTCTCTTGGGGGTACCACAGTTTATCTTGTTTAACTTAAGATATTTGAAGATTCTGCTTCCCAGCTGGGTTCGTTTCAATGTAACATCATTTGCAAAGAGTTGGGATTACTCAACCTCCCTTGGCATTTTGTGGGGGAGGAAACTAGAGTTTCCTTTAGAGGGGGCTGTTGAGAGAATTGGGAGTGGGACTTTCTTGGCTCCTGTCTAGGGCAAAGCACTAAGCTGTTTGTTTTATCTCACAGCTGGCCTTGGTCTCTTTGTAGCAATGAGCTAGTTCTCACTATCTTGGTCTCTACTAACTCCACCTGGGTCCTCCTTACAGCTTTCTGAACACTCCAGGCTCCTTCAAGGCATCCTGTCCATCAAATCCATCTAAAGCCTGTGATTTCTCCAGCTGCCACCCCAGCCCGCACAAGCTCCCTGTTAGAACGCACAGTGATTGCCAGGTTGATCTGGATGGCTTCTGACTCGCTTCTGAGAGTCGCCCTCCTTGTAGGGTGCCGAAGCTGGAGCAGAGCAAGGTCCCATCTATCTGCTTTCTCCTCAGCGTCCCGACTGCCTAGGGAAAAGGGGACTTGAGAAATACAGCAGGACAGATGATGTCCCAGTCTCAATCTCTTCCTTTACCTTTGCTGATGGATGGGGAATTCGGCCTTGGTATTTAAAGTGACATGAGTCTCTCTTGCTCCGTAGGAGAACTCCCATGACCCAGTCTCTCATGTTGTTGGGTTTAGGTAAAGAGATGAGTTTCATAGTCTTCAGATCAACACGAATAGAAGCCTTACGTGGTTTCTTATTTACAGCAACAATAACAATTTGTATTATTTTGGTCATTTAAAAAAAGTAGCTATTAACTGCAGAATGAAATATGAGCAGCAGCTCCTTCTTGCCTTTGGATTTTGCTGTTGTTTTAGTTTGTTGCTATTCTCAGATTCCTAGTCACTTTTCTACAATTCAAACACATACCAGTGCTCATAAGGAGAAGCAGAAACTACTTCAAGAATTAACAAGGAAGGAAATCAAAAGCAAAGATTTGGAATGTTGACTGAGGTTTTCTGTCCTGCCCAGTTCCTACAATCATTAAGTTCCAAAGAACTCACACAGAGGTCTACATTAGTTATAAACTGATTGGCCTAGTAGCTCAGACTTCTTATTAACTCTTATAACTTATATTAACCCATTATTCGTGTCTGTGTTAGCCAAATGGCTTGGTACCTTATTCAGCAAGGCAGTCACATCTTGCTTCTTCTGTGGCTTGGGTCAGGATTGCAGAGGAATGAGTTTCCTTCTTCCCAGAATTCTCCTGTTCTCATTGACCTGCCTCTACTTCCTGTCTGGTTGTCCTCCCACCTATACTTCCTGCCTGGCTACTGGCCAATCAGCGTTTATTTAAAATATAATTGACAGAATACAGACCATTGTCACACAGCATTGGAACTCGATGAGCAGCTGGGGAGCTAAAATGAGGCAATGAAGTGATTAATGCAGTAGCAGCAGCATCTTGAGGATTAGAGAGAAAAGAGAGACAGGTAAAATCTCTGTGCCCCAGTGTCTGAAGCCATGCCATTCGTGTCTAAGGATGGCTGGAAGTAGAAAAGTGAGCAATGAAAATACTAAAGAAGCACCCAAGGCAGAGAAATGAAGAGAACACTGATTTTCCTTGCCATAGCTTTTCCCACACTGCTACCAGCAGTCTTCAGGCTCAGTGTGCTTACACAGGAGGCCGGGAAAGACTGCCTGTTGGCACCTTTCTACTGAAAATGGAGAGCTGGGACCAATGAGGGAAACATCTGGGGGCAAGCAGACCCAGGAATGTCACAAGGCAGCTTTCTATCATGCCCATGGGTGCTCTACTCTCTTCACATTTGGAAGAATTTCTGTGGAAGATGTCTGACCTGCTCTCCATGGACTGGACACCTTTTAGGTTTGGGTTAATCCTTCCCAGAAGGATTGCCTTCCTTCTCCTAGACTAAGTTTTCTAGTTTTTTTTTTTATTGATTTTTTTATTGACCTCTACATTTTTCTCTGCTCCCCTCCCTGCCTCTCTCCTCCCCTTCAACTCTCTCCCATGGTTCCCATGCTCCCAATTTATTCAGGAGATCTTGTCTTTTTCTACTTCCCATGTAGATTAGATCCATGTATGTCTCTCTTAGGGACCTCATTGTTGTCTACTTCTCTGGGATTGTGATTTATGGGCTGGTTTTCTTTGCTTTATGTTTAAAAACCAGTTATGAGTGAGTACATGTGAT
>NC_022034.1:34223435-34248535 GCF_000317375.1 Microtus ochrogaster | reverse complement strand
GATTATGTGACCTTTTGGTGTCCAATTTCTTGAGTTCTTTGTATATTTTGGAGATCAGACCAAACATACAAAGAACTCAAGTTTTCTAGTTTTTTACCATCATCTCTGCTTTTAGGGTCATTGGGCCCATGTTTGGACATTTTCTAGTAAATTTACAAGAAATCATAGTAGAAAGTATATTCCAAACTTTATGTCAGAAATATATAAATAACCTTATTCTACTTGATGCTTTACAGTTTGATTATGTGAGGAAGTCCATGTGATAACAATTTCCCTTCAGAAAAACAAAGGTATTATTTTATAGCTTTCTGTTTTCCACTTGGTTATTAAAAGCCTTATGATAGTCTCTTGGGGTTTGGGGAATGTTGTATTGATTTTTAATAAATTTTAAAATAGTTAATATATGCACTGCACAAAAGCAATAAAATAGTAATTCAAAAAGGAATGTAAGTTTTTTTCTCATATTGCTCATATTTCTTTTCCAACAGCCAACTAGCTTCCCATTCTCAGGGGAGCAAATGCTATTAGCAACTTCTTGTAATATTCAATTGCCCTATGTATTTATATCTATATATCAACTATCAAATCATTTTAAATTCTCTAGTTTTCATACATGCATATGCACATACATCTGTGTGTTCATGCATTGTATTCTACAGGAATCAAAGTCCCATGAAAATAAGACTGAAACTTGGAAATGTTGCCTTGTTTTAGCTGCTGATACACTCAGAAACACTATACTTGAAATGTCCAGTGACTACACCAGAAATCCACACACATATGAACACCTGAGTTTTGATAATGAAGACAAATAAGAGGGGAAAAGGACAGCATTTTCAACAAATGGTGCTGGTCAAATAGGTTATCTGCCTGTAGAAGAATGCAAGTAGATCTGTATTTATCACCCTGCCTGTAACTTAACTCTAAATGAATCAAGGACCTCAATGTAAGACCTGATACCCCAAATCTTGTAGAAGAGAAAGTGGAAATAGTCTTGAACTTATTTCCACTAGAAAAGACTTTCTGTAGTAGCACAGATACTAAGACCAACAATTAATAAATGGGACCTCACAAAATTGAGAAGTTTTTGTATGATAAAAGGACATTATCATCCAAATAAAGAGGCAGGCCACAGAACAGGAAAAGACTTTTACCAATTACATGGCAGATAAAAGACTGATTGATATCTAGAATATGTACAGAACTAAAAAACCTGAACATCAAGAAATCAACCCAATTAGAAGTTGGGTTGCGAAATAAACAGAGTTTTCAAAAGAAGAGACACAAATATCTGAGACGCACTTGAAGTGTTCAACAACCTTGGTCATCAGGGAACTGCAAATAATATTACTTTGAGATTCCATCTTACACCAGTCAGAATGGCCAAGATCAATAAAGCAAATGACAGCTCATGCTGGGGAGGATATGGGGAAAGGAGAACTTTGTCCACAGATGTTTCTGTCCCACCCCCAACAGCCATCTAGTCCCAAAGAAACACACAGAGGCTTGTATTAATTATTAACTGTTTGGCCTATTGCTCAGGTTTATTACTAACTAGTCCTTATGACTTAAATTAGCCCATAATTCTTATCTATGTTTAGCCATGTGACTTGGTACCGTTTCTCAGTACGGCATTCTCATTTTGTTTCCTCTGTGTCTGACTGGTGACTGACTCTCTGTTTTTCCTCTTCCCAGAATTTTTCTAGTCTGGTTGCTCTGCCTATGCTTCCTGCCTGGCTACTGGCCAATCAGCATTTTATTAAACCAATATGAGTGACAAATCTTTACAGTATACAAGAGCATTGTCCATCCCACAGCAGAGAACACTCATCCATTGTTGGTGGGAATGCAGAATTATACAGCCACTGTGGAAATCAGTGTGGCAACTGCTCAGGAAGTTTGGAGTAGAACTCTCTCGATAGCCAGCTAAACCACTTGTATAAATACCCAAGTGATTCCATATCCTACAACAGAGAACTTGAGCATCCAAGTTCAGAATTCATTCATAACAGTCAGAAATTGGAAACAGTTTAGATGTCCATCAACAGATTAATAGATAAGGGAAGTGTGGTACTTTTACATAATAAAATATTTTGTTTGTTAAAAAAAACAAAAACATGAAGTTTTCAGGTAAATGTATTGAGCTAAAGAAAATAATCCTGAGTGAGATAACCCATACACAAAAAGACAATTATGATATGTATTCTCTTGTATGTGTATGTCAAATGTCAAGTCTCTGATAGGCATCTTACAATCTGTGCATATACAGTGGTTAGTTATAGAGTAAAGGATTGGGGAGAATGGGAAAGTCTCCCAAAGAAGGGAAATAGTTATGGAAAAACAGGTGGAGACTGACACTGGATGATTAAATGAAGAGGGGCAAGGGAAAGGAGGTAAGGGATGGACTATGGGGAGAGAAAACTAATACTCAGGGCTATTTGAGGAGGCATATGTAAATCTATTATTGTAGAAGCTTCCCGTTTATATGTATGTATATAATTAATATGTAATTATGTGTGTATATAAATAATATAATTAATATATAATTATATATTGGTTATATACTATTATATTTAAAACTCCCGTGGCTCAAAAAAACATAGCTTTTCCATATAACATGTGACAGCCGCGCACTTCCTGTTCATTGTGTGCGTGCACCTATTGCCTGTTCATTGTATCTCATTACAGACTACAAAGCAATAACTCTCATGTTTTAAATTGGTATGTACTTTTAAGTCTCTTAATCCAACCTGGCTTTACCTGTTAAGTTGAGAGCCAGTACAATCAAGCTTGGACCCAGCTCTCCGGGCAGATTCTGTACTGTAGTTATAACTCATCTATACCTGGTAAACAGCCCTCAATTGCTCAGAGATCTGGGGAATATGCCATTTAAATATTTAATTATCTAAAGACTTTTTATAACAGACAGGTTGGCTCCTAGCAGCACTCTATTACCTCCAAAGAAGACAGAAGACAAGTGGGCACACAACAACATCCATACGCAATTTGTTTCAACTGCCAAGCACTGACCATTGGGCAAAACTGCCTTTCATCTAAGCTGAAGATCTCCAGACAGTGGACAGAATCGCTGCAATCGACTGCCTAACTGCTCAGGTCAAGGTAGGCTTGTCTTCCTACATATTTCGTAGCCCACAGGATCTTATGGAGCCTGGCAGGCCCTTTGCTAAACATCAAAAGAAAAATACGACCCTCAGCAACCATGGAGGACCCTGAGGAGTAGTTCCTAGGTGCCAACCAAGTAAGTTCTCTGTCCTTTTTAGTCAATAACTCAAGTAAAATTTTATCCTTCTCCAACTTTAACAGCTGAGAGGTTTTCTCAGTTTAAAAGAACCTCACCAAACAAATTTTAGTAAAACACAAATATAAGTTAATAAGGTGAGTACCTGCAAGTTATAAAGGTGTGAAGACAAATACAAGTTATCAAATTTCTCTCTTATGCTGCCTTTCATAGTCTTAAAACTTATGTTTTCACAAATCCCCCCAAAAACCCACAAACGGGGAACACCATATTATTTTTACCATAACACTTAGTTTTACTGAAACTTGTTGTTCCATGTTTTGTTGATACCCATGAGAAGCCTGTCCCTTTCTGAACAGAGACAGAGAAGGAGTGGACTGAAGGGGAGGGGAAGGGGAGGGGAGAAGAGAAGGGAGGAGAAAATGTGGTCTGGATGTAAAATAAAACAAACAAACAAACAAATAAAATAAAATATGTAGAATATCTAATTCATGAGCATTTGGGCAGCCCTTTGACCTAAATCAGGTTAATTTCCACCTACAACTGCTTGATATTTTTGAGAAGAGATGTCCTGTAACCTAGGCTCATTTGAGCTCACTCTATATAGCTGGGGCTGTTCTTGAACTCTCGAGTTGCCGGTCTGAATCTCCCAAGCCCTGGGATTACAGTTGTGCATCAGCATGCCTGGCCAGGTTAGCTCTTGCCTTCTCCCTCTACTGTTTTCAAGTTATTTTATTCTTAGTTTTTCAGAGCAGTTTTATGTTCATCTATTTTTCTAGGTTATAAAATTTAATAGGCATTCTGCACTCACTAGCCTTGCTTTTTTGTTAGTTTATATTTGGAAAGTTATTCTTCGTCATTTTATCGTGACGCTTAAAGAGCAAATAGAAATATGTACGTGTATCCAATATGTTGCCTTTGGCTGAAGGTTCGCAAAACACTTTTTATCCCTTTGAAAATAAAAGCAATTAGGTTATTAAAATGTTTGCATGACCCACAGTGCCGAATATTCTCAAAGGAACTGGCCTGAACATTCATCTTGACTTTTCCCCCCTCCTTTCAACACAGCCTATGAAATATTAAAACATCCAGGTTTGCAAGCTGGTAGAGACGAGAAGCTGCATGTGAGGTCAGAGGTTATTCTAGAATCTCGTTTAGTTTTTAATTCAGCAGGTACATTCTGAGTAATTTTGACATTGTGGCTACTGGCTGAGGTGAAAGGAGTTTAGTGATTAAAAATATTCAGAGGCTTTTGCTCATGTAGGTTTATGTTCTAGTAAAAGGAAACAGACTGTAAAAAACGTGAGGCAATTGCTATAAAGAAAAATTGTGGGTCTCCTTTTTCCTTGGGGAACGTTGGTGCATTTGGTCCGTGAGTGAAGAAGGAGCAGAAGAGGGGAATAGAGTTCAGATGGCTGTGGGTACGACAGAGATAGCCCTCTGGGAACTACAGAGATAGCCCTCTGGGAAATCAGCTCAACTTTACTCCAGCCTAGAGAAAACATATAGGATTGGGAAGCCAGGGAACAAACTTTAATTTGCATTAAGTGGTAAACTCCTGCCGGTAAGGCTTTGTAGCTGCAGCAAATCTTGTGACCACACATACAGCAGGAAGCACTTCCAGCAGGGATCTGTGCCAAAGGTCAAGCTAAAGATAACTCAGGCACCTGGCTTAGAGACAGCTTCCAGATAAGGTCAGTCCTCTGGGCCAAGGGACATTCTCCAGATAAAGACACAGAGAGAGCAGGAAACCTTGCTGTGGAGAAAGTCAGGCTCTGGAGAGAACTGCCCGGCCAGGATAGACTGCAACCTTTGGCCAGTGAGGTCTGGAAACAGAAAAGTAAACCAGCCTGAGAGAAATGAATGGGGGTTTGTTATTTTGTGTAGAATGAACAGGAAAGGTCTCCTTGGGAGACTACTTTAAAAAATCATTTAAGACCGTCACTAACAGGTGTTTGCAGGTTGTTGATTTCTTTTTCTCCTTCTCTCCTCTTCCATCTTTGGCATTAGGTCTCCCTATTTGACTAGGCTAGTCTCAAATTTCCTATGTGGTCCAGGCTGGCTTCAAACTAGCAATGCTCCTGCCCTAGTCTTTAAAGTACCAGCATAACAGGTGCACAGTCATACTTGTTGAGTCTTTAAATAGCAAGTTGGAAAGTTTTATTATAAAATAAAAATGAAGTTCCTAGAAATCTTGATAAGCAAGGGTCAAAGAGATATATGCCTCAGCAGTTAAAAGCAGCTAAAAGCAGGATGAGGGTTTGATTTCCAGAACCTGCATGACAACTCACAGCTGCCTGTAACTCCACCAGGCATACATGTGGTGCATAGACATACATGCAGGCAAAATACCAATATCATAAAATAATAAATAATTTTTAAAAGTCCTGACCAGATGTGAAACTGGTCAAGACTTTAGGACAATCATTTTCGTGAGGCAAAGGGAGGTTGGCACTGAACACAGGACCCCACAATGCACCACACTAATCACCTTTTGAAGGAACCCAGGTACTGTGTGCTCCCTTCTGGATCCCAGATTAGGCAAAGACCCACCCAAACACCAATTTCTGAACAGAAACCAAACACAAATAGGTCCTTTATAAAGCAAGGCAAAATGGCAGAGCGATTGAATTGTTGGGCAGCAACAGCAGCAAATATCTCTGCAACAGTTGATTTTAAGAGGCGAAAAGGGGACGTCTGTATTGGAATGAGCTAGGATGAGTTGGCAAGTTCTGATTGGATATTTTAATTAGGTCAAAATAATGGTCAAAATAATAAATTTTGATTGGCGAACCTTGATGTTTTGGTAGTTGGACCTTTGTGATCAGCCTCAGGAATGAGTCACACATAACAAACTGGCCAAATAAGGGACTAGACCTTGGTGGCCAGCTTTAGGAACTTAATCTAAAGGTTTAATAAGGAAGAGTGAATGGGAAACGGGAAATGGTAAAACCTACTGGCACCACGTTTGCCATTCCAGAGCCCTTCATCTTCACCTAAACCCTAGAAAAGTCAGGTTTAATTAGAGAACAACAGCAGCAGCAGGAAAAAAAAAAAAAGGAGGGGTTAAAATTCAGCCAAACAGAAGCATCAGGACTTGTAGATCTTGAAGAGTTAGATTGGTTCATAGCCTGCATGTAAGTTATACTGTTGAGGCCGTGACCATGCAGTGTGTGTGTGTGTGTGTGTGTGTGTGTGTGTGTGTGTGTGTGTGTGTGTGTAGGGGTCTTGGGGTCTTACTGCGACCATTAGATGCTCTGCAGGTTCTTTCTGCAGCCATCCTTACCTGTGCCTTTGGATGAGCAAGCCAATACAGAAGGGGTTAGGCAGGAGAATTTATTTCCAGGCAAGAGTTAAGGAAGCTAGCTGCAGAAGAGGAAGAAGCCTGTGTCCACACCCTCACCATGAAGAACATGCCGTGAGGCAGCCAAACCAAGGATGGTTTCCCTTAAGGAACAGGAGTCTAGAAGAAGATGTGTCAAATCTAAGTGTTCTGACAATGAACGTCTGTGATTTGGTCACTATTTGTGAGATTGGAACAGGGCTGTTGTTTGCACTTGATGAGACCAAAGCTCCAAGATGGCCTTCTCTTTTCCCTCGTAAGAATAGCTCAAGAGAGGGGCTGGAGAGATGGCTCAGAGGTTAAGAGCACTGACTGCTCTTCCAGAGGTCCTGAGTTCAATTCCCAGCAACCACATGGTGGCTCACAGCCATCTATAATGAGACCTGGTGCTTCCTTCTGTCATGCAAGCATACATGGAAGGAATGTTGTATACATAATAAATAATTAAATCTAAAAAACAAGTAGCTCAAGAGGTCACACTTCTCCCAGAGAATTTATAGGCAGCTAGTGGTCCCTGGGGAGGGAGAGACATTTTCTTCAGCGTTGTAGCCACTAGTAAGGAGCCTGGTCTATAACCAAGCCCCTACTTAAGCTCCAGTGAGAAACCAGAATGAAATTGAAGTAGGACCAATTATTAGACACTGAGTTATTCACTTATTTTGTGATTGACTTAAACACTGCTTGTCCTGCTTATTTGTCAAACATGACTTCATTTGCTCCCTGGAATAGAATGACCCAGAAAAATAGCAGAAACACTGGGTTGTGACCCTTAACAACCTTCTGACTACCATCTTTGTGTCTGTAAAAAAAAATCATGTTTGCTCCCTGCCCACCTTTGTGGTTATAGAGTATAAAATGAGAATACAAATGACCCAGCATCAAAGTCTTATAAGAGTCATCCTGGCTGTGGGGTACTGGTGACAGCTCCTTTCTTCCCCTCTCACTGGTATCAGAGGGCTTGTGCCCTCAACAGAATAAATTTGTCCATTATTTAAAAAAAAATGTAAAAGAAAGTGAATGAGTTGGGAAAATAAAGGGATGAGTGGGAGGGATAAGGGGAGAGGAGGAGGTGATCGAATTGCATTATAGATGTATGAAAAGCATTACAGATGTATTAATGAAATCTGTTACATGCAATAATATGTACTCCAATGAAATAAATGATGGAAAAAGAAAGGACTGGCAAACAATATAAAACTGATTAACAACAGAACAAACACATCAACTACCGCGCTTGATTGTTTGACTCACCAACTAACCAAAGAGCCTGGAGAGCAACTGTGAGCAAGCAAATGAAAAGGCTGGTCACTAGGGGCTTTGGCAATGAGAAAACAGAAAACCAAGCTAAAGCCTGACAGGTCTCATTGGATGAAAGTGATGGGAGAGGCAGAATAAACCCTTGAAAAGAAAGCAGTGGGCCTTCCTGGATAGCATAGCAATATGAGCATATCCAGAAAGACGGCTGGGGCTATAAGGTATGGCTTTCAAAAATAAATCTCATTAGACTAATTGAGAGAATGTGTCCTTGCTGAAAACCCAATCAGCAGTCTTTTAGATTTACTTAAAAAAAGAAAAAGAACTCACATTAGAAACAAAATAAAACACAAGGACAGAAATCACAGTGTTGTTTCTCAGTCAAAACAACAAAATTTAGACTGCTGAATTCAGGCAGAAAAGTAACAAATAAGTGAAAATGAAATTTCCTCAACTGATAAAAGAACACAGGCCAACTAATCCCTGCCTCAGCCAAAATGAGATGTGGTGGGATGGCTGTACTCCAGGGGTAAATAAGGCTCTCTCCAGACGAAACTGAAATGTAACTTACCAAAGCACCATCAGACCTCTCATCTATAATAGTAGAAACTAGCACAATGCCAATAATGACAATGATATTTTGAGGGGACAATAATGGCATTTGTTTGTAGAAAGCAATGAGAAGGAAGTTGTGTTTGTAAGAATTCAGCAAGGATAGCAACTACATACACTACCTGACAAAATATCGAGAAAAAGTACAGACACTGAAAACTGAAAAAAAACAGAGGTGGGGAAAAACAGAACAATTTTTTTTTATTTTTAAGTATTATTATTGTTTCTGTTTTTGCTTTGAGGCAGGGCCTCTCTATGTAATTGACATAGCAATAAGGTGACCCCCAACCTCCTGGGTCCTAGAGTTACTGGCCTGAGTCACCAAGTGTGCCAGGATACAATCAATGAGTCTCATGCAGAGGGTTAAAGATCTAAAAATACTGAACAGGTACCTACGCTCATATGAACACTCTAAATGACCCCTCAGCATGCTTCTATGAAATTCCTAATTGAAACCATTGGTTCATTCCAATAAAATAAATACAACTAAGATCTTAAAGCCTTTGTGACATAATTAAGGAGGTATTTTGAATCAGAAGAGACAAATTATAAGGGGAACTTCACTAGTGTTTATACTCCAAAGTATAAACTATAATTGGGATAAGTGTCGATGGGGCAGATGCAGAGCTAGGGAGTTAAAACACTCAATGTTTTTATCAGCCTGGACAAAGCAGGAAACAAGGCCTTGAGCAGAGCATTAAAACACTTCTGAATATGCCATCCTGTTGTGGAATATTAGTTTAAGATGTGTTATGTTCATTTATGCTGTGGAATATTTGTTTAATGCTGAAAAGGTGTGTTGCATTTGCTTAACTTTTTAAAGCTGTGTTATTTTGCCTACCTAAAACACCTGATTGGTCTAATAAAGGGCTGAGTGGCCAATAGCTAGGCAGGAGGAAGGACAGGCAGGAGGAAGAACAGGTAGGACTGGCAGGCAGAGAGACTATAGAGAAGGAGAAATTTAGGCTTGGGAGAAAAACGGAGAAAAGGAGGAGTGAAAAAAAGAAAAGGAGAAAGGATGTCGGTAGCCAGCCAACCAATCACACAGTCAGCCACAGAGTAAGACAGAAAGAAAGATATACAGAATAAAGAACGGTAAAAAGTTCAGAGGCAAAATGTAGTTAAAGAGAAACAGGGTAATTAAAGTTAGAAAAGTTGGCTAGAAACAAGGAATAGTCTCTGTGTATTCATCTGGGGGATGGGTGGCAGGCCCCCAAAGAGTAAAAAAGACCAATGACACCACCCTATCATAGAGGTCATTCTAATAAACTGTTTGGAAGTGATTGCTGCTATTTTACACTGATATAATAAGGGGGAAATAGCTTGATTATATTTGTTAGAAATAAGAAGATAAAATGTAGTGGAACAGCTTAGAGTTTACCAGTTCGCGAGGAAGAGACGCGGGAGGAAAAGGCAATTGCTCATGCCGAGATAGCAGGAAGGAATTGGAAGGCAAAAATGAATGAATGGATGGATGAATGAGTGAATGAATGAATAAGTAAATAAATAAAATTAGTAAACATAAAGAAGACCATAATTGTGGATGTTATCACTAGGAACTGTGTGAAATCCTTTTCTTAGTAAAGACAGGACTCTCCACTGTGGGGACACAATCGAGCACCACATGTTTCAGACAAGATGAAGACAAACCACAGCAGGCATAGGAGCAGCCAATGGCAGCAGATGGCAAAGGATAGATGAAGAGCTGGAAACCCCAGGCTGTGCAGTGCTGGCTGTGTAAAGCTGTGGAATGCTGGCACAGAAATGTGTATCCCAAGTTATGTTTCAGTGACACACACAGGGAGAAAGGTGCCAATGATCAAAATATGACTTTTAAATTTAACGTTTTATAAAATAAGGCAGACATAGATTGACTGCATATAGGCAGGATGTAAATAATGTCAAGTTCCCTTTGATAGACTTAGAAAGAGATCCTCTTATTTAACACATATGAGTGAGGGATCCATAGGTCAATGCCGACTGTCCTCCTCAGGCACTACACCTTATCATTTTAGGCAGCATCTCTCCCTGAATCTAGAACTCACTGAGTCTGCTAGACTTGCTGGCCAAGAACTCTAGGAGCCTACTGGCTCTGCCTTCCCCATGATGGGATTACAGATGTATGCCACTGGACCCACATTTTCTTTTAAATGTATATACTTAGAATCCAAACTCAGGCCCTTATGTTTGCTAGGCAAGAACTTCATACACACTACTTAAAATGTTATTATTATTATTACATTATTATTATTTATATTTGTATGAGCACATGCATATGTAAGCATGTGTGTGCATGCATGTGTGGAGATCATAGGACAGTTTTGTGGAGTCATTTCTCTCCATCCACCTTTATGACTCTGGTCACCAGACTTGCATGCTAAGTACCTTTACCCACTGAGCCATCTCATCATCCCTACACATTCTATTCTTAAATATGTGGAACTTAAAAAAAAGACTAATCATATTCTTTATGTAAAAACAAAAAAAAGAATTTTTAAAATAAATATTTTTGAGGCTAGACTCTCTAATTGCAATTATAAAAAAACTAAGTCTGCTAGACTGCTTGACCATTAAACTCTAGGGAGCCTCCTGTCTCACCTTCCCAGTGATGGGCTTGAACTTTCTAGAACATCTATGACCAATTTTGTAGAAATAACTGAAAGACAGTACATGTCACAACATCTAAAGTTTCTGCCATAGGGCAGCTTAAGGATATGTAGAATTTTTTTTTGTTTTATGTTGGTTTGTTTGTTTGTTCATTATTAAAATAATAAAGTTTCTTTGTGTCCCCCCTCAAACATAGAGGGAAGGCAAGGACTTGGTAGACAAGGCAAGGTTTGGGTAGCAAAGAGTTAATTTTGAAGAACATAGAATAGTAGCAATGGAGTGACATGAGGATAAGACAGAGTTGGCTGTGCTGGATGAGCCTGGTACTCAAGTTGGCACCCCCAAACACACTCAGAAACAATGGTTCCCTCAGCTATGGACGTTATCCTTTCCCCTCTGGAAATTACCTACATGAAACAAGGCATTAAACATTTAAACTTCAAGCAGAAGGAGTAGACATCCCAAATGTGAAAAAGAACCCAGATGCTGAAATTGCTAGGTGTTGAGATTTGCTATAGAATGACTACAGCTGAAGAAGGTATTGCCACGTGAAGAATGAGCTAGGGAAATAGAATAAGGCATTCGCATACAGATGGGAAGGGGGCAGAAAAGCAGTTGATTACAATGTCAATGTCAGTTATTTGAGTAAATAATTACTTATTTAATAATTAATGTTAATGCAATGAACTAATCACCTCAAAACAAAAAACAATAGCTGTATCCTGTAGTAGTGGGAGCGGTGGGGCTGTGTCCCCAGCACCCCAGCTGCCTGCTAGCTTATGCCCCGAAATAACAACACACAAACTGTATTCTTTTAAACACTGCTTGGCCCACTAGCTCTAGCCTCTTACGAGCTAATTCTCATATTTTGCCTAACCCATTTCTAATAATCTGCATAGCACCACTAGGTGCGCTTACCGGGAAAGATTCAGCATGTCTGACCTGGCAGCTTGCTCCATCGCACGCGTCTGCCTCAGAGAGCAGAGCTATCGCGTCTGCCTGGGAGAGGGGAGCATGGCGTCTCTGAGCTCACTTCCTCTTCCTCTCAGCATTCTGTTCTGTTTACTCCTCCCACCTATGTTCTAACCTATCAGGCAAGCAGTTTCTTTATTTAATTAACCAATGACCTTCCTCCATCAGTATCCCAACTCATACTTTAAATTACAAGATTTGTTACAAACCAGATGTTAAATGCCTACAATACGAACACTTTGGAGGGTAAGACTGGAGGATGGCATTTTTGAGACCAGCTTAGACTGTATAACAAAACAAACAAAAGAAAGAAGATGTTGAAATAAAATAAATAGAACTATTATGTGGACTGAGGTTCCTGTCCTGCCTGGTTCCCACAGTCCTTAAGTCCCAAAAAAATCACACAGATGTCTACATTAATCATAAACTGGTTGGCCCATTAGCTCAGGCTTCTTATTAACTCTTATAACTTACATTAGCCCATTATTCTTATCTGTGTTAGCCATATGGCTCAGTACATTTTTCAGTGGCATAGTCACATCTTGCTTCTTCTGTGTCTGGACAGAACTGCAGAGGAAGCTTACCTCTTCCCAGAATTCTCCTGTTCTCATTGACCCACTTCTACTTCCTGTCTGGTTGTCCCGCCTATACTTCCTGCCTGGCTACTGGCCAATCAACATTTATTTAAAACACAATTGACAGAATATAGATAATTGTCCCACACCACTACTAGATAAAACTATTGGAATCAATTTATTCAACTGATTGGCCTGGAGGGTTTTTCTGAGTTTAGACAAAATGTTTCTAAACATTGAGGACACAGAAAGGAACTGTAAACAGTTAGCTGTACTAAATTAAAAACAGCTCTTAGAGAAACCACATGCCACATAAACACAGGAGACAGAACATATTTGGAGAGAGAATACTAGCCATAGCAATTACAATAGTAATGAACTGAACTGACACTTTCCTTCTCCAAGCTGAATTTAGTCAGGATATGTGTAAGAGAGATAGAGAAGTAAAAACTGGAGACAACCTGTGCTGCAAAGTTTCCTGTCAATTTGACACAAGCTAAAGCCATCTGAGAGAAGGAAACCTCAAATGAAAAAATGAAATGCAAGCCTGTAGGGCACTTTCTTAATTACTGATTGATGGGGGCGGGCCTAGCCCATTGTGGTTGGGGTCACCCTGAGGTTGTGGTCCTGGGCTCTATAAGAAAACAGACTGAGCAATCCATCCCTGGCTCCTGCGTCAGCTCCTGCCTCCAGGTTCCTGTCCAGTGTGAGTTCCTGTCCTCACTGATTTTGATGTGAACTGTTGTATGGAACGGTGAGTGAAATAAACACTTTCTTTCCCAAGTTGCATTTGATTACGGTGTTTCATCACAGCAATTGTAACCCTACCTAAGACACAACCTGAAGAAGATCCATCAAGGTAAATCCATAAATGGTTGAATACATGGTCATAGATTCATGGTATGGAATGTTGTGAATTTATCTAGAGAGGGGAGACTATATTCTGATTTAGAAAAGTACTCATGCACAGTGTGGCATAAGGCATCAAATGAAAATTTTGTACTAAGGTGTGTACTATACTCCACTAAAATAGATTATGTTTATTCATGTTTTATAAATATGGAGATAGTAAATGAAATATTCCTGACTGTTGATAGCTACCCAGAAAATGAACTCTATAGCTTTATACCTCTGTATTATTTCATCAGCTACAGTAATCATTTCATCATTAAAATCATATTAAAGTTTCTTAAATTTTAAACTCTTAATTTAGCAAAGCATTTAAAAAATAAGTTAAATTGGAAATAGCTGCCAGTGATTGCAAAAGTATGGAAAGTGAGTAAGACATACACAGTAATATCTGCATTTTTTCTAATGAACTATTTTGGAAAGGGTTTTATGTTAACAAAATATTAGCAAAGATAATATAGAATATTACCATATGCTTTACATGCACCTAGTTTATTTCATTACTCACATCATAAATCAGTATGGCACTTTTTGTAATCGCCTTGGCGGGTTACTCAGTCTAGGGGTGTAACCCGCCTGGCTGATCAGTTATTCCAGGGTCACAGAGAGGCACTATCTGGAAGATAATGGGCTAAGAGAGAAGAAGGAGGCCAAGCAGGGGTTCTTGTCAAAGCCTCAGTTTATTAGAGACAGAGTTACAGCTTATATAGGATAAGGAATTGGGGGGGGGGCACAGGGGCCTGGACTTTTGCCGTATGGTTCACGTTGGTCACGTAGGCCAGGAGGTTACGTTCGGTCAGGTCACGTAGGCCAGGAAGTCACAAGTTGACACACCTAGTTCTCTAGATAGTTTGGAATGTGGGGCAGGTTCCGCTAACAGATAGCTCTCTACTAACAGCTAATTGAGTGTGGGGTAGGCTCTGTCAATAGAATGGTTTCTTAACACAATTAGGGGTGTGGGGTTCTCTGCAGACTCCCCAGGGCGATGGTTCCTGTAATAATTTTAGGAGAAAATGGCTCCTGACAACTTTTGATACAATTAATGAGCTAACATGTATATATTATTAAAGTTTATAAAAAATATACTGTCTTCATTCAGGTCTGACACTTTTTCTACTGTTCTGTTGACTTCTGGGATCCCATCCAGCATGTCATCTTATACATACATACTTTTCACACATCCTGACTTTCTCTGTGTGTGGAGGGGGTGCTGCCTATGTAGTACAGGTTGGCCTTGAACTCACTACCTAATCCTGGTTGGTCTTGAACTCACTATCTTTCCATTTCAGTCTTCTAGTACTGGGATTACAGGTGTGTACCACCATGCCCGGCTTTACGATTTGATTGGGTATAAGATTTTTAGGTTTGTTTTTAATGACGTCCATTTTGAAGACTCTTCATCTCCACAGCCTCAGTGTTCCCGGAATTCTGGTGTGTGGGGACAGGAAGTCCTCTCCTGGCAGTTCCCTTGGGCACCTACACGCCATGGCAGACTAGTCTATTCCTGCAGGTTGGTTTATGTGAGGAGCACACTTTCTTCCAGTTTCTCTTATTCTCTCCTTATGTGTTTTTCTTGTATTAGACCAGTTACTGGTTTTGAGAGAAACATCTGTTGAAGCAAAGTCTCTGTGTTTCTTCTCCTTTTTTCTCCCTTTCTTTTCGTCCTCACTTTTTATTTTTGAGAGATATTTTTTACAGGTCTTTAATTAGTATTTACATGTGCACATGTCAGCCACAGTGCCCTTGTGGGGTCAGAGGATTTGTGGGAGTCACTTCTTTCCTTTCACCCTGTGTGTTCAGGAGATTGAACCCAGGTCCTCAGTCTTGATGGCATGTGTTTACCCTTTGACCCACCTTGCTGGCCCTGAAATGTTTTGTTCCATCACATTACGCCAGATTGCAAACTGTCAACATGGCATAAGCTGCTGATGCTGACCTTGGTCGTCTAACCTGGTCCTGTGTGTGAGGATTCTCCACTGTGACATTAGTCTGTTTTCTATCCCATACATTTTGGAAGGGAGGTCACTGTAAAGATGTTGATGGTGGACAGTGGGTGTCACACCATCTCAAGGACAGAGGAACTACCTAAATTATTTGGAACACTTCTCTAAGAGAGATTGGCCTCTTCTCCTTGACTACTGGGCCACTTCCTATTTTAGTGTAGACTCAGAGATAGTTACTCTACAATTAGTAGTTACTGACTTACAATTTTAATTTTAATTTTGTCACCTGGATAGTACTGGTTTGGGCCAATGGGCATATTTTGTCTGGCTGCTGTTTATTCTTGCTATACCTCTGTTATGATGAGTGTTCATCTATTTTGGGCACTCCCTTACCTTCTAACATCACAAGATGATCTAGACTGTGTTATATGTTGCCTTTTTAAGTCTAAGAACCAGTCGTGAATCCAAGAGTACCTGGATCCTTTCATTGAGCAATAGAAAATAATCTTAAAATCTTGCTCTGTGTGCAAGATGCACTTTTTGCGTTATTGACATCATTGCTTCCTGGCTCCATTAGCTGTTAGAACAAGGAAATGCATACATGTGTATGTACTAATCCATATATGTGTGTGTGTGAATGCATTTGTGCATGTAAAGATCATATGTGAAGCATGATTAATAAACGCTCTGGGTCAAAAATTGGGCTTCAACCTGAAGATCTGAAAAGCAAAATAGCCAGTCACTGGCTCTTCCCTCGACCTCAGTCTGAAATGGCGATCCTGTCTCCTGGAATCTCAGAATTAGACTGTGTGTTGAGAGCTGTTTCTTCCCATGTTATATTCCTCTCTAGGGCTGGGATTAAAGGTGTACAGCACTGGGATTAAAGGCACGCACCACCCGATTTCTATGGCTACTAGTGTAGCTACTGAGATTAAAGGTGTGTGTTACTATAAGTTACTGGTCTGTAAGGCTGACCAGTGGGACTGTTTTACTCTCAGATCTTCAGGCAATCTTTATTTATTAAAATAACATTGAAATGCCACTACACATATGCATAGCTAAACACGAATTTCTTTTCTGAGTCTCAGTTTCACTGTGTTGCTCTGTCTGTCCTGGAATTGCTATGCAGACCAGGCTGGCCTCCAACTCAGAAATCCACCTGCCCCTGACACTGGAGCTAATGGTGTGCTCCATGACATCGAGCCAAAGCATGAATTTTTTTCCAATGTTTTGAACTTTAACCCTTCTGACATGGGCCAATTCTGTGCTCTTTCCTTGTTCACCTACAAACTCCCACTGTAACAGGAAAACCCTTTGTAATTTCAGCTTTTTGTTGTTGTTATTGTTTTGTTTTTGTTTGGTTTGGTTTGGTTTTTCATGACAGGGTTTTTCTATAACTTTGGAGCCTGTCCTGGAACTCACTCTGTCCCTCAAACTCACAGATCTGCAGTCCCTGTCTCTCAGGTGCAGGGATTAAAGACAGGTGCTGCCACCACCTGGCCCGTTTGTTGTTTTTGTACATGTGGAAGGCAGTGGGTGATGTCATTCAGTCATCTCCTACCTGAACCTGGGGCTCACTGTTTGGGGGTCTGGGTCTCCAGGGATCCTTCTGTCTGTGCCTTTCCAGGACAGACATCACAGGTATGTCTGACATTTTCACATGAGTCTGGGTGCTCAGTGTGCTCAGCAGGCCTGTTACTGCCTGAGCCATCTCTCCAGCCCCACGAACCACAGCTTCCTACCGTGTGGGTGATCCACTCACATGGGGTCAGGTAAATCAATATGGGCCTATGAAACCTTCAGAAACAGTGAAAGACTTGTGTGTATGCAGCAAACAAACAAACAAAATCAGTTCCAAATTCACCCCAAAGGCATCTGAGGTGTCACCTTGGAGAGCTTCCCTCCAACCTCCATTCTGAGCATGGGACAGGTCCCCTTTGCACTGTATGCACTGCTCTACCCCACAGGGGAATGATGACCGCACGGAACATTTCCATTCAGATCAAGGCTACTGCATTCTGCAGGCTGTAGTGATTTTACTGTGTGCAGAAAGTTTTCTGCTCTTACAGAAGCCTGGCGGTTTAATTACGGCAAACAAAGACTTTATGTTTTCCAACTACCATTCCTCAGTAGATTAGTGGCAAATTAGTATGTATGATTTTGCATTGTGTTAGAATGCTTGATTTTAAAAATTGCAGTTTGAGTTGCTGACTCCAGTTTCAAAAAAGAAAATGCTTAAATGAATTTTGGCTCAGAATTAGGACGGGGTTTCCAGCTATTTCTGAAATGGACTTAAACATACTTCTGCCATTTTGTACTATGTATTTATGCAAAGCGACACTCTTGACACCGGTGTTTATAGAATCAAAATATTGATCAACCATGAAAATGGCAAAAATGTTCATCCTGTGGCATCAGCTATTTGGCCAATATTTAATCTTTATGTAAAAATAAGCAAGCACAACCATCTTATTCATATGCAGACTTGTTCTTATCTTTAATAAATGTAAAATTATATGTATGATCAAACTGTTTTAAAATAACTTTCTCTATGATTTAGTGCCAGCAAATGTTTCATCTGTGTACATATTTTACATATTTACATATGCAAGGTTATGTAAAACTCTCTGAAGCATAAAAGAGAGGTACATGGTAACATATTTTAGAGGTTCCGCGCTAAGTTAACACACGGCTAACAGGGAAACTTCTTTCTTTCTTTCTTTCTTTCTTTCTTTCTTTCTTTCTTTCTTACTTCCTTCCTTCCTTCCTTCCTTTCTTCCTTTCTTCCTTCCTTCCTTCCTTCCTTCCTTTTTTCTTTTCTTCCTTCCTTTGTTTATTCATTGTTTCTCTATCTCTTTCCTTTTTTTTTTATTAATGAAATAGGATTCTGTGATGATGGACTTTCTTTTTGCCTCTAGCCTTGCAAACTCTTACATCCTTCCTAAGTTTCATCATCCCTTCATACTCTGTATCTTCTCTCTGATTTGTGAACTTTCTAAAAAGCAACCGTGTTGTTTCAGTCCTACACTTTCAAACATAAGTGGTGTAATACTTTGCAGCATTTTAATCAAAAGTTTGGTTGGTTTGGTATATTCCAGGCCTCATCAAAGGTATATTGTAACTTGTTAAGGAGGGAGAAGTTCTCAGGTTACAGAAACCACCACACAAAAGTTTTATAGCATCTTTATTCTATTTTTAAAAAACGGTGCCAAACAATATCCAGATATGGCTTCTACAGCTCCTGCCCTCTGTTTGAAGGTGAGACTAATTTTTGAAGTGGTTTGAAGTTCTAGAGGTGGGGGGTTTGCTCTACCTTACCAGCAGGGCCTCCACAGTGGGTCTCTGTTAATATCAGGGAACTGAACTTGTCCCAGTCCCTTTGATTGCTTTCCTCTGGGAAGGAACTGTGGGCCCTCAGCGAGTTCCACCCATAATCCTCTTACCTCACTGGGAGCACAGAGGTCAAGTTTCCCCTTATTCTCCCATAGAAATATAAAAACAACATCAGGAAGCCCAAAGGAGGCTGGTGTGGGGGCAGAAATACACTTTGAGCTGAGGATTTTTTCACTGCGGATGTGAATGTGGCCATGGTAGGTATTTCAAGCTCTCCAAATGGCGTATTTTTCTGAAGGTCTTCCTAAGAAGTCACTTCTACACACACACATACACACACACACACACACACACACACACACACACACACACACAAACCAAACACCAAAACACCTTATAAAACAAGTAGAAAATATATTCAGAATAAACAAGAGTTTTGCAGACATACTAATGCATCCAACCATGACAAAGTTTCAGAGCTGTCCCACATCTATGCTGTGCTATGGAATGCCACAGTTGACTGTCTGGGAAGCCAGTCTGGCTTGGGTGATTATGAGACCAGCTTAGAATTCTCCAGAAGTGTTACCCCTTTTAGATTATCCCTAAAATGACTATATTTTGAAGTGACTTCCTAGGTTGTTCCACAGTAAAGTCAGTTTACTACAAGAAAGTGGCTGGCTGTATTCACCAACACCATCATCTTGCTAAAGCTTTAGTTCTGGTTACCCCAGATGCAACTGTCTTTCTAAAAATGGAAAGGTTACTTATGGCTAGTCCATTAGACTTGTTGCCATGGTGATCACTGGCTGTGTCTGTGCACAGACTGGTCCCAGGAATCATGTCTACATTTCCATACCATGTATTACTCCTTATGAAATCATTGGTTTTGCAAAGGGATTCTTAATATATAGACCAGACTGGCCTTGAAATATGAATCCTCCTACCTTAGCCATCCCAGTACCAGAACCACAGGCATGGGTCACTTGTTAAACATGGGTCACTGTATGCGGTTCTAAGACTTGCCATTCTTAATGTGTCCTTAGAATTCAGAGTGTTTGGTATTTGGTCTTCTGAGCATCAATGAAGATATATAAAATCTAAGTTTCTCCAGAAGCAACCCAAATTCAACAGTCTGTTTCCCCAAATACAGGCAATCTATATTAAGTATAAGATGCATATGTTAAATATTTAACACATCTTTGTACATCTATTGGTCCTTTTCAATGCTCTCTGAAGACAGATTTCTTCTGTACCACACATGGCCAGAAACTCCATCTTTCTAGAAGCAATTATTCAAGGTTTGCTTTTAAATCTGAAATACCCTGATCATATTATTTTCTTCCTTCCTTTGGAAAATAATACCAAATGATAACCTTGTTTTTATTGTTTTCCCAAGTGAGTTACAGTATTGATAACATAGATATTTCTGCCCAGAGAACATAGTGAGCCAGCAGATGGGGGAAGCACACCCATGACTCCCACTGGAGCACACTATTGTAGAATTAACACTAGTTTTCGACTGGTTCCCATAAGTCAGTAAGGACAAGAGACACCAAAGAAACAGTACCTTCTAGACACAACAGAACCAAGGAACAGATGAATTCACAGAGATGGTGGTAGCATCCACAGGGCATTTATAGGTCTAAGATGGAGAGGGTTCCAGTACTGAGAGGGGTACGTGGACACAGTTTTCTCTCACTTATCAAGAAGCTATCTCAAATTAACAACCAATCACAAAGGAACAACTGGTTTTCCCAATGGATTCTCAATGTGTATAAAAAACATACTTGAGGGCAGCCCCATGCCCAGCAGTAGATGGACAACTAGAAATGAACTCAGGGGTTTTTTGAGGAGTTTTTTTTTTAAAAATTTTATTTATTTACTTATTTGTCTCATTATGCCTTGTCTGAGTATTTTTTTTAACATTACTGGTCTTTTGATAATATATTATGGTTTACAATTTTGGGTTTTTATGAATTTTCTGTGTGTGTGTGTGCATGCATGTGTGCGAGCATGCCTGAGTACGCATGCACGTGCTTCTCATGCTATTTCTTTTTCATTTTGTTTTTTGCATTTCTTTTGTTTTAATTTTCTGTGTTTGGCTATATTCTGGTTTGTTTGTTTTCCTGCTTGTTTTATAAAGAAAGATAAGAAGGAGTGGAGTTGGACGGGTAAAGAGGTGGGAGGAACTGGGATGAGATGAGGGAGGGGGGAAACTGATCAGAACATATTACATGCAAAAAAATCTCCTTTCAACTTAAAAAGAAATATTTTCAGATTATTATTATTATTAGTGCTATTGGCAGGGCCTTGCTATGTGGTCCAGGATAGCTTCGAAGTTGTGATCACCCTGTCTCTGCCTCCCAAATCCTGGGATGACAGGTGTGGTGATCTGAATGAGAATGGTTTCCTACTTGTATTAAGCTGTCTGGGAAGGGTTGGGAGGCATGGGCTTGTTGGAAGAACTGTGTTCCTGGATGTGGGCTTTCAAGTTTAAAGAGTTAGCTTTCACTCTGCCTCATGTTTCTCAATGACATGTGGGCTCTCGGCCACTGCTCTATGCCTGCCCGCCCTTCTTCTCACCATGATGATCATGGACTTAAATGAATCCTTTCTCTATTTTCTTGTTTAAATTGCTTTGGTCATGGAGTCTTATCACAGCCACAGGAAGATAACCTAGACAACTGTGTCTATTTGATAAAAATAATACAATATTTGTTTAAAATTGAATGCAAATTAAACATAAACCTTGATTTAGGAAACAAGAAAATATAGAGAATGAGAGATTTAGGTTCAAGGACCTCATGGCTGCCTTTGAATCCAGATCCCTTGGCCACCAGCTGGTAGCATACAATCCTGAGCATGTTATCTGTTGTTTCCTCTTTGGAAAAGAATGCAGAAAGTACTTTTACATCATAAAGTTTTGATGGACCTATCAAAATAGTTAATGTAGCCAGATGCTCAGGAAAAGTCTTGCCACACCGAGAGATGTAAATTATAGGTTGTGGAGCATTGGTCATACCTCAATCTGTTTGGATTTGTGTGGCAGCACACCTTGGTTTGAAATGCTTAGCCTGTGGATACTTGTGACCGAAAGGGAGCTCCTTCCAAACAGTCTGGTGTACTCTGTTACCTAAAGGCGCCGTTGGAGCAAAGGCCAAGAATGGAGTCATGTGAGATTCCTGGGTGCTCGTGAGAGAACTCCAAGGAAACAAGACAAGAGTCTAACGACTTCAGTTTCTTAAAAACAACAACAACAACAACAGCACCCCACAGAATTGTTCTTGGAATATGCTTCCATGCTTTCCCAGATGTAGGGGACAGGAGTGAGTATCCTTCAGACTAATCGTTCCAACTGGCTGTTGTTATTTTTTTATATGCCTCTATGGAAAAACACATGTTCCGCTGCATGCAACCTGTCCTTGTGATTGTACACTTTACTCAGGTGACACTCTTAACCCTCAGAATATAAATAGCTCAAGGCTAAAGATGGCTATTGCATGAGACTTTAGTCCCCCTCCCCCGCCGCTATTTATTGGCTCTGTTTTCCCAGGACCCAGCACCTCTAGAGTGATTAACAGGCATTATGTTCTAAGATTGTTTTACTACATAATCACCCACAGAAAATCTTGGAAGAATCTGAAGATGAAAATTAATTTCTCTGAAGTTGCAGAATGATGGAGAGTAATGCGCTTGGCAACCCGTGTCAAGTTGAGCCTCGTGGCTCCTTCTGAAGTCAGCCTGAGGACAAAGCAACAGCAAACCAAAAGACTCCACCATATCTGTAAAGGTCTGAAAGTTTGATTTACAAGCAATTCCCACAAACACCATGGAGGACTTTCTGTGAACCTTCCCTTGTCACCCTCCTAATTGCTGGCATCACACAGCAGAGCAATTTATACATCAAACGCTCATCTTCCCACTGCCCTTTAACTTCCTTAAAGCAAGACTGCTTCATCTTTAGCTTTTGGAGCCTCCATTCTTTCAGCACCCATGGTCCTCTTCAGGAAGTGACCTCATCATTGCCAATATAAGGCAATCTGGTTTTTCTGTCTCTTAATTCTCCTCTCATTTGTTACCCAGGAGTTGCTCAATAAAATCAGCACCTTTAAGAGCAATAACAGGACAACTTATTCAAAAATGACAAGAAAATTAGAGGGTTAAATATAGGTTGGCATTTTTCAACAAGGGGCTCTAAAAATTAAAAAAATACATAGAGACACATATGGAAATAATGACCATTTACTTTTTTTTCAATTCTAAGTATTCTACAACAAAAATAAATATATGAAAAAATTAGCTGAAATTACAATTTATGGCTTCTCTAGGTACAGGGAAACCTTCTTAATTTCAAAATTAGAAAGAAACTGAAGACCAATTGATTCTGGTCAGAACAACATTACTGTTATGCCTTAAAGCAGTTGCATATTAATGGTGAACACAACTAATCATGTGTTTTAGATAGTTACCTTGCTTCCAAAATTTGCTAAAATAATACTAACATTTGTAATTTTTTGCATATTTATATAGTTTTCTTTTTGAATATTGGGATTTTTAAAAAATCAAGGATCCCTTTATTAATTATCCTGTTCATAACTGGGATAATGTATGGCTAGTTGATTCAGAAAATTGAAGCAGGCAGGTTCCTTTGATGTGTAAGGTTCACTGGATCGTGAAAGAGAAGTGGAGGTCCAAGCGTGGGTGCCGCTGAGCAGTGACTGGATGTCGCCAAGCAGAGAATAGATGTCGCCAAGCAGAGCATGCATGCCGCCCAGCACTGGGCTTAGGAGATCTGCTTGCTCTTCACTTCCTCTGGTGTCACTGCAAACACATTCTGTTGTAGATCATATAATGACCAAGTGATACAGTGTTATCTCGAGAACACCCCAAAATGTATTTCCAAGTTAGGAATAATCGTTGACATACATTATAGTTGAGATAGTTATTTGAAAAACTGCCTGGGGTCTAAATGAAAATAAATCAATACTGGCAGTTTATATTCCTTGTATTAACATGTAAAGATATCTTAAGAATGAAAGTTATACTTTGGGGCTTTATATTTATATGGAGATTATCAAAGGGCCAAGTTCAATTTTTTTCCTAGGTGTTCATTTAGCTACTTGAAAGGAAGTTATGAGGTATGCTGTTATTATTAACGATAGGTGATATTTTTCTGAAATTCCCTGCTCTTCTGAAATAAAAATATACATACTCAATAGTAAATGTTTGAGCTCAGCCTTTTAGCCATTAGCTGCAAATAATTATATTTTTCCCCTATTCAAAGCCTAACAATTAGGTGTCAGTATTAATTTTTGGATTTTTTTCCCCTTGAAAATTGGTTTCAAGTAAATATAAAGATTAAATTTTTGCTTTAAAAAGGCAATCAGTTTCGAGTTGTGAACTTCTCTGCAGCCATCCCAAATCTCTGATAGCGGCCTCTGGTAGGTACACGTAGTAATGGAGTTTAATTGTAGAGAGGTTTGCCCAGGAGAACATTAATGCTGCCCTAGAAGGTCATTCAGCAGGAAAAGTTCTCATGTGAGCACCACTAGAAATTTCCAGGGATTTTAGAGACTTCTGCTCCTCTTTAAAGTAACTGTCAAGTAATGCTAAGACCTGCAAACTCATTTTAAATTCCTGTCACTGTGGTTGCTTAACCTCTGAAGACTTATGCAGAGTATACAGTCCTATCATAAATCATGGCTATACTGTAGGAATGGCTCCACACAGGACACAAGTTCATAAACTTATTTATGGTTCTGTTCTATTGGATGTGTTTTAATCCATATAAATTACTTATTTAAATTATTCAAAGAAAAAGCTCAACATAAAGTAAAGAGAGGCAATTGTAAGCTTTCAACTACTAAGATTAATTATATGCTTTGGTTCTGCAGGAAAGCAAACAGCAAGATATTGAATCAAGAAGAGCAAAATCCTGGTTGTCATTTACTCTTTAATCACAAGCCCTTGAGATTGTCTGCTCTCTTGTAAAATGTATAACATAGTAATTGATGGCAAAGTATTCTCTTGATGAGAATTTTATTCCAGTTTTTTTCACTATTTAATTTTTTTTGAGACAAAAAAATTTTGTAGTGCAGGCTGGTTTCATATTCACATGTAGCCAAAGATTATTTTCAACTTCTCATCCTCCTGCCTCAGTATCCCAAATGCTGGTATTGCAGACATGTGCCATTCGGTCTAGTTTTATGTAATGCCAGATATCAAACTCGAGGCCTCATGTATCTAGTAGGTACTCTACCAACTAAGCTTCATCCTCAGCTCTCTGCTCCATT
>NC_022034.1:34209950-34223118 GCF_000317375.1 Microtus ochrogaster | reverse complement strand
AGAGGTCAGAAGATGGCATTGGGCATCCTATCACTTTCGTTCCACTTCTTTTGAGGTAGGGTTTCCTCCTGAATCTAGGGGCTGTACCTTCTCATTCAGACTGAAAGCCAGCACACCCAGGTGACGTTCCTGTCACTGCCCTTTGGAAGCTTGTGCTGGGGGCCATACTCTGCTACTCATGATTGCAGAGCAAGCACTCCAACCACTGAACAATCTCTCCAGCTTCAAAACATTCTTATTTATGTTACTAATTTGGAAAATAGCATACTTTTAGATCACTGATTATTAGAAAAAGTACAGAGGTTTAATGACATTTTCAAATATTATATGAATTACAAACACCTTTCTCAACTCATTAAGCTAAGAAAAATAATGAAGTATTGACAGAATAAATTATTTGGCATTAGGTAAAACAGCTCGTGTTTGCATTTGTTGCAATTAAATTAGTGGAAACATTTTTGTGTGCTTACACTTTTTAAAAAAAATTTGAACTCAGTAAACTCAGATACCTTTCTATTTAATTTAAAAATACTTTCTTGAGCCAAGCAGTGAGGGCACATCACAGGATTTGGAAAGCAGAGACAGATGGATCTCTGGGAGTTCAAGGCTGGCCAGGTCTACATAGATAGTTACAGGATAGCTGGGGCTACGCAGAGAAACTCTGTCTCAAAAAGACAAAAAGAAAGTTTATTTATAAGTTAGAATTGTGTATGTTCAGAGTATATAACATGATTATTTGATGTATATGTGTATCATAGTGGTTGTTTGTGTCATATTATTAAATACTTTCTAAAATAAATTTTTTAGATACTACAATTCCTCAGTTAATAAGCAAGTAATACTATGCTTTTGTATATTGAAAACCTTTTCCCTGTTTGCCTGCTGTGTTCCCATTTTATTTATTTCTTTTGTTGTGTGCACCTCCTTTAGTGAAACATTTACAGTAGCATTCCCTTGTTTCTATTGTAATCAAAATTGTAATAAGTAATCAGTGAACATTGCTGTAGTATATGGCTTGGTAGAAAAAAATTAGAACTCCACAAAAAGCCAGTAAGACACCTATTACATATTAAATAGATGATACGCTGCCGTTAACTATGTAAAACATAAAGGTGCTATTATTTTTGTTATTGTTTTGCTTTGTTTTTTGAAACATGGTTTCACTATGCAATTTTAGTTGGCCTGGAACTTGCTATGTAGACTTAGTAGGCTTTGAACTCACACAGTTTCTATTTGTCAGGGACCAATCTTGACAAAAATATCTCTTGCCAGGGTAGCTTCATGGGGATTTAGGAATGGAAGTAAAGACTATGAAGACGCATGAAAAATAATAAAACAGAAATCATAGAACAGTACCAGGAGGATGTTCTAGTGAATACTGAAATCACCCACATTTAATTTTATGCTTTTATACCCCAATACAAAAGGGGGAGAAAAACAGCAAAAGACTTCTTTAACATAATACAAAGGAGAGCTTGAACAATGAATTGCTTTAACACTTTGAGGCATGAAGTCATTAGCATTCTGTTGTTTAGGCTGTGAAGTCACTTTAATCCAAATATCCTAAAGGCAGCCATTCTGCAGGTAACCTCATATTACAGTAGAAGGAGCAAAACTATGCTTGCATATCCTAATTGTATGTCAGGATGGAATGGATTTACTAGTATGCGCTATCTTAATGTCAAAAGAACCAAGTAAACACATCCTGAGTCAGGGTGTGTAGCTACACTTGTCAAGCATTTTGAGCAATTTCCAAACTCTTTGATTATCACACAAGGTGGCAATAGGCTCACATTTTTGGGCCTTCTTCCCTCCCTCCCCTTTCCCTCCCTTCCTCCCTCCCTCCCTCCTTCCTTCCTTCCTATCTATTTATCATGTGTAAATCCTAGCACACGTGGAGATTAGAGGACCGCTGGCAGGACTTGGTTCTCTTCTTCTGCCATGTGGTTTCTGAGGATCAAACTTGGCTTCTCAGCCTCTGCAGCAAACACCTTTTACTCACTGAGCCATCTTGACAGCCCTAATAGTGCAAGTTTTAACATATTTTTCATCTTCGTCCAATGCATTTTCATTATCGTATTTTGGACTTCCAAGACCTCTTTACTTATGATGCCATTAGAATTATTAAATAAAATTCAATTGGCAAACCTAAAGTTAGTGCTATCTCATAGTTACTCTTAATGTACAACTTCCAGCTTTGTATAGTTTTCCTCATGTAAATGGAAATGAGCCATGCCTGATGCCACAGGCCTATAATTCTGCTACTTAGGAAGTTAAGGAAGGTTGCAAGTTCAAAGCTAGCCCAGACCATTTAATGAGGGTATCTTACCTCAATAATAAAAAGTAAAAAGAGGGCTGCGGATGTAGTTCAGTGGTCTAGCATGTGTGAGACCCTAGGTTCAGTTCTAGGTGGTGAAAGAAATAAAAAGGCAAAAAAGAGGTTTTATTTGAATATGCAAAGCTATGTACATTCAGCCAAGGAAAACTAGCTAAAATTAGCTGATTGCTAACAAACTCACAGAACAAGCACCATGTTGGAGAATTTACCATAGCCTACCGCTATAGGATCTGGTAGGTTTCAGACTTTCAAAATTTTCAATTCTTTTGTCAAAAGAACCATAGTGGGAAAACTAGCATTTCACTCAAAATGGATCAAAGAAAACTATTATATATCTTCTGGCTAGAGGGGAATCTCATAGATATCCATTCAAGGTACAAACCAAGTCTCAAAAATTGAAAAGCCTGGTAGTTTTCTAGTTCCTGTCTGTGTGCACACTTCCCCCTAAGTGTTTGTTCTTTTTTTTTTCTGTTTGTAAACTGATTTCTCTATATTCTGTTTTTATTTATATTGTTGAAGTCACTTAGTTAGTTAATACAGGGAAATGCAATTTCCAAAGGCCAGTGGCTTCTTCAGTAGGCAGGCATCAAGGTAAGTTGATGATCATTTGGTGTGATAGCATCATGGGTACAATTCCCATGACAGGATCCAGCCCATGATACTATGGGTACCCAAGATGCGTTCATTAAATGTGTGCAAAGTTGGTGCCTGTCAAATCCCAATAAAGTGTTAGAAAGATATGTTTTGGTAAGTATAGGGAAATGTTCATCTGGTACAGTGGTTCTCAACCAATGGGTCTCGCCCACAGGGCTTGCATATTATATGCCCTGCATATTAGATATTTACATTACAATTCATAACAGTAGGAAAATTACAGTTATGAAGTAGACTTGGAGTAATTGGAGTAATATTATGGTTGGGTTCACCACAAAGTGAGGAACTGCATTAAAGGGTAACAGCATTATGAAGCCTAAGAACTACTGGTTTGGTAGAATAAGTCAGCAGTTTAAAAAGGCAATAGTCTAAAGGACTTCCAACAAAAGTCATATCTTGAATGTGACTTCTGACAATGAGGGGAATCTGAAAAGCCACTCTGTTTCATGTGACATGTTTATAAAGAGTAGACAATCCATGTATGGGATTCAGAGTCTGAATGTTTGAAATATGATCCAAAGGACACACATGCAGAAAGACAGTTTGAAAAGTACACATACTAAATTTTCCATGGGAAGTCTGTGCTGTAACAAGTACAGATTCATCTGTGAAGAGAACGTGTGACATCTAAGAATACAGCCACTCCTTTGGGGCAGAATGTCTTGTAGCCCAGGCTGGCCTAGAGCTTGCTATATAGCTGAAGCTGGCCTTGAACCCTTGGTCCTCCTGCATTTATTTTCTATATTCTGGGACTACAGGAATATATCACTATGGTTGGCAACAATTCTTTAAATGCTATTTTTAAATATTGCTAAAAAGACAATAAATAATGAAGCATGGAATATCATTGAAATTGTATCAACACTAAAATATAGTAATATGAAACTTTCATAGGTCTAGATCATAAAAAGGAAGAAAAATATGGGGGGATGGATGTATATTGGCTTGGTTTGAATTTTTGGCAATGCATGTATTGAATCTTATAAACAAATAATATATCTATGTGCATATATTTTCTATTTCATTTTTGCCATATATACACACACATATATGTATATACACATGTTACCTCTTTGTTTTGTTTTCAGGATTTCAATTTTCTTTTCACCTTCTGATTGGCTGCTTCAATTTGCAAGGCACATCTTTCATTGCTTTACAGAAAGTAAACATTTTGACCATGTAATTACATGAAAATGTCTTTTTTCCACTTCTACAGTTAATAGATAGTTTGTGCTTATATTTAAAACTTGAAAATTACTTTCTCTTCAGAGTTATTTACCTTGAGAAACTCCATCATACTTGGCATGAATTTTTTTAGATTTTTTAAATTAATTAATTAATTAATTAATTTTAAAAAGAAAGCAACCTTCCTTCACTTTACATACCAATCCCAGTTCCCACTTCCTGTCCTCCTTTCCCCTATCCCCACCCCATTCCTCATACACTCCACAGAGAGGGCAAGGCACACTGCTTTGGGGAAGGTCTAACTCTCTCCTTACCATATGCAGACTAAACACAGTATTCATCCAAAGAGAATAGGCTTTAAAAAAGCCAGTACAAACAGTAGGGATAAATCCTGGTGCCACTGTCCTAAGAATTTTTTTGGGCAATCTGTATTTGGTTATTTACAATTTTTCATTTTGGTGTTTTTTATTCTTTGAGTGTTTCACATCATGCCTCCCTATCCCTTCCATCCATCCCATCCCCAGAATAAAACACAATAAAATTTAAGAGAAATAAAGAAAAAGGAGAGGGAGGAGAAAGGGAAAAATCTCATCATGGAAGCAGCTGTGACTCAGTGTAAACCCCTTTATCCATATATTTTTACATGGAGCCATTCATTGCAAAGAATCATTGGTCTGGTACAAGGCCCCTGGTCTCTGCTACACCATCGATGCTGGGCCCTCCATGCTCCAGCAGGTTACAGATGGAGTGGATGTAACCCTGGTGGTGGGCCTAGGTAGCCGGAGAATTGGTCAGCCCTTCAGCTCTTTCCTGTCTTCACCACCAGGGTGAGCTCTCTAGCATTGCCGTGGCTAGTCCACCTCTTGCAATGATGAGCAAGGAGCAAGGCGAGTTCACTGGTACCTATGCCTATAGGGCCAGCTCTACTGTATTGCTCATGTGAGGTGTAGGGGCCACTTTCCTGAGTGCTGCATCTTACAAGGGGCAGGGGCAGCTCTCCTGCTCTTATGACCTCAGGTCCAGCTTTTCCATCTGCCTTAGGTGTTGATGGGTGGAGGTTGGGATGTGTGATGGGGGCATCTCTACCCCACCTATGCTTCCACAAGACAGGCAGCAACAATAGAGCAGACCCTTTTGGCAGAGGTATGGGTGAGATAACCTTGACACTGTGAAAAGGAATAGTTGGCCACACTCCACTCATCTGCCATGTGGTGGTGAGGGCAAGGGAAAGATGCCCTCCGCCCCCTTGACCCTGCCACCTGTGATGGGCAAGGGAGCTAATCCTACCCCTTACCAGCTGCAACATTCTTGAAAGTGGACACTGTACCTTGCCTAGGTATCACAGTGAGTTGACCCTGTTGGCGGAGGTGCGAGTAAGCCAACCCTGAAGTTGAGAGCATGGGAGAGTGGTCCCTATCACTCTTCTGTCAACAACAGGGTTGGCTCTATTGCGCTGCCCAGGCGAGGTACAGGGCCTGATCTGAATGTGCTATGCATGATTCTTGACTAGCTTATCTTATTGGAAGTTTAAGAAGCAGCATTAAGTTGGGCGGTGGTGGCACATGCCTTTAATCCCAGCACTCAGGAGGCAAGCAGATCTCTGAGTTCAAGGCCAGCCTGGGCTATAGGGCTAGTTCCAGTACAACCAGGGCAGAAAAAGCCCTGTCTCAAAAGCCAAACCAAAACCAAACCAAAACAAAAAGAAGTTACATTAAATTAGTTATGGGAGTAATGCAAAGATGTGTTATCGGTGCTATTGTCTCAATCTGTTATATTTTTTCCAGTTTTCAGACTATATATTTTATATTATTCCAAATCAATAAAAATCACAAAATCTCAAATAGTATATTAAACATCCCATATCAACAACCACTGAAATTATAACATAGTTCTAAAGATTAGTGCTAACAAACATTTGTACTTTAATTTTGAAATGTGTGACCATTAAGAAAGCCATTGTCAAGTATGTAATTAGTGAATAAAATAGGGGTTTTATCATAATAACCTCTCTTGTTCATAACAATTCCTTGTCATATAGTCAGATGGCAGAATGTGGGAAGTGCCAACCTAAAGAAGAACCATGCTGGAAGTCAGACATGGACTGTGCTTTCAGTGGCAAATGCCGATGTGGTAAATCCCAAAGTGTGCTTCTGAAAGGGACTCTTCCTGAATAACAGCTCTGTGCCATGCACTGTGCTAGCTGTTGATGTGCCATTCAATCTGCTTAACCTGTAAGGGAAACTTTAGAGGCAGCACTTTATAACCCAGGCTAGCTTTCTAGGACTTGGTGTTGTCTGTCCTTAACTTAGTTGCTTTCCTATTGCTGTAATAGAACATTGTGAAGACATATAGAAGGCACCTTACAGAAGGAGGAGTTTATTTTGGGTTTACAGGTCTACAAGTTTACAGTTCATCACATCACAGAGGAAAATGTTGCAGTAATTACCGGGCTGCGGAGGCAGGAGCAGTTGAAAGCTCACATCTCAAAGCTCAAGCAGGAAACAGAGAGATGGATACATTTCTTCCAGCAAGGCTACATCTCCCAGGCCTCTCCAAACAAAGTCATTAACTGGGGACCAAGCATTCAAATGCCAGACACTCTGGGGGACATTTATCTTTCAAACTATTACAGTACTTAAAATATATTTAAAGGAAACCAAGGGACTAGTTATCTCTCTACAGATTCCTTTTTGTAATTCCTTAAGTAATTTAGTAATACACCTACTTTCTGGAGAATTTTCTTATAATTTGGTACTAAAAATAATATGGAGATGATTTAAGGTATATAGGTGCATGGGTGTAGGCTATATAGAAATGTCACACATCATATATGAGCATCCTCGGATTTTGATGTTCATGGGACCTTAGATCTAATACAACACACACAGAGAGAAGTGATGGTACCACTTTACCTTTGAGATTAGGAAATTGATGATTATTTGTTAATTATAGAAAGTTAATTATAGATGTTGCTGACATATGAACACAAATATATTGAACTCAAAAGCATTCTGTTATAATTCAGAAAATGTATTTGATATCTCTCTAAATTATTACTTATTATTATAAGTGTTTAGCTTTGCAATATGTTAGTTAATTCTGAAAAATCATGGTTATAAAAAAATTCTTCCTTCTAGAAACTGACATATTTTGTTTGTTTTAAAACAATGCAATTTGTTTAAAAATTTCCATTATTGATGTCATTTAATTAGGAACCATGCTACTTTTCTAAATTTGTGAGCCAAGTCCGATAACTTTAGCGAATCCATAAATAAATAGGAATCAAAATCCTCATTTTTCCACAAATATTTAATTAAGTAGAAAAAACAAATAAGCAATGAATGATCACACACAGAATAACCACAATAAATTAGAAATGAAATTTTATAAATACCTTTCATTGTTCTAAAATTACACAAACACCTTTCCAATTAGCTGAATTGTATAACTGAATGATCTCAATTTTGTTTTGCACAAAAGTCTATCTGGAAAAGAGCCATGTGTTTCTTATTTTGCATTTTCGAGACTTAAATGGCTATAAAAGATAAGTGCAATCTCTGAGGAAGGAAGGAGAATCACTGTGTAACTTTTGGAAGTAACAACCAAACAATGGTTAACTTGGTGTAGGTGTTTGTGTTAATACCTTGATATGTGGACTAGGTATGGTCATACAAACCTGCAATTCCAGCACTTGGAAGGTGGAGGAGGGAGAATCATGAGGTCAAGTCTATTCTGCCAAGGTAGTCTTAAAGAAACCAAACCAAAATCAAACCAAAGGTGAGCTAACAATGAAAGAAGATAAGCCTGTGTGTAACTTACTGATGTAACGTGTGTCAGCAAGGAAATAATTTTTTTCATAAAAAGTAATGGATTTTCACAAAGATGTAACTTTTTTTTTTATTTTTTCGAGACAGGGTTTCTCTGTAGCTTTTTGGTTCCTGTCCTGGAACTAGCTCTTCTAGACCAGGCTGGCCTCGAACTCACAGAGATCCACCTGCCTCTGCCTCCCCAGTGCTGGGATTAAAGGCGGGCGCCACCACCGCGGCGCAAAGATGTAATTTTTAGCATGTAATGCTTATCCTCTTTTCCCCTTTCTACATTTTCCTAATCTGTTTGTGGACCATGTAGGATCATGAATTTGAGGCAAAGCTAGGCTACATAATGAGATCTTGTCTTAAAACAAAACAAACATCTTAGGAAACTGATTATGGTGGTGCTTACCTTGAATTCAAACACTTGGGAGGCAGAGGTAGAGGGAACTCTGTGAGTTCTAGGTCAGTCTTGGCTACATAATGAGAGACCCTGTGTCAAAACAAAAACAAAACAAAAAACAATGACAAACCTGCAGATAATTTACTTTACTTCAAGGACGTATACAGAAAAGTGAGTGATGTTACAAAACTCACTTAATTGTTTTACTAAGAGTCTAGTTAGAAAAGTGAGAATTCTAACTAAACATATTTAATAGAATTTTCTTTCTTTCTTTCTTTCCTTCTTTCTTTCTTTCTTTCTTTCTTTCTTTTTTTCTTTTTTTTTTTGGACAGGGTTTCTCTGTAGCTTTGGAGATTCTCCTGGAACTTGCTCTGTATACCAGACTGGCCTCAAGTACAAGAGATCCGCCTGTCCCTGCCTCCTGAGTGCTAGAATTAAAGGCATGTGCCACTACCACTGGCTAATATAATTTTCTTAAGCACATCAATAACTTAACAATAAAATAATAAAACTTCAGGCCACTTATTTGAGTGAAGAAAGCAAACTAGAAAGGCATGTTGAGACACAGGAATGGCTTATTTTCCAAACACATTTCTTTAGGGCCTCAACAGGTATCAGAACAAGAAACAAGGGCTAAGACCTATCTGCAATGGAGAGTCTTGTCGGGACATTCCCTCCCTTCCCCCAATGGAATTACACTATCAAATGTCTCAATGTGTAAGCATGAGCTAGAGCTGACCTTTTGCTTCCACCTTTCTTCCCAGAAAATGGCAACAATAACCAACGTGCTTATCAGGAGGGTTATGAGCTAAACCCACAGTGAAGTCTCAAACTGATGAGGGGTAGGTAGACAACAACATGTTTTTAAATAAAAAATGAATGGGGTAAAATGAACTTACTAATACACAGGAATAGAAAAACAGAATAAGGAACCCATCTCAGCTCTAGCACACAAGAGCTAAGACCAGCTGCTTCTGCATGCCTGCTTGCCAGTCTCTTCTCTGAAATGGGCCACATCACTTCTCCCCTGAGAAGCAACTAAAGATAAAACAGTCTTAACCAGAAACCAGCGAATTTCTACTTCTGTAACACATGCTTAGTTCTGGGAAAAATGATTATGACAATGCCTAACCCTATATAAACCATGAACTATTTCTGACCATGGCTGTGTGTCTTACTTAGGGTTTCAATTGCTGTGAAGAGACACTGTGATCACAGCAACCTTTATAAAGAAAAAACATTTAATTGGGGTGACTTACAATTTCAGAGGTTTAGTCCATTATTATCATGGCAGGACATGGTGGCATGCAGGCAGACATGGTACTAGAGAAGCAGCTGAGAGTGGAGAAGGAGCTACATCTTGATCAGCAGGCAACAGGAAGTGAACTGAGTGTCACAATGAGCAAAGCTTGAGCAAAGGAGACCTCAAAACCCACCCCCACATTTCCTTCCACAAGGTCACACCTACTCCAACAAAACCATACCTCCTAATAATGGCTCTCTCTTTGTGGGCCACTTCCTTTCAAACCACCACTGAATCTCTTTAAGCAATACCTAGAAGCTATGCACTGATTAAAGACTTTTTTCCTTTGTCTCTGAAAGCTGAGAATTTCTTGTTGGGGAAGGGTGAGTCCCCAGCAATTCTTTCTCTGGGGCTCAATTAAATAACACAAGAAAAGAAAAGAACTGAAATTCATTATTTGCAGCTGATTCAAGTGGGATAACAGCAAAATATTATGGACTACTTACATTGTTGAATATAAAAACAATTTAAGATTTTGTATAGTTTTAATGGTTTTGACTATAATGATAAAATAGAAGCATTTATGCCAGTTAAGAATGAATTTTTGAAAAATATTGGCAATAACTTTTGGTAGAAAAACAAATAATGGTGGCTACACATTCTCTTTGTTGAATTATACAACTGTGCATATACAAATGGAGCAGGTCATAGAATACTATACACAGAGGGATTCATTACCCAAGGATTCATTTCGAACAGGAAGCATTATACAATGTGTTGGTTACGATTGTTAGTACAAAAGTTAAAAAGGAGAATAAATATTGTAAAAGTTTGGATACTAAATATGGTTTGGTAGAAATACCAAACTTCTACTTAGTGATTTTTACTGGAAGGATGTTGAGAGTTCCTTCTTGTATAGACATGAAAGTTGTGAATTTTACATGTAATATTTTACATCATTATATGTGGTCATTTCATAATTAAGAAATTTATTTCAAATAAAATACTTGGTTTAGAATTTAATATTTTTATCCTTCAGTTTATGTGTGAGATTGATTACAAGATCCTTTGTAGCTATCAAAATATGTATATACTTCTTCAGTTTAAGTGTAACATTGATTGCAGGATCCCTTGTATATATCAAAATATGTATATATTCATGTTCTTTATATAAAATGGCATAGCATTTGTATACAACCCACACATATCCTTTGGTGTACTTTAAATCATATCTATATTATGTATTAGATATAACTCAATGTGAAAGCTATATAAATGGATATTTTAGTTGTATTTTAAGGAGTAACCATAAAAAGAAGTCTACTTTTTCAGACACAGTTATTTTTCTGAATATTCACTAAATATTTTCATAGTTGATTGAGTTCATGGGAATGGAATCCATAGACACGGAGACCTGATTACATATATAATTTTCAAGTGCCAATAGCATGCACCAGTTTTTGGCTTTATCTCTTTTTATTCTTTTGATGTAATTTTCCTGAGGTGAGCAACTTGATTAGTGTTTCTGCAATGTTGGAGATTGGACTCAAAATTATGTATGTATAGGCCAGTGGTTCTCAACCTTGCTAATGCTGTAACTCTTGAATACAGTTCTTCATGTTGTGGTGACCCTCAAGGATAAAATTATTTTTGTTGCTACTTCATACTGCAATTTTGCTACTGTTATGAATCATGTAAATATCAGAATATGTAGATATTATGTGACCTTGTGAAAAGGCCATTTGACCCCCAAAATGGACACAACCCACATGTTGAGAACTAGGCAAACCCTCTACTGGATTTTTACTGGAAAAATGTTGAAAATTCTTGTACAAACATGAATTCTTGTCCTACAAGTATCAGTCTTTAGTTTTATCTCTCTTCATCATTTAGATGTGATATTTCTGATGTGTAAAACTTAATTAATTAATTTTTACAGTGTCAGAGGTTGAACTCAGAACCATGTACATTTAGGTAAACTCACAATCAATGAACAGTATCTCTGAATCTTTTCTGTGCTCATTTATTCACCCACTCAACAAATATTCTAGATTCTGTACCAGGCAGTATTATAGTTACAGGAGAGATATGAATGAGAAAGAGTTGTAATCCCATTAATAGAGATAATAACCCATTAAGAAAAGTGTAAGGTAGAATACTTTTGCTATAGTGTAAAGCTGGAAGTTTCCATAGAGAAATGAACATTCTATCCATATGATAGTCCAAACATCAGTCAGGTGTAGGCGGAGTTTTCCCTCCCCAGGAACTGCTTTTGAATTACCACACAGAGACTTATATTAATTGTGAATACTCGGTCAATAGCTCTGGCTTATTACTAGCTAGCTTTTATATTTTATGTTAATCCATATTCCTTAGTTATGCTTTGTAATGTGGTGCTAAATTTATTAGCATGGTATATTCATCTTCTGCTCCCTCTGCATCTGGTAACTCCTGACACCTTCCTTCTCCTTCCCAGAATTCTCAAGTTGGCTTTTCTGCTCAACTTTATCCTGTTCAGCTATTGGTCAGTCAGCTTCTTTATTAAGCCAGTTCACAGGGACAAATCTTTACAGTGTACAAAAGGATTATTCCATAGAAGCCAATCATAGGTAACATACACCTACAGAAATTCTAATCTTCAAAAGTCAGAGGCAGGAGGATGCTCAACAAGTTTCAGGCCAAACAGGAATATATAGTGAGACAATGTTATCAAAATTACCACAACTATGGCCAGCAACAACAAAAAGCATTCCAAATGTCATGAACTGAAATGGAGGCATGCTTTGTGGCTTTTCACTATAAGCAAATACCTGGCAAGAAGTAAGTTGAGGGAATAGAGGTTAATAAATTAGTCATGAGAAAGAAATAATTAAAAAACAATTATCACTAACCATTAATTATAATAAACATTGCAATTGGACTTTTAATCTACAGACATGATCTTAATTCAATATTATAAAATTTCAATAGATTTTGTAACTGTAGTTTTTATTTTCCTACACTACTTTTGTAGCACTATTCCTAGGGGAAATTATTGCTGATATATAAAACATTTTATTGAAATCCCAATACCCACAGTATATGTTTAAGGGCAAAATGAATGTAGGTAGTCATGCAGTAAATTTTTACTTCACTGTGAATTTTTATATGATTGATAATCCTTAAAATTTCTTTCCCTTGAGATCTTTTAATGAAAGAATCATGAATGAGTAAACCGAAAAATGAAATATAAAATCCATCCTTGAATGATTAAAACTTTTAAATTAGTGCTATAAATAAGTAGTACATAGAAAAAAGGTTAATATTATACAATGAATAATAGATTAAAAATTGCAGCAGAAGCTGATATCCCAGCAGTATAAGAATCAGAGAACAGGTAGGCACTGGAGCCAGCCTGTAGTGCCAAGGTTCTAGGGACCTACTTCCTTAATGTTGCCTGATCTCCTGATGGGGGAGAGTCTTCTGTTTTGTGTTAATTTCATTGGTTAAATAAAGAGACTGCCTTGGCCCTTTAATAGGACAGAAAATTAGGTAGG
>NC_022034.1:34207276-34209067 GCF_000317375.1 Microtus ochrogaster | reverse complement strand
AAATACCTTAAATACTTCCCTATAACCCTGATTTTATGAAGGCACTTTCTTAATTGATGTTTCCTCCTCCCAGATGACTTTACCTTGTATCAAGTTGCCGTAAAAGTATTTAGAACAATTGTGTCCTTGGTGTTTTGAAGACACAGTCTCTAAGTCTTTGTAGAGTATAACTGTCTGAGTTTGGTGAGCTGTGCCTCGGGCTCATCCTTTTCCCCCCAATTAAATATGATTCCTCTTCTCAGTCTGCCCTTGCCATTTCAGTGAACTCACATTTAGATTTCTTACATACCAAAGGCTTGTACTCAGTATATCTGCTTATGTCTGATAAGGACTGATTTGGGAGCCGTCTTTGACCACACTAAGGATGACATAAAGCTGTCATGACTGGAAATTAAGCTGGCCCATACTCTGCACATAGAAGCCTGCCACAGGCCTCTGTCATCTTGTATGTCATAGCTCAATTTTTGACAATTTCTTAACTACAGAAAGCATGTCTTCTGCCTAAAATATGCTTCCTTGTACAGGATGAGGCATATCTCCAACCACAGTTCCTCAGTTGTCTTTCTGTTTCTATTTCTATATGGCAAAGCCTCAACTTACAGTATCCAGATTTAACAATCCAGTTCTTGGCTATCTTCTTTCACATTCCCATTGCTCTTGTGGGTTTCATACTTATTTATATTTTTAATGCTATATTTACATGAAACAGAAATAAATGCATGTGTTAAAACTATCATTTTTAGCAGACTATATATTTTTTGTCACGAATCCCAGGAAAATGTTTCATAATTTTCTGGTTATAACAAATGTGTATTATGTGGGTGACCTGGCTTAGCCACAAACAACATTTCTGGAAGTGCTAAAAAAAAAAAAAACTTTAAAAATTACTCAGTGCTTACTTTTACTGGTCTAACAATACTCATCGTTTAATATAATTTTGTAAAAAAGCAGAATAATATGAGCACTCTTGTTTGCGTGAGCTGTATTTGATATATGTCTTGGAAGAAAGATAATGTTTCTTTCTAGAAAAACTCTGGTCACCAAATTCTATTTCCTAGGGTCTTTCTTCTAAAGAAGGGACTTTTAGTTCCTTGTTTTCTTTTATGTGTAATTTTTCAGGATCATGGTTGTACAAAAAGATCTTAAGAAATTAAAAAAGACTTTATTATCACCACATAAACTATTTTGATGACTGCCACTGAAATGACTTAATATTTCAAAATACAAAGACTGTTTGTAGCTATGCACGAGGCTCTGTAGGGATAACCTGTTTTCAGCTGTGCAAGGGACTGGATCTGTCCATGCCAATTCAGTGGTCATGTGCCATCTCCATCTATCACATTCTGATTAAAACTTCAAGAAACTTGATATTTTATATTCAGCTGCTTAACTCCAATGTCTCTGACAATGGAAAATAAGAATGTTAGTCTTTTCCTAGCTTATCCACCTCTAAAAGTCAGCTTTATTACACGAGAGTCCTAGTAGACATCTATAGAAATTAAACAGTGTGCTGAATCTTATACAGAAAAGTAAGCCCTTTGTTCATGACTCTTTCCTGGAATCATTTTCAGCGTCTCAGAGACCCATATTCAAATGTTCTAGTTAGCAGTTTTCTCATAAAACAATGTACAACTGTGTCGTTGTAACATGCCAGCTATAGACAGAATTCATTGAGTTTCTACTATTGTGTATGAAAATTTACTGCCCTTATGCCAGCCCTGTACTATGTACTATGATCTTGTTGCACACACACACACGCACACACACACACACACACACACACACACACAC
>NC_022034.1:34201654-34205506 GCF_000317375.1 Microtus ochrogaster | reverse complement strand
CCTCATCTCCAAGCCTGTGCTCTTCACTGTGTCTCTCTCTAGTGTAAGGACTGGGACACTGTGACTGTGTTTTCTCCTGTAGCCAGTGTTCTGGATGCAGACTTGATTTTGCACAATTCGTGAGCTTACACGTTTTCTTGGTTATGTATATACTGGCAAACATGACATGGAACTATAACTTTTTCCTTTCTATAAAAAGAATTCTTTGGGACATTTTCACGCAAACACATACCCCTTTCTCCTTCTGGAAACCCTCTTCTCATTAAACAGCCTCCTGCTTTGCTATCATCTTTTAAACCACCGAGTTGAATTATGCTTGTTTGCATAAGCAGTGAGGGCTTATTTACTGGAACACAGACAACCTGGAAGTGTCTCCACTACTGAAAAAATAATACCCATGAGTGCAATGGTTGTTTCATGTCCAGAAAGCAAGGTTTACAGTATTCCTTTGTAACCTCTGCCTCCATACTCTTTCTGATCCCTCTTCTGTGTTCCCTGAGCCCTGGAGGAGGTGACACAGCTGTCTGTTTAGGGTCAAAGACTCCACTGTCACTTATTCTCTGCACTTTGGTCATTGCAAATCTCTGAATTACTGCTTCAAAAAGAAACATCTCTGATGAAGGATGAGTGCAGTGTGATCTTTGAGTATAAAGACAAATATTTAGAAGGGGGCTTGGCACCATGGAATTGTGACTCTTTCAAAATATTTATAGCAACAACCCATAGTCTTATCTCTATCTTCTTAAGAATTGGGAAATAATCCCAGCAAAACTGGTGGTCTTGTTTCGGTCCCTACAAATGATTGTATGAGATTTGTTGGGGACTTATCCTGACCATAGAACAATGGTTCTCAACCTCCCTAATACAGTTCCTTGTGTTCACTTAGCCACAAAATTATTTTATTGCTACTTCATAACTGTAACTTTGCTCCTGCTATGAATTGTAATGTAAATATCTGGTGTGCAGGATATCTGGTATGCTTCCTATGTGAAACGGTTACTCGACTCCACAAAGGGAGTCATGACCCACATGTTGAGAATCACTGCCACAGAGATTTCTAGTCTCAGGGTTTTTATGTTACTGTTAATTCTCTCTCTCTCTTTCTCCCTTCTCCTTGCCCTCACTCTTCTTCTTTCTTTCTTTTTTTGTGAGTGTGTGTTTGTGGGTGTGCATATGCCATAGTGTGCAGGTGGAGGTCAGGGGCTCTCCTTCCACCATGTAGGTCCTAGGAATTACAGAGCAGATTATGGTAACACACACCTTTAATCCCAGTAGCCACAATGACACACACTTTAATTCCAGGCACGAGACAGGAATATAAGACAGGAGAGGCAGCTCATAGACAGTCTCATTCTGAGATTCCTGGAGGATCGCCATTTCGGACTGAGGTTGAGGTAAGAGCTTGATGTTTTGCATTTTGGATCTTCATGTTGAACTCCAATTTCTTATCCTGAACTTTTATTAATCGTGCTTCATCTAACAAAATGGTCTGTTGTGGAATATTTATTTCACTTGGCAAAGATGTGTTACATTTGTTTATGCTGCATTTGTTTAATGATATAAAGACATGTTGCTAGGCAGTAGAGAGACAGACAGGCCTGGTGGGCAGAGAGAATAAGTAGGAGGAGGAATCTAGATTTGAAAGAGAGAAGAGAATGAGGGAGAAAAAGATCAGAAAGTGCCTATGGCCAGCTAGTAAGGTAGCTGACAGCCAACTAGACATGGAAAAGGACATACAAAATAAAAAAGGCAAAAAGCTCCAAGGCAAAGCATAGATGAAGAGAAACAGGTTAATTTAAGTTATAAGAGACAGTGGGACAAGTATAAGCTAAGGATGAACATTCATAACTAATATTAAGTCTTTGTGTCTTTGGGAGTTGTTTGGCAGCCCGAAGCGACATTTGGAGTTCCAACGTGGGGTCTGTCTGAATTTCCACATAGGGCCTAAGAAAGTAGAAATGAGAAGCTAAGTAAAAACTGCCTGATCTGATCTTGGTTTAATTTTGGTATGTGGTGTCTATCAGGAAATTTGTCCATTTCTTTTAGATTTTCCAATTTTGTGGAATACAGGTTTTTGAAGTATGAAGTATTACCTAATGCTTCTCTGGATTTCTCAGAAGTCTGTTGTTATGCCCTCCTTTTCATTTCTGATTTTGTTGATTTGCATCTTCTCTCTCTGCCTTTTTAATTAGGTTCAATAAGGGTTTATCTATTTTGTTTTTCTCAAAGAACCAACTGTTTGTTTCATTAATTCTTTGTACTATTCTGTTTCTATTTTATTTATTTCAGCCTTCAGTTAAAAAAAAAAAAAAGGAAAGCTAACTAAGTGCACCCAAGAGAATGCTAGCCAGAAGCACTCTTCCATGGTGCCAATCTCCATGCTTCGTGTTTCTGTTGGGACTCCCCTCAGTGATGGATTGTGTCCTTAGAGTGTAAGCCGACGAACCCTTTCCTCTTCAAGTTGCTTTTGATCAGAATTTTATCCCAGCACAGACGGAAACTAGAATAACAGACAAATCCCCAATACTAGGTCATACTTTCTGGAGATTTCTCTACTTTCCAAGAACTCCATGAGCTGAGGAGCAAGCTTTTATCTGTGGGTCTTTTGGGGACATTCTGAATCTAAAATATGAAAAGCTCACTAACTATTGCTTTACCTTGGTGTTTTGAGCTGCAAACAGCCCATTCTGTGTTAGTATAAATATGTTTCTATCCCACAGCTGGCGACTCTGTGCACATGGACACACATGCATACATGTATATGTGCTGAGCTTATAGCATCACCCAGTAATAATGTTCTGTAGCTACTTTGCCAAGTTGTCTTTATTAATTAATTTAACAGGTGACACAATTATAAGATAAAGAACATATTTTATGACTCCCTTACTTGGTTGCAGGACATTAAAAAGAAATCACACTGGATCTTCGCTGGATGTTTACGCCATGCTGACCAGCTTTCATAGTGTGAAAGGGTGCTAAGTACGCTCCTGGGGAGAAATGTCATCAATAGTCCAGCTGTGGCCCTGATGAGCCCTTGGGCCTTCCTAGAAAGATACACCCACTGGTATAATAATGGCCTGCAAGTTATGGGGAAAACAAATTGTTTTCTGATTGAATTCAGCTTTATAGGAAGAAACTTATGTCTGCTATTGTAAACCTGACAAGAGCCCTGTGGATAGCAAAGTCATCAACTCTCGCTGAGAACCTATTATTGTCATTTTGCTAAATGGATAAATCATTGAACTGCTTTCTAAATACTTACGCTCACACTCATGGATCAATGCTGCTACCAGCCACTATCAGAGAAACTGCTTTTTACAGTATGCAGCTGTTAATGCAGAGGCTCACAACTGTGTAAATGGAAGTTTCTGTCCTGCCCAGTCCTGCAGCCATTCAGTCCCAAAGAAACCCACAGAGGCCTATATTAATTATTGCGGCAAACTTTCTGACCAGCAGGGAGGAACAGCCACCAGACGAGGATTCTTCTCAAATCACGCTTTATTGGAGCCTCTTGGTTGTAGGGAGAACAGAAAGCAAGGGGCCCGGAGCCCTGAACTATAGCTGCTTATATAGGGAGTCTGCCTAGCAACTTTTGATACTTTAACTGCTTTTCTGGAGACCCACCAGCAGGAAAGAAAGCAGGGGAATATCCCTGTCAGTTACAGACCAGGATGTTCCCCTGCCGGTCAGGGGAAGTGTGGGCAGCTAGATCACAACAACTCACCCTGTTTTCCGGTGGAAGAACTGCAACCCTAATATGGAGTTATATATCAAGCGAGGCTGGGGCCAAATGCCATCTTGTAATGGCAGCTATTCAAATCGGCTCCCAGCAAATTATAAATTGTCCGACCC
>NC_022034.1:34199276-34201554 GCF_000317375.1 Microtus ochrogaster | reverse complement strand
CTCAGATATATGTACATGTTGGTTGGTGTATATTCATGTATTGTGCCTTGAAGACACTCTGTAAGTGTATTAGAGAAATGTACACAATTTAAGATAAAAAATTTCCCTTGAAAATATTGTGAATATTTTCTGTATATTCAAACAATTTTAGTGGGTGACATTGACAGGATATGGATGTACCAGCACCCATTTAACTTGAACCTTACTGTGAAATTCTCAGTAACTTTCCAAGTTTCTGATGCTCTGAGTAACCTGTCTGTAATCTGCAAACTGCAAACCAGAAGCCTTGACCCTGGTCCTTGTGGAGCCCAAGAAATGGAATCACTGAACCAAGAGTTCTTGTTACACATTTCCTGAATTTCATTTCCTGAAAGATACTTTTTAAAAAATTTTTAAAGTTAAAAAACTCCTATAATTATTATAAAAGAATAATCATTTAAAAAGTCCAAATGAATCATATCTACTGTAATATACATATAATACGTGTTTGTATATACATTCACATTTAGAGATTAAATGAAATTCCCAATTCCCTCGAAGAGGCATTGACTGTTTAACAGAAATCCCAACTTGAATCATGAGAAGCCCTCTTTGGTATTGTTGATCAGGGTTTTCTAAGAGATTTCTCAGACATTATAGGCTATTGCCATTGCCCTTGCTTCTCCACATCACCATCATGAAACTTGTTAAAGGAAGCATGTCAATGCGGGTAGGCTTTGGAGTTTCAGAGCCTGGTCCCACATCTTGTTCTCTCTCTGCTTTCTGTATGAATGAAATGTGGTCATCAGGATTTCTGTTCCTGCTACCATGCCTCCTCTCCCTGTTGTAATACCTTTTCTACCCTAGTGGACTTGTCTCTTTAGGACTGCAAGCCAAAACAAACCTATTCCCCTAAGTTACTTTCTGTCTGGGCATTTTATCTCAACAATGGAAAGGAAACTACCCTAACTAGGCTGGCCTCCAATTCGTGATCTTCCTGTCTCAGCTTCCCAAGTGCCAGCATCATATGCCTGGCTTAGCTTGCATTTTGTCGACTGTAATTGTGGCTGAAGATTTTCTCACATATTCATTTTCACACTATGTTGAAATTTTTCTTTTTACTACACGGTTATCTGATTCTTTTGAAAATAGAAAAGGGATTTATTTATCTTTATGTGTGTGAGTGTTTTGTCTGCATGTATGTGTGCCATTGCCATGCAGTGCCCTTGGAGGCCAGAAGAGGATGTTGGCCACCCTGGAATTAGAGTTAGAAACAGTTGTGAACTACTGGGTGGGTGCTAGAAACTGAATCCTGGTCCTCTTCAGGAGCAGTAAGTCACTTAGCCACTGAGCCATCACTAAGTTTTAGTAATTCAAATACTTTCTATTTTACTTTTTTATCTATGTATTCTTTCATGAAGAAAACTCAAAGGAAGGAAATTTTTAAAATTTTGTTTGTATTTTATGTGTGAGTACTCTGCACGTACACCTGCACGCCAGAAGAGGGCGTCAGATCTTATTGTAGAGGGTTGTGAGCCACCACATGGTTGCTGGGAATGGCTGTTTACAAACTGAGAGAATAAAGGATTACTGTTAGAGGTGAAATGAAAGCCTGCGGGCAGAAATGACATCCACAGGACTGAAAACAGAGTCCAGTTAGCCAGCTAGGAGAGCCTGAATTGCATTCTACCTAGGTTGTGGCCATGGATGATTCAACTAATTTTCTAGACTCTTCTGTGCCGTTGGTCACAGAGGTAGGCAGGGAAGACTGGCCACCTCATCTCCAAGCCTGTGCTCTTCACTGTGTCTCTCTCTAGTGTAAGGACTGGGACACTGTGACTGTGTTTTCTCCTGTAGCCAGTGTTCTGGATGCAGACTTGATTTTGCACAATTCGTGAGCTTACACGTTTTCTTGGTTATGTATATACTGGCAAACATGACATGGAACTATAACTTTTTCCTTTCTATAAAAAGAATTCTTTGGGACATTTTCACGCAAACACATACCCCTTTCTCCTTCTGGAAACCCTCTTCTCATTAAACAGCCTCCTGCTTTGCTATCATCTTTTAAACCACCGAGTTGAATTATGCTTGTTTGCATAAGCAGTGAGGGCTTATTTACTGGAACACAGACAACCTGGAAGTGTCTCCACTACTGAAAAAATAATACCCATGAGTGCAATGGTTGTTTCATGTCCAGAAAGCAAGGTTTACAGTATTCCTTTGTAACCTCTGCCTCCATACTCTTTCTGATCCCTCTTCTGTGTTCCCTGAGCCCTGGAGGAGGTGACACAGCTGT
>NC_022034.1:34181988-34199176 GCF_000317375.1 Microtus ochrogaster | reverse complement strand
TCAGATCTTATTGTAGAGGGTTGTGAGCCACCACATGGTTGCTGGGAATGGCTGTTTACAAACTGAGAGAATAAAGGATTACTGTTAGAGGTGAAATGAAAGCCTGCGGGCAGAAATGACATCCACAGGACTGAAAACAGAGTCCAGTTAGCCAGCTAGGAGAGCCTGAATTGCATTCTACCTAGGTTGTGGCCATGGATGATTCAACTAATTTTCTAGACTCTTCTGTGCCGTTGGTCACAGAGGTAGGCAGGGAAGACTGGCCACCTCATCTCCAAGCCTGTGCTCTTCACTGTGTCTCTCTCTAGTGTAAGGACTGGGACACTGTGACTGTGTTTTCTCCTGTAGCCAGTGTTCTGGATGCAGACTTGATTTTGCACAATTCGTGAGCTTACACGTTTTCTTGGTTATGTATATACTGGCAAACATGACATGGAACTATAACTTTTTCCTTTCTATAAAAAGAATTCTTTGGGACATTTTCACGCAAACACATACCCCTTTCTCCTTCTGGAAACCCTCTTCTCATTAAACAGCCTCCTGCTTTGCTATCATCTTTTAAACCACCGAGTTGAATTATGCTTGTTTGCATAAGCAGTGAGGGCTTATTTACTGGAACACAGACAACCTGGAAGTGTCTCCACTACTGAAAAAATAATACCCATGAGTGCAATGGTTGTTTCATGTCCAGAAAGCAAGGTTTACAGTATTCCTTTGTAACCTCTGCCTCCATACTCTTTCTGATCCCTCTTCTGTGTTCCCTGAGCCCTGGAGGAGGTGACACAGCTGTGTAAATGGAAGTTTCTGTCCTGCCCAGTCCTGCAGCCATTCAGTCCCAAAGAAACCCACAGAGGCCTATATTAATTATAAACTGTCCGACCCATTAGTTCAGGCTTATTATTAACTGGCTCCCACAACTTAAATCAATCCACAATTCCCATCCATATTTAGCCACATGGCTTGGTACCTTTTTCTAGTGAGACATTCGCATCTTGTTTCCTCTGACTGGCTGGTGACTGTATCTCTGCTTTTCCTCTTCCCAGATTTATCTTAGTCTGGTTGCCCCACCTATACTTCCCGCCTGGCTACTGGTCAATCATCGTTTTATTAAAACCGATGTGAGTGACGAATCTTTACAGTGTACAAACACATTATTTCACAGTACAACTGGTCAGTGTGGAGTCCTTGACCTTAAAGAGGACATCCATATCACTTCCTGTGCTAAGGCTCAGGGACTGGCTCAGAGGAGGTGGGTGAAAAAGAATATAAGAGCCAGAGTTTAGAGAGTATTTCTTTAAGACAGTGTCTCTTTGCCATAGCCACTGGACTTAGGAACTCACTGAAGCTGTGGTTATTTGCACAAGACCTGTATGAAATTGGACTTCTGCTGGTTTTATCCTGCATGGCCAAGGAGCTCAGGAGGCCCTACCCCTCACTGAGGGTCTATGTGCTGTAAATGCATGCTGAAGGAGGTGGTGTAAATTTCTTCAGCGGCGTAGCTGCTGATAAATTACCAATATTTCACTAAACAACCCCTCCCCGCAAATACTCATGCAGGCAACTGTAATTAAACTCAGTGGGTCAATAGGAAACCACCGATCATCAAAACAGAAGGAAGTGTTTCAGTGGGAAGAGTGTTGATAAGAGAAGGGAATAGGGATGCATATATATATAAGAAATTGTTAAAGAACAAAAAAAATGAAAGCTCATTTTTATAGTAAAATGCAAAGACCCTATTTTTCTAAACAAATATGATGCCAAAGCTAGAATGAAATGTCCGTTTTCCTGGATGCACTAGCACGGGCAGGAGAATTAGTGAATCTGGCTATCCTGAGACGTGAATCTGATATAAGGATAGACTACAGCCAGATTTGGGAAGTTTAATGACATCGGTTGTTTGGGGGCTGTTCTGTAGCTATTGGCACCTGAATATTGTATATGCTCAAGCCGCCATGCTTTTTATGTCCAATATGTTGTTTCTTTTATCGCCACTGGATTATGAACAAAATCCTAGGTTTCTACAGCAACTACCACCACCATTCCTTTCTTTTACAGAAATATATTTTTGTTATTTTCTTGTAATTTTATGTGTACAATGTATTCGATCATATTCACCCCTGCTACTCCATCTCCCCTACTCCCCTCCTTCTTTTAAAAATTATTTTATGTGTGTAATGCTTGCATGCATGTATGTTTGTGAACCACAGATGTGCAGTGCCCATGGAGGCGAAACAGGGCATCAGGAACTGGACTTACAGAAGGCTGTGAACCACCGTGTGGGTGCTGGAAATTGAACCTGGGCCCTCTGGGACAGCAGCCAGTAGTGCTTTTTACTAAAAAACAAAAAACAAACAGACACATCAAATCTACTTTTTGCTGTGTACAGTCGATAGTGTCATGGATGTTGGGCCATCTTCTGGAGCATGGCCACACTCTTAATGGCAACTTACTCCTCAACTCCCAGAAACTTTATCTACTTAGCATTCTCTAGTAAGGCCCTTAACTGCTCTGTAGGGAATTGCTAATTTCTATTCTGTCACGTTAGGAAGGGCCATCTTCTCAGGTAGGCAGCGCTTGGTAAGCTGCAGGTGCTCAGCAGGTGTTAGTTGTTGAAAGAGAAAGTTTTTTAAAATTCTATCCACTCTCCAGATGACACTCTGGCTTCCTTTGCTCTGCTTTTATTGACTACCTCTTGCCACTCTTTCCCTTCCCTCCCTGAGGACGAGGTTCAGAGAGGGCTCCTCCTGGATTCACCCCCCTCCCCCTCGCCGCGTAGGCGAGCTGACGTCAGGCGCAGCCGGGGCGTTCCCGTCAGGCTCGCCCAGCGGAGCCTGAAGGTCGGGGGCTGCCTAGGCTCTGCTGGTACCGCGGAACTGCAAGCATCGATCGCCTCGCCGGCCTCAGTCCACGCCTGATCTTCAAATCCAGAGCCTCAGAGCTGCTCAGTCTCGGCCCCACCCCCTGGGCGCTGGCGGTGGTTTCCTAGGGAACGACGCTGCGCGCCGACGGCGATTGGACCGGGCCGCGCGTGCGTGGTGGCCTGTGTTGGTGGCGACCCCGCGGAGGGTGCCGAGGTTTGAGTGCTGCACAGAATGGCCCATTTCTCCAGCGACGATGAGGTGATGCTGCAGGCGATGCTCCGGCAGCTGTTCCAGAGCGTGAAGGAGAAAATCACCGGCGCTCCCTCCTTGGAGTGCGCAGAGGAGATCCTCTTGCGGCTGGAGGAAACTGACGAAAATTTCCACAAGTAAAGTCGAGTTTAAGTTTTTAAGCAAACAAGCCACTGGTCCAGGGAAGGTGAAAATGATTCGGATAAAGAGATTCATTTGATTTTTGTTAAAATAGCTAATTGGTGGTTCAGTTTGTCTACCAGTTGTCCCAGTGCCGAATTTATTTTTTCTTTATTTTTTTTTTAAAACTCGTTTTCCAGAGCCTCTTCTGCCTGTTTTTCTTTGCTGTTACATCAATTGTAAACCATTCGTGTACTTTAAAGAGCAATCTTAATCCCTGAAATTCGGGATTCCCTTCACTTTACCTAAAAGCAGTGGCCCCCAAGATCCCTATTTACTGGTCTGTTGCTTCACTACCTGCTGTAGTTAGCCATTCAACACTGCAAGGGCTCCCATGCTGAAGTATGTCTGGGTGCCTGTGGAGCAGGAGGGCGCCCATGCAATTGCCCTGACTCCAGTGACAAGAGGCAGGATGCCAGGCATGGAGGAAAAAAAGAAAGTTGTCAGGTGCTACCAGAATGGTCTTTAAAAATGTAAACACACCTTAGACTTAAATATCTTTAGAGAGCTAATCCTTTCTTTGGAGTTTATCCATACACCAAGTTAAGCCTCTCAGTCACAGTCTATCTCCAGGCTCTCGGTTTGTGATGACTTGTAGCTTTTTCAAATCCAGTGTTTGCATTTTATTTGGTCTCACAGTCATTGTTTCTTGTGATGTCGCTTTAGTCTGCTAATCTATTTAATTCACACTGGTGCTGGGAATGGAACCCAGGGTCTCATGAATGACAGGAGACATTTTTATGGTGCTTTTATTGACTTTTGGATAATTTGAAGTTCAGTTTCTCTGAAAATGGGCATTAGGGGTTCCTTCAGGCCTTTGACGCTCTGTGTTAAAGGTTATTTGTTTACTTGTATTATGGGTTGTCCCTTATAATTCCCTCAGGTTCCCAAGGGAAGTTTTAAAAGATGTAGAAAGAATCACTGTAGAGTTTCGTATTTAATACTAAATTTTGAGACTTGCTTGGTGTGTTGCTCAGGCTAGCCTGAAAGTTACTATTATGTTTCAACATTCTAAGTGATGGGAGCATGCACCATCCTGCCCAGCTTGATTTTTTAAAATTTATGATTGTGTTTATGGCTTCCTTCATTGTTACTTATTTCCATAGTATCTCACTGTTACTCTCAATTATTGGATGGCACTATTCTTTAGACATACTTGGAATCAGGTTTCTCTTTGGTCATAGGTTTATTATTTAAAAAGCTCAGTATAGAAAATTTGGCATCTTCCCCCAAATTAAATTTATTACCAACTCATTTGCTTGGCTTTTGTTTGTTTTTGTTTTGACAGGATCTTACTATACAGCTCTGATTGGCCTGGAGCTTGTTGTGTAGATGAGGCTGTCCTAGAACTAACAGAGATCCCCCTTGTCTTGGCCTCTGGGGTGTACACCACCACACTGGCACATGTGTGTTCCCAAAACAGTAAATAAGGCAGTGATTTTAGTAGTGTATTTTGGGAATTCTTCAGTTTTATCTAGATTTTTAAACTAATTTACATAAAGATTTTCATTAACATCCTGTTACCTTAATATTTCCAAGGTCTGCAGTTATATCTTCCTTTTATAAGTCCACATATGAAAAAACTTATATGGGATTCTGGGTTTCTTGGTTGTTAGCATTTTTATAAGAAGGTGGCATTGGAGACATTTGAGTCAGAAAATATGTAATTTCAGGTATAATAAACCCAAGTGGGAGACAGTGTGCTCATTGGAGGAGAAACTAATAGAAGTAATGCTGTCATGGAGATTTGTCATGCGGAGATGTTAACCTGTCCCTTCCTTTAGTGGCCTGTTCTGGTTTTCTCTCTAAGCTGTATGTATTTTTTCTGAATGTTACTAAGTTAAGTAAAGACATTCACATTTCCACTCTTCTCTAGTGTTACTACCTCCATTTTCCAAGAAAACTCTATTGTTATTTTTCCATAGTGAACCTGTGACTTTCTCAGAATATTGGTACAAACATTTGGCAGGTATTTTACTTAACTAGGGAGATTGGTCAATCTAATAATCAGAATTTGCTGGCATGATGGTATGCACCCATAATCCCAGGCTGGAGGAGGCTGATGAAGAAAGATTTTGAGTTTGAAGCCAGCCTGACCTACATTTTTCCAATAAATAAGACAAAAGATTTAGAGATTTCTTGCCAGCATTTGTTATTTTCTTAATGGCAAGGCAAGAAATTTTCGCATGTTACAGGCCTTTGCGTGCTAAATTCCTTGGCTCTGGTTAATAAACGGCACTGATATTTGCTCCGTTTTATTTCTCTATTTGTTTCAGCTATGAATTTGTAAAATACCTTAGACAGCACATAGGTAACACATTGGGGTCTATGATCGAAGAAGAAATGGAAAAATGCACATCTGATCATAACCAGGGTGAGGAATCTGGTTACGACACTGTTGTACAGCACGTCACCAAGAGAACGCAGGAGTCTAAGGAGTGAGTATGGCATAATAATTATGTTTGTGTTTATAATTTAGATCTCACCCTGGAAGCCCTTTGACTTCCCTTCTCAAGGGATTTTTCTAGCTTCCTGACCTCTGTAGATGCTTGGCAGGGAAGTAGGATATATAGAAAGATAAAGATTAACTATTGGATTTTCTTTCAAAAGAAAAACCTTGAGGTGGGTAAAATAGCTGGGAAGGGAAAGTTGGGATGCTGGTAGGGCTCACAGATTTTAGAGATTGTTAAAGCTGTGGGAGGTTTTGGCTAAGAGTTAAAAAGAGGAGAAGATAAAATGGAGAATGAAGAAAAGAGGTAGGAATATGTGCGGGACTTTGGGAGATGTATCTGCAGGGTAAACTGGGTGGAGAAACATCAGCAGGAGTCTGCAACCTCAACAGAGCCCTGTATAAGCAAAAGCATCACAAGGCATCCACAAAAGTGGAAGGTAAATAGCACAGGATAAGAACCAAAATGAGTGAATTGCTGGCCCGCCGACCCTGATCTGATGGGTGAGGGTCTCAGCTCCCTCTGGCTATGGCAGCTTCCATATGGTGCTGTGTGCAGAAGGGGGAGTTGGACCCTTTGGTCCCTGCAGCCTCCGTGTTCTGGGATTTCTGGCACTGGAGGAGGAGAGGTTATAAGTCCTCTTTTGAAGTTTCCTTGGATCTCAGCACCTGTGCAGGGTAGGCAGATGTGAGGAGCACACTTCCCTCCAGTTTCTGCTGCTCTTCCAACACTAATACCTCATTGGGATGATTTCTTGACAGTACCCCGATGCCATACCCCTCACATTCTATAGAGCAAACTCAGGGCGCTCTAGGTAGTTCACAAGGCTGGCCATGAGCTTTCCACACACTCTCCTAACATATGTGCCACCTTCTTTCCCATAATCTCACCACACTGGTCTAGCTCTTTATTAAACACTCAGGCAGGTACATCTCTTAGGTTTGTCCTTATGTTGGATTGCTGTAGAGTGTCCTTTCCATAGGTTATCTGATTTAACATTCAACTTGGGAGCATCTTAGTTCGCTGTCTTCATTTTAAGGCATTTTGTTCTCTATTCTGCCTAAACCAATAGCCTTTCTCTCTTCATCATATTTCCCTATTTTACTTTATTTTCCTTTCACCTTTTTGTCACTAAGAAAGGATACAATCTATATCTATCTTTTTCTTTTATTTCAGTATTTCATTGATAGGATGGGTGATCTACAAAGATAAATTTGTATCCTGTTTTTTTATTTCTGTATCCTTAATGCCTTGAAAGTGCCTTGTATATTATAGATGCTTAATAGAGACTTGTTAATAAAAATTGAAGTGTTTTATTTAATTATAATGTATGATTATAATTAATTATAATTTTGTTGAGTTATAATTAAACTAGAATCAGTTTTATGTTACAAATTGCAATACTGTAGATGTTATTTGTTCTCAAACAATGTTAGAAGCTTGGTCCCCAATGTGGCAGATTTAGGAGGCAATAGATCCCTAAAGAGAAGCTACATACAAAAAAATTAGGTCATTGAAAATGAAGTCTCAGTGGGGATTAAGGCAGTTCTTAACCCTGTTTAGTTCTAGTAAGTGAGTGAGCAAGCATGCATGCTTGCCACAGAGAAAGAGATAAACAGATGTTAGAAAGCAACAGTCCCCTCCCTACCTCCTGGCTTCTGGTCTTATCTATTCCTTTCTCCAGCAATCTTGTGATTTGTGTGCTATTTACCATGAGGTCAGGACTAGAGCTGGGCAGAAACTAATGCAAGCTTGTGATCCCCCAAACTTATGAGATAGACTTCTTTTCTTCATTACTGTACCTAGGCTCAAGTACAGTTTTAGCAAGGAAAGCAGACTAATGTTGAAAGTGCTGTGTCATTAGCAGTAGCTCTTTTTCCTTTATATGTCAGCTAGTCTTCATGCATTGAGCGAGCAGCTACAATATGGTGTACTGTAAAGAGGAAGGAAGTGTTTTCCACCCTTCACTAATCTACAGTGTAAATAGAAGAGTTTAATACTGTTCTGAAATGGAAATGAAACAGATTCAATTCGGTGTGTTAAGTGCTATGATATATACAAAAGGCTGTATGGAAATATCAAGGAAGAAATATATTAGTCCAAATATGTAATGAATGTTTATAACAAAAAAGCATGAAAACGCAAGCCCCAAAGGAAATTAACTTCCCCCTGGAGCATGAAAGTGATGAATAGATAGGTGGGTCTGTCACTGTTCCCGCTAGGGTTCCGGGTCCCTTTCACCGTCCTACTCCATCATCCCTTATGGCAGGGGATGGTAATGTTTCTTATAAAGGAGCATACAATAAACACTTTAGGTTTTATTCCCTGTATGTTTTATCAACAATATGAGAACAGCCATAGATCATATATAATGGAAAGAATGTGCACATGTTATAGTTAAATTTTATTTAGTGGAAAGTCAATTTAGGTCAATAAAATAATGTCTTAATTACTTTTTTATTGCTTATTGTAGTTTTATTACAACTACTAGAGACCAAGGATTCAAATGGCCCATGAGGGCCATTCTGTTTTAAACCATCAGAGATAATATTCTGCCAACCCTAGTATCAGAGTTAATCAAATTTCTGCTTGAGTATTTATTGTCTATTGTATTAAAGAAAATTAATTCTAATTTATTTATAAACTAAGCTTAAAAATATTAGTCTGGACAGGAATTCTGTTTCTCTTATGAGAACTATTTATTGTTGTTACTCATTGGAATAAGATGACAATATATAGACATAAATAGTTCAGACATTAACATATGGAATAAAGTCCATAAAGTTAAAATTTCTTTTTTTAATTTTTGTTTTTTTGAGATAAGGTTTCTTTGTGTAATAGCTTTGGCTGCCCTGTAACTCTCTTTGTAGACCAGGCTGGCCTCAAGCTCACAGAGATCCACCTGCCTCTGCCTCCTGAGTGCTGGGATTAAATACATTCACCACTGTACCTGGCTAAAGTTTCTTATTTTATACAAAAATAAAGGAGTTGTGTCCATATTTGGACACTATTTAAATACCTAGTAGTCTGTGTTTAGCTGCTTATTCCAAAAAGAATGCTAAACCTGATCAGATAATAGAGGCATGCAAGCATTTTAGTGATAAGTGCAGAGTTTTATATGATCCTATTAGGAAATTACTTTCAAAAAAGTTCTTTGTAAGCTATTTAACTCTGGTGTCCTTAAGTTCATCTATGCATAAAATTTAAAACAGTAATAACCACTAAGATTAAAAAAGACTTAATGAATATTTGTCTTGTGCTTTTTGAACTGTGGACGATAGACTTTAAGTTGTATGGAGTATTTTTTTGTTCGAAGTTTCTTGAAAAGTTACTCAGTGCTCATGTGGCAACAGTACATTTTTATTGTAATAAGTACAAGCCATATCGCTAATTAAACATTTTGATGTTTATTTATTCAATATTGATACGTGGAAGAGTTTCCTTTTAGGCCTCTCTTGTTATTTAATGAGTTTGGAAGCACTTAGGCAGATTTCCATTGTTATTTCTGGCTTTCTTTCCTTGAAGCTTTTTATTTCCCTATTTGAATATTTCTTGAAGCATTATAGGAATGTGTGGATAGTATCTATTTTCGATATCTGCTTCCCTTTGTTTTCTTTTTTTTGGGGGGGGGGTTTCGAGACAGGGTTTCTCTGTGGTTTTGGAGCTGTCCTGGAACTAGCTCTGTAGACCAGGCTGGTCTCGAACTCACAGAGATCCGCCTGCCTCTGCCTCCCAAGTGCTGGGATTAAAGGCGTGCGCCACCACAGCCCGGCTTCCCTTTGTTTTCTAAAAGCTACAGTGGCTACTGTTGCATTCTGGCTAATTTAACCCTTGGTATGGATGATAATGTAAAAGATTATTGCTCTTATTTTCCCTTCTGAGTGTTTTTATGATAGTTCTTACAGAGGAATTCATGGTCGTCCTTTAAAAAATTCCTATTAGAAACATTTATGTCCAAATGGAAATTTCAGTTGTTCAATGGATTAAATAATTCTCACGTTTTACTTTTCATACTTCTTCATTAAATTACCAAAATTCCTTTCCTTTCTTTTTCTGTGGTTGCTGTTTTTTCTTTCTTCTCCTCCTCTTTTTCTTTCCCTGTAGTAAGAGGTTGCTCGTTCATTCCCAGCCACTTAGACCCAAAGTAATCACACAGAAGCGATATATTTACCACTGTTTGGCCAGTAGCTTAAGAGTATTGCTAGCTAGCTCTTACATCTAGAATGAACTTATCTCTATTAATCTGTGTGTCTTCACGTGGCTGTGGCTTACTGGCAAGGTTCCAGCTGGCAGCTCTGTGTCTTTCCCCTCTGGCATCTATCTACATGGCATCTTTCTGACTCCGCCTTCTTTCTCCCAGCATCCAGTTTATTTTTTCCGCCTTGCTTTACTCTGCTAAACCACTAGCTGAAACAGATTCATTATTAACCGGTGGTATTCACAGCATACAGAGGGGAGTCCCACATCACTTCCCCTCCCTCCCTTCCTCTTTAATCTTCCTTCTCTTCCTTCTTTTACCTTCTTTTGATGCAGACTTGAACTAAATCTTTCTGTGTCCATTTAGAGGGCTGGATAACAGGCATACCTCACTGGATCTAGCTAAATCACCAAATTGTAAATTTTAAAGAAATAGAGAAGTCATGAAGTACCTGTCAACATACCTAACTTCAAAGGATGCTGAGAGTATAGTTTAGCTACTAATCAATTACTGTGAAAGGAGAGAACAGCTTTCTGTTTGTTTGGGACAGAGTCTCAATATGTAGCACTGATTGGCCTGAAACTTGCTTTGTAGGCCAGGCTGCCATTGAATTTATAGAAATATCCTTCTCTCTGCTTCTTGGATTCTGGGATTAAAGATGTACCACTATGCCTGGCCAGAACAGCTTCTGATGGACAGATCTTTATTTTTATCAGAGCACTTTTCTCCGTCCCTCCCTCCTTCTGGTAGGGTATTCTTGTGCATCTCAGGCTGACCTTGAGCTCACTAAGTAACACAGGCTGGTGCCAGGGGACCCATCCCCCTCTTCCTTCCTTAGAGGCACTGCACACATAGATACAGAAACACATGGAGGCAAATACCAATACACATAAAATAATAAAGTAAAAATAAAATTATACATTTTCTAAAATGATAAGTTTTCTCTTGTGGAGACATCTGGAGACTTGCAGAGCTGAGGGAAACTAGAGAATGTCTAGTTTTAAGTCTCACTTCAGAGATCTGTGTCCTGGAAGATAGAGAAAAGAGGTAGAGATGAGATGAGCGACAGAAGTGAACTGGGTTCTGGCTTTATGTTGTGAGCATTTGGGTATGTTGCTGACAACAGGAATGCATGCCACTGGGACAGCTTGGCTTTTGTTGATTTTATCGCATGACTTCGTAGATGAAAAGTTGTAAGTCTACTGATTGGGTGTACATTGAATTTAAAGGTACAAGGAAATGATGCATTCCCTGAAGAATATCATGATGGTGGTGGTGGAGACCATGATCAACAAGTTTGAGGAAGATGAGACCCGGAGTCCGGACAGGCAGCGGCGACTGCAGAAGGAGGAGCGTGGCAGCTGCTGCACAGACAATTGTTCTGACAGTGACTCCTCCTTCAATCAGGTGGGCTCTTCGTCTCCCAGTCTTGTCTTAAAACAGTCTTTAATTATCACTAGCTTGTATATATCCTTTCTCATTTTTTTTCTGTCCTCCAATTTTAAGATTCAGAAAAAGTAAAACATAAAACAGTCTATTTGGTCGATGAAATTTTACAGAATTGTTTGTTTAATGAATAATTATATCTCAGATAATTTTTAGTCAGGATTATGTTTTGAATTAATAACAACAACAATAATAAGGGTTGAAATAAATCTCTTTAAGCATTAATCAAAGAAGTTTATTGTCAATTTTTATCAAAGTGTAACTGAGATGTGGAGATAAAACGTTGATGATTTTTATGCATTTCTGGGTTGAAAGTGGCTGTGAATTGTCAGTTTTGCACATTTAAAGTCTTCATATGTAAAGCGGTTTGAGGCTAACCAGTCTGGTGTGGGACACAGAACTAGCCCTGTGGAGACTGAAGCAGGGGGATTGTGAGTTTGAGGCCACCCGCCCTATATACTGAGACCCTGTCCTAGGAGCTAAAGACAAACAAAAAGCAACTAAAAAGTTCGAGATTGTGATGGTTAGTTTTATCTGTCCACTTGACACAGCCATGAGTCACCTGGGGTTGTCTAGATGAGATTGCCTTATGGGTATGTCTGTGGAGAGTTGTCTTGGATACTGATGTTAGCTGATACTAGAAGATACAGGCCACTGTGGGTGGTGCCATTCTGCATGCAGAGGATCCTGGACTGTGTAAGTGCAGAGAAAGCCATCTGGGCACAGATCTGAGCACAGGTAAGCTGTACACTTAGTCCTTTCTGCTCCCAACTGTGTGTGTGCTGTGACTAGCAGCTCCACTTCCTCCTTCTGTGATTTCCATCCACGGTGGGCCGTCACCTCTAATTATAAGGTAAAGCACTTTCTTCTCCGAGTTGCTTTATATCAGGCTATTTTGTCACCTCAACAGAAACCGGGACAGAAGACTTTATGTTCCTCTAACTAGGATGTAGGTAGGAGTACCTGCCATTTGACTGCAGTCAAACTGGAAAAAGATAGGCTTAAGTCTGAATTAGTCCAAATGGAAGACAAGGAAACGAGCTAGACATGTACCAGGAGCTCCTGGCAGGCATCCAGGCTAAATGCTGTCCGTCTGTTCGTCTGCCTGTAATGATTTTGTTTTTGAGATTTGTAGAACTGAAAAGCAAGTCTAGGCCTTTAGGATCATCTCTGCATCCTTTGTCACAGGTCTCCACCAGCGAGAAGGCTCCTGCCTCTGCGGTGGATACAGATTGCCTCCCCACGTGACTCGGGGACTGGGCTAATGCTGCAAAGAAGGAGCGGTATAATTAGAAATTAGACCATAAGCATCTTTCCAAAACTGACTTGAGGAGTTCATATAAAACATGAATAGAAGATGCATAGCAGCCTCTGCTTGGATTGCACCATTGAGTGGGAAGGACTGGAAGTAGCCCAGGCAGACCTGGAGTTGCTATGCTTAGTTACCACTGCATCGCTGGTCAGGGGAGATTGTGTCAAGCTGCGAGCTTCACACTCCAGACTGACTGTGTGATGTGACAGAGGATGTGATGGAGATTGGGGGTTTTCCATCTTACGGCTGTGATAATTTCTTGTTGATGAGCTCATGGGGAGAAAATGAGTTAATTGCCTTTGTGGGGTTGGCTTAATTGCTTGAGCTAGCTTCTTAAGAAATGAAAAGACAGAAAACTTCACTTTAGTGAAGTTCGCTCAGGAGCACACTATTTAATGATATTCCTTGGTTAATGAACCCCTTTAATATACTGAAACCCAGGAGAAGAAAAAAACGAAGCATTGTTAATACACTCCTCAAATGGAAGTATTAGGCCTAACTAAGCATAATCAAATACGAGGAGTTCATCAGCTGCTAATCCCAAATACTGGTTATTATTAGTGACGGGAATAACAGATCTTTCGGGTTTGGACAGAACAGAGTCACAATTTAAAATATTTTTGTCTTTTAATTTTGTTTGGTTTGGATTCTTCAGAAGAAACTATGCCTTCAGATCTGTGGTTTCCTTTGGGATGCCCACAGGCAATAGTCTAGCCTTCTAGCATCTACTCAATGAATACGACTATTCCAGAAAAGACTAATTGGTTTGGAAGTGAACTCTGTCCATGAGGACATTGGGAGATGCGTGAACTTTCTGAAACAAATGTATGAGTGTTGGAACATCCCAGACCTCTCCTTCAGAGGTGTGAGCTTGGAGAGGTGTGTGGGTATGCCTTTGCATAGTAAAGAGAGACTTTTCTCTGAAAGGGTCCTGACCCCAATCTTCCCCAGTGATCAGCTCTTTTATGACTGAGGTTGAAGATTAGTGGGAGGACCTTGGGGCAGCTCCCTGCTCTAGTCCATTCAGTTTATATATGCCAGGGATTACCAGTCAGTGACAAGAATAGACCAAGGAAATGATGATCTTTGCTCCTGACTTTTGCAGAACTGAGAAGTATCTTTTTCTGAGGGACTAGGGTCAGAGGTTCATCATTTGACCACAAAGCTCTGCTTGTTAGACGTTATTTACCATAAGTCATCTGTCTCCGTAGATCAGCCTCCTGATTAGTCTAGCTGGTCCTCCCCTTTACAGCTGCTAGCTCACTGTAGTAGAGCTGCTCCTGTTACCACTCACTGCTTGCTGCTGGACACCGGATTCTTCACTGTGGAAGCAAGGAGATCGACTCTTTGCCTTGTAACAACTCCATTAAATACTTACAGTCTCATTGATGACTTCAAGATCACTGCTTGCTCTGGGCTGAAAACTGTATCTAGATTTTTCTTTTCTATAATTAAAATGTAAAGTTAGCATACAAAGTAATAGGTTACATTTTGACATTTTCATACACATGTCATTATACTTTGTTCTTATTTACCCCTATTTCCTCAGCATCCTTTGTGCTTTTCTCTTGCTCGTTCCCCCCATTCTCTTTCTCTCAAATAGTTTCTCTTCTACTTTCCCTCCTCCACTTTCATGACCTTCCCCCACACAAATTTGCATCTAGATTTTGCAAATGAAATCAAGTGGGGCATTTGTCATTCTGAGTCTGGCTTATCACTCTTAACACAATGGTTTTCAGTTCAGTATCATTATTTATTTATTCTTTATGTCTGAATAAAATTCCATTGTATACACTACTTTCTGTTATCCATCTTTTGATAAATGTCCAAGGTGAGCCATTTCTTAGTTAATAAAATAGAGCAACAGTTAAGATGTATACACACGAAGATGCAAAGTATTTCTGTGGTATGTTGACTTAAAGTTCTTGAATACATAATATTCTTAAGAGTAGTATAGGTGGGACACATAGTTCTATTTTCAGTTGTTTGAGGAACCTCAACTCAAATCCGTATTGATTTTCATAGTGATTGCATTCATTTCCATTTCTACCAGCTGAGTAAAAGATCTTTTTCCCTATAAAACCATTTGTTTTCTTGATGGTAGCCATTCCGACTGGGATTAACCAGACTCTGGCTCAAAGCAGTTTTAAATTACATTTTCCTGACAGATAAGAATGTTGAACATTGTCTCAAATGCTTAGTGGCCATTTATATTTCTTTTACTGAGAACTGTCTATTTGGTCTATTAACTCACTCATTGATTGGTTGAGTTTATGTGTGTTTAATTTTGCACTTAATTTTAGTTATGAAACCCCTACATTCTCTAGGTCACTTATTCATTCTGGTGATTGTACTATACTTTTGATGTTGCAATTTTTTGTGAGTGGAATAGTCTTTATTTTATCATTATTTTAAGTACTGTAACTTGATTGTATCTGGAATTTTAATCTATTATTGAAAAACGGGAGACTATTAATAGTAAATGTAGATTTAAAGATATTGAAGAATGAATCAGTTATAATAGTTTTGAACTATAATTTTGGACAAAACAATGTAAGAGTTTGGTGTTGGGCCATTTCGAGCTGGGAAATTGGAATGCTCCTCCCAATTAAATTATTATTTGACAGTTAATGTTCTTTCTTTCTGCTACCCCCATCATTTAACATAGTGCAGAACCAGTATCGCACTGCTCTGTAATGGGCTAGCTGTCTTCTTATATTCCAAAGGAAACCAATCTCAAGAGGCATACTTTATATGAAGAAGGTGCGCCATAGTAATTGTCACCCATTGCTCTGTCACGCTATTTCATTGTTACCTGTTTAAGGCTTTTTCTCCTTTGTTTTACAAGAGCTTACTCTTTGTGATGAGCCATCACTTGGTGAGTGTGGAAGGCAGCGTAATTGCCCTCTCTAATGTGTCCATGTGCTAATCCTTAGAACTTGTGAACATGGGATATGGGCAAATAGGACTTTATGGATATTATTTTTTAAAGATTTATTTATTTTATGTCCATTGGGGTTTGGCCTGCCTGCATTTCTCTGTGATGATGCCAAAGCCCCTGGAACTGGAGTTACAGACAGTTGTGAATGGCTATGTGGGCTCTGGGAATTGAACATGGGACCTTTGGAAGATGAGCCAGTGCTTTTAACTGCTGAGCCTTCTCTCCAGCCCCCTTTACTGATAAACTATTAAGTTAAGGGTTTTCATGTGGAGAAATGACTTGGGTTCACTGGGCCTGGGAAATCACAGGGGTTTATGTAAGAAAAGCACAAGTGGCTGAACATACAGGCCGCCAAGGTTGGACCAATGTGACTGCTGGCTTGAAGATGAAGTAGGACGTGGCTAGGAAACCAGACAGGCTCTAGGAACTGGGAAAGGCAAGGGAATGGATTATTTTTTCCCCCTGGCAATAGTTATAGGATATATGTTCTTCCAGTTCGAATTTTGTTGAGTTCCTTTTGCCTATACTGGGAATACAGCTGTTCCTCTGTTTTTCTGAATGTGGGCTTTCAGCTCTCCGAATGTATTATTATTATTTTGCCACAATTCCTCAAGTTTTAATATCTTGAGCTTAACTAATTTTTTGGCACCTTCTGGAATCCTCCAGACTTTGCAGTGTTCTGGAGAGGATTCCACGGTGGCGTGGGGACCACAGTTTTCAGCTGTCAAAGCAGCAAGGTCAGTCATAGCACGACCGACCTGTGGCAGATTCCGCCAGCTTTGGCCGCTCTGGTTGATGAGTTCATTTTTCCTTTTTCTGATTGTTTGGTAAGGAGAGAAAAGCAGCAGCCTAAAATCTTAAAAATATAGACTTATTATTTATAAAAATATAAATATGAAAGGGGACTGTAGGTAAAATTTTTACGAATGAGAGTAATATCATTGTCCAGCCTGAGAAAAATAGATAGTTTGGGAGAAAACCTGGGTAGGGCAGGTGTGAGCTTGTGTTTGCCTGTTTGCTTGTTTTGGTATTATTCCCTTGAAACAATTTGGTTCCAGACAAATAAAGTAATTACTTTGATTGGCCATGTTAATATTTCTTTTTATGCATACTTAAGTGCGTCCTCATAGCTTGAGTTATTAATAGACAGACTTTATTAAATTTTGCGCTTTTAAAGGAAAGTGCATTTTCTTTGTTTTAGTCATTATAACTAAAACAGCTAGGAAATTTTAGAATAAGTTTAAAATCTGAAAACATCAAAACATTTTTTTCTCATGTTCACTTACATGCACACACACATTCACACTTACAAATATAAAATAAACATTTAATTAGTTCATTCTGAGCTGTTTAAGAGTGAAGACAGTATGCTGTGTGTACTAATGCATTGCTCTCTGTCCCTGACTATGGATAAAATATGACCAATTGCTCAAAGCGCCTGTTGCCTTGACTTCCCTGCAATGATAAACTGCATCCTAGAACTGTAGAAATAGGAGCGGCGGGCTGCGTCCCGGCACCCGGCCGCCCACATGGCTAGCTCTACCCGAAATA
>NC_022034.1:34178437-34181888 GCF_000317375.1 Microtus ochrogaster | reverse complement strand
TTAACTGCTGAGCCTTCTCTCCAGCCCCCTTTACTGATAAACTATTAAGTTAAGGGTTTTCATGTGGAGAAATGACTTGGGTTCACTGGGCCTGGGAAATCACAGGGGTTTATGTAAGAAAAGCACAAGTGGCTGAACATACAGGCCGCCAAGGTTGGACCAATGTGACTGCTGGCTTGAAGATGAAGTAGGACGTGGCTAGGAAACCAGACAGGCTCTAGGAACTGGGAAAGGCAAGGGAATGGATTATTTTTTCCCCCTGGCAATAGTTATAGGATATATGTTCTTCCAGTTCGAATTTTGTTGAGTTCCTTTTGCCTATACTGGGAATACAGCTGTTCCTCTGTTTTTCTGAATGTGGGCTTTCAGCTCTCCGAATGTATTATTATTATTTTGCCACAATTCCTCAAGTTTTAATATCTTGAGCTTAACTAATTTTTTGGCACCTTCTGGAATCCTCCAGACTTTGCAGTGTTCTGGAGAGGATTCCACGGTGGCGTGGGGACCACAGTTTTCAGCTGTCAAAGCAGCAAGGTCAGTCATAGCACGACCGACCTGTGGCAGATTCCGCCAGCTTTGGCCGCTCTGGTTGATGAGTTCATTTTTCCTTTTTCTGATTGTTTGGTAAGGAGAGAAAAGCAGCAGCCTAAAATCTTAAAAATATAGACTTATTATTTATAAAAATATAAATATGAAAGGGGACTGTAGGTAAAATTTTTACGAATGAGAGTAATATCATTGTCCAGCCTGAGAAAAATAGATAGTTTGGGAGAAAACCTGGGTAGGGCAGGTGTGAGCTTGTGTTTGCCTGTTTGCTTGTTTTGGTATTATTCCCTTGAAACAATTTGGTTCCAGACAAATAAAGTAATTACTTTGATTGGCCATGTTAATATTTCTTTTTATGCATACTTAAGTGCGTCCTCATAGCTTGAGTTATTAATAGACAGACTTTATTAAATTTTGCGCTTTTAAAGGAAAGTGCATTTTCTTTGTTTTAGTCATTATAACTAAAACAGCTAGGAAATTTTAGAATAAGCTTAAAATCTGAAAACATCAAAACATTTTTTTCTCACGTTCACTTACATGCACACACACACACATGCACACTTACAAATATAAAATAAACATTTAATTAGTTCATTCTGAGCTGTTTAAGAGTGAAGAAAGTATACTGTGTGTAATAATGCATTGCTCTCTGTTCCTGACTATGGATAAAATATGACCAATTGCTCAAAGTGCCTGTTGCCTTGACTTCCCTGCAATGATAAACTGCATCCTAGAACTGTGATCCAAATAAATCCTTTCTCTTTAAAAAACAAAAATAACCAAAAAAACATTTTTTTCTTTGTTTTGAAATTACCTTCTTCTGTATTTCTGGTTTAACTATAAGTAGATGCACATGTCAAAAATTTTAGAGGTACTCATAGAAGCTGCTCCAGGTGAGCCTCGTTCATTCAGAATCTGTCCTGAACTAAGTCAGTCTGTCCTGAAATAATCAATGGCCATGGCATCGGTGAGCTAAGACCTTGGCTCTTAACCTCTTCTGTGCCTCAGTTTTCTTTTTGAATTTTTTAAAAATGATATATTTATTTTTACTTAGTGTGGGTGAGTGTTTTTGCCGGTGTCCCGGTTATGGTTTTCCTTCCTGTGATGAAACACCGGGACCCAAAACAATCTGAGGAAGAAAGGCCTTGATTCAGCTTGCAGCTCTCAAGTCATACTGTATCAGGGAGGGAAGCCAGGGCAGGAACCTGGAGGTAGGAGCTGAAGGCAAAGCCATGGGACAATGCTCTTTACTAGCCTGCTCTTCATGGCTTGCTCAGCCTATTTTCATATTCTACTCAGGGCCCCCTGCCCAGAGGTGGCAGTGCCCACAATGGGCCAGTCACCCCCGCATCTATTTCTAAGTAAGAAAATTCCCTATGGATTTGTGTCTACAGGTACCTCTGTGAAGATAGTGATACCCACAGCAGGCTGGGTCCTTTCATACCAATGATCAATTAAGAAAATATTTCATAGACATGCCCATTGGCCAATCTGATGGAGGCAGCTCCTCAGAGTTACCTCTTCTGCGATGACTCTCATTGTGGTTGTGTCAAATTGACAGTAAAAGCTGGGACAAAGACTAAACACTGTTGGCCTCTTTAGACCAAGAGTTTTGACCATCTTTTGTTCTTGCTTTTCTCCTTTATACTATGCTCAGAAATGATTTGTTCAGTTCCTGCTTTAGCACATACAAACACATCTTAATTCCTCTTGGAAGCTTCTTACATTGTTACGGTCACACCTGTTACCAACAACAGATCCATGTGGTCCTTTGCAGATCAGCCCACAGGTACTGCTTTAATACCCTCAGGGGTTTTCATCCAGCAAATGTCTAGAACCACCGAAAAACCAGCGCTTGTGTACTGTAGCAGACACTTCACATGCGCTGGTTAAGGACATTCTAGTGAGTCTCTGTGGCTATTTATATCCATCCAATGATAAGACATAATACAAAATACAGAGCTTAATATAGTGCAGGTCAGCTTTAAGTCAGGCACTAGACATATTATGAATGCTATAACAAAGAGTTGTAGAATATTTAAAAGCTTTTTTTCAGGAGAAACATGGCTGTGTTTAGGAAGACAAAGAAATTTGATAGAGTTGGGAACAGATTTAAACTATGTTATGCCTTTTCCTTTTTTTCTTTGTATGCTTTTGTGTATGTGTATGTGCTTGTGTGTGCACACTCGTGTGTACTTGGACGTGTAGTGTTAAAGACTGAATCCAGAGCCATGCACATAATAGGAAAGGGCTGTGCTACCGACCTTCTCCTCTAGTCCCAGGTTTTGTTTTTTTTTTCTAATATACTTCATAAAGTGGGAAAAAGACAAATGCAGGTAGAATTGAGGAGGACAGATACAGTGGAATTAACTGACTATGAACTCTCATTTAATAGATTTGTATTGGGCTAGACACTACTCTATGAGTGTAGCAGAGTATCATTAGGCAACATTACACTGACATTATTTTCTTCTCCAGTCATGTTTGGTTCTGTCCCAGGTCTTTGGAACAGCCAGCCTGTGGTCCTGATGCTCCAGGGAGTGGCAGGGGTGGGTTTACTCTTGTGGCATGGGTCTTATGATAGACCAGTTATTAAGAGGCTTCTAATGGAAACATATTGAGACCCTCAGTCAGACATTAGGCTGAGCTCAGGAAATCCTGGTGAAGAGAGGGAGGAAGGATTGTAGCAGTTTCTGAACTGCCAGCAATGATGTCATGCCATCACAGAGAGGTAGTGTAGAGGGTGGTGGTGAGTGCAGACAGATCGCCACCGTGTCATCAGGGAATGCTTCTTCCAGAACCATTCTAAGTGCTAAGTGAGCAACTGCGCAAAGCTCTGGGGAAGCCTGTCGGTGTATTATAAACCTTTTTCCAGATGGAGGGTTTTACTTCAGGATTTTTTCAC
>NC_022034.1:34176184-34177889 GCF_000317375.1 Microtus ochrogaster | reverse complement strand
GTGTGGCTGTGACAGCTATGCTGTTCCTGACTTGGTATTGTTTGCTGTGTGGTATTTTTGGTTTATTCATATCACATTTCTGGTATATGATATGTTTTTTTTCAAATCTCTTTTGAGTCTTACAATGTTCCGTACAGTGTGGTAGCTCAACAACAGACTCATGTACAGGTCAGTATTCTATAGGAAAATTTCAGTTCTGATTACAAAACCACTGGAAACAAAAGTTACAAGTTTCTGCAAATCTAAATAGATCACCTTTGTCTTGTTTAGAGCCTATAGTGTGCCTGAAGTAAGGTTAACACAGTCATTTACATGGTCCTTCCGGAAGTCTAATAAATAACTCTATGTTCTATTAATTCTCTTCCAGAGTTACAAATTCTGCCAAGGAAAACTACAGCTGATTTTAGATCAGTTGGATTTTGGGCAACCGAAAGAGGTAAGCTTAAAGGAGAGCTGTTGTGTTCAGGAAGGTACCATGCATAGTCTTACTGCAGTCAGCAGTAGCTGTCTGTCTTGGTTGTTGTGATAGTGATGGCGTTTTCTGTTTGTTTGTTGTTTTAGGTGATAGACCTTTATTATTATAAGCATCTTGGGTTGGTAGCCACGATTAGCTCCTCTGTCTGAACTGGACACTCACGTTGTGTTCACTCATTTCCTTCATCCCTTCTTTCCCTCTTTTCCTGTGTGTTCTAGGTGCATGTGGGACTCGTGTGTGTGTGTGTGTGTCTGTGTGCACGTGGGTGCGTGTGTGCGTGTGTGTGCATGCGTGTGCGTGTATGCGCGTGTGCATGTGCTACGTGTGTGTGTGTGTGTGCGTGTGTGCGTGTGTGCAATCCCTAGGTCAGCATCACTTGTCACTCTTTATTGCTTATCACCTTGTCTGTCTGTCTGTCTGTCTGTCTGTCTATCTATCTATCTATCTATCTATCTATCTATCTATCTATCTAGTTTTGAGACGGTCTTTTTCTGAACCTGGATCTCCTTGACTGTCTGAACTGTCTGCGAACTTCTGGTTTCCTCCATTTCTGCCCTTCTACCCCCAATGTTAGAATTTCAGACATGCACAACTGTGCCTGGGCTTTTATGTGGGTCCCGGGGACTCTGTACCATTTTCCCCTAGTTTCAGTTTGAAAGGGATAAAGCTGTGTGGCTGTTATCTGTTTTTAGTATTTTATCATTAAGAAACCCCAGGGCTTGCTTTATTTTTAAAAAATGTGAGTATCTGTTTAAAGATTGTTTTCAATAGATAACGTGGTATACGATCATGTACAATGCCTTGAAATATGTACCTACTGGCATAAGTATGTTAAGATAGTAAGTATATATATTACCGCCCATACTTAGCCTTTTTAAAATTTTTGATTGAGTAGCTTATAGTGTTTCCTGACAAATTTTTAGGATTAGAATATTGTACACATATACATTGGGTTGTACAATAGATCTCACCAACTTATTCATTGCAAACGATATTCACAGTGATCTCACCAGTTCTTATGCATGAAAGTTTAGCAGTTTATTAGAAAAAAGACTTTGGGGAGGATCAGCAAGTGAATCGCTTGTCAAGACCCCTGATGATCTGAGTTCAGTCCCTGGACCCTCATGGTAGAAGGAGAAAGCTGAGTCCTGTAAGTCTTCTGGCTTTTGTGCACAATTCCACACCCTACACATCCACTCTCCCACATTAAGTAAGCAAGCAAGCAAACAA
>NC_022034.1:34173208-34174976 GCF_000317375.1 Microtus ochrogaster | reverse complement strand
GTGTTTTGCAAGAGCAGGAGAACAATTGCATATGAAAATAGAAAATCAGAACTAATTGGGCTTAATGCTTACAAAGCCAAGGAAAATTATAACCTTTGTATATTGTAAATAAATCTTCCTTTTGGAATTGCTTATCTTAATTATATTTTAAAAGTTTCTCTAGTGGTCCTAATATGTGGAGACCAAATGTCTACAGTTGGTCATATTTTCCTTATAGAAAGTATAAATTTTAAAAAATTAATGAGTTTCTTTTTTTGAACTCCTGTACGTAGCACGAACTGGTTACTCTCACTCCTATCCACTCCCTATTCATCAGCTTCTGCTAAAATCTTGTACATTTATTTGTGTCAATTTGAGAAACAGATTTTTTGAGTAAATATATATATATATATATATGTATATTTATGTATGTATAGTGTTATAGACTAATAAATTAGCTCCCATGAGAACAATACTGAGATTTATCCTGAATGAGCATGTTGGAGTTTGTGTCATACAATTGAATTTACTTTTTAAAATTTAGTTTTTAAAAACTTTTAATTAATTAATTTTTTCTTTGGCAAAGTCATACAAGTCTTTTAATGTATTTTCGTTACTTACCCCACCCTGTTTTCTGTCCCTCTCACCCCTGATAGCCTTTCCTTACTAAGTCTCTTTTCCTATATTCATGACTTTTTATTTTGTTTTGTTTCCCTCTGACTGTGGCCCTGGATTTGGGCCTGTCTACTGCAGTCTGTGGGCTCAGTAGTGGGTACAAAACTGGGTATTCTGCATTCCCTTCTGTCATAGTCTGTTGGCAATAATTCAATTCCTCTCACATCCGTAGCTGACCATGGGCATGACTGGTCTTGTAGAGGTCATGCAATTTCTTTCTGTGGCTGTGCCATGCTCGTCTCCTCATCTTATTGCTTTCTTGCACCCAGATGTGATGGTTCCCGAGATGGTGCAGATGTTTTGTTTAGGACTGATCTCTGCTGCCACGTGTTCTCAGTATCTTGTGCAGCCGTGGGTGTCTGCATTGACCTCTGTTCACTGCAGAGAGCTGCTCTTCTGATTAACTTTACGCTTAGCATTTGTTAGTCCATTCCTGGTTAGGCCGCTTGAGGCAGGTCATCTGGGGATGTGTCCTGGTTGAAGGTTTTTTAAACCTTAGACTTTTGGGTATAGCTTTAGGTATATCTTCAGATATGTTATTTAGTCTCAATTTTTCAAATGAATTATTTTCCAGAAATGTTTCTTTTTAAATGAATAATTCTAATTTATCCTACTGAAATAAAAGATATCAGAGAATACTTTATTTTCCTTTTGGCATTTTGCTTTATTTTCTTGATTATTAGCAAAAATACTAAATGAAATTAGATATGAGATTAAACTACTTTTATGAATTGCAAATTTTGTCTTTAATTTAAATTGATTACTTGTAAATATATTCTTGCTTAGAGACCTTTCTTCTGGATAAATTTCAAGTAGTAAATTCTTAATGGGATTTTATTCAAAAAGTTGCCAGGAAATGAGAAATTACTTAACATTGGGTGCTTCTGATTTCTCAATCAGAATATTTCTTTCTAATCTTGCTAATGCCTATCATGGGTGTGTTTAAAAGTTTTTCCCATGGGACTCTATAGCACTCTGCGTTTCCCCCCATCTGAAATAGTTGAGTCTGTGATGGAGGTCTCTGCTGCCTCTCTGTTACTCCCTGGGTTGATTTGTATCAAGTGACCAGAGTTTGAGTAGAAGCTTGGCCTTGCTGTGTTGGGTTTTCTTTCTT
>NC_022034.1:34163903-34172660 GCF_000317375.1 Microtus ochrogaster | reverse complement strand
CCCACCTCCATCCAGGTCTAGTAAGGTGAACAGCCAAACTGCCTAGGCTCCCACAAAGCCAGTGTGTGCAGTAGGATCAAAAACCCATTGCCATTGTTCTTGAGTTTTTCAATTAAAGCTTTGTTCTACTGAAGGGGAACCTTCTCCACTTGTGTCCCTTGGGTCATAGTGTTTGGGGGGGGGATTGTGATTGGATTCTGTGATGATTAGGAATAGCCTTTTTGGGGGAAGGCAGAAATTCAGTTTTGCACTTTACTGCTGAATTAGCTTTTCTACTTCAGTGGCTAAAAGGCCAGGAAGTATGGTCCAGCAGAAAGATGAAAACGGTTGATGAGATTGTTCCCTGGGAGCTGTTCACAGAGGCTGGGATAGGAATGCTTTTCCAGGGGCTCAGCAGACAGTGCACTGGAATTAAGTCTGGCAAACTGTAGAAGCTCCAGTTGGGAGGCCTATGAGGATGGGGGATGTCCAGGATGAGACTCCTGGAAACTGCGCTCGGTGAGTCCAAAGCAGCCACCATCCATTTCTCTTGGCTGTGACATAGTCGCAGTGCACGTACGGTTTCAGATTTTGTTACAGAAGACAGCCTGCTTTTCCTTTCTCTATTTAGCACTTAGTTTACAAAAACTGTTCCCCCGAGTTATTTTATAAAAGGTCGTCAGATTCTCAAAAGCAACTCATCAACACATAGTTCCTCTGGCTCTTCCTTTTAGTAATGTGTTTAATACTATCTTGGAGAATTGACATTCTTCCAGCATTACTAATGCTGTTATTTTAAAATCCGCAGGTGAGATACGAAGCTTTACAGACGCTGTGCTCAGCCCCTCCATCCGATGTCCTGAACTGTGAAAACTGGACCACTCTCTGTGAAAAACTCACCACGTTTCTGTCCGATCCAGATCCTGCGTTCACTGTAAGGAGACAGCCATGAATTGCTCTTGTTGACCCAAGTGGGATTTCATCATTTTCCTTAGTAGCTCAGCTGTGGAACTTCAGTTTAAGGTTTAAATCACAAGCAAGACAAGAGGCAGGCAGCCATAAGAAAACAGGGTATCCGGATACATTTGTCTGTTTTAAATCACACTCTTCCATCAGTGGGGATACTATTAGACTAGTGACAGAAACGATTCGGGAACACTTTTGTTATTTATATCAAAACAGAAAGATGTAACCAGGCAGTGGTGGTGCACACCTTTAATTCCAGAATTGGGAGGCAGAGGCAGGCTATCTTTGTGAGTTCAAGGCCAGCCTTTTCCAGAGTGACTTCCAGGACAGCAAGGGCTGTTACACAGAGAAACCCTGTCTTGAGAAAAAAAAAAGAAAAACATGCTTGCCTAATATTTAGATGCAATTCAAAATTACAAATCCAAAACAGTATTATACACTTCTATAAAAACTTTGATATGAGAACTTCAAGGGGAATATAGAGATATTTTAGGGTCACCTTTAGCATTTCAAAGCTAAGAAGAAATACAGTTGTCAATTTGCCTGTCCCCCGCCTCCCCTCCCCCCATATGTGAGGGAATAGAATCATGTCTGAATATATTTTCTTTATTTTAAAAATGATAACTTTATAAACATGGTAAAGTTACTGTGTAGCAAGGTTCATCTCATTACTTGGGTTCACAAATTACAAACAGTTGTTAGAAAGACAACTGTGGACAGGATCAAATCGTTTTGGACAAATATGACTTTCTTTTGTTTTAAGTTTTTGCTGCATCTAAATTGCCAGCTACATCATTGCTGTTCTATAAAACTGTTATGTGTAACTGCCTGAAGCCTGTGGCATTTGAAAATGACAGATTCTTATGAGTTTCTGCAGCTATGAACATGGACTTCAAACGCTTAACAGCCTTTGTTCAGTGGGAATGTCTTAGAGATATCGGAAGATATCATTAACCATCTGGGGACCTATCTCCTGTGAAAATATCAGCCTGGGTGATATAAACAAGGTTATTAATTTTGTTCCTGTAGATTAGAAAATGTGAGGCAAGATTGTTTTTATTTAATGGCACCTTGTATTTCGCTCGTAAAATTACTCTTCCTCTGATATTTAAGTGGTTTATAAGAAAATGAAGGGATGGGCACCATTGTAATGCCTGCTAGTGTCAGGCACATTTTAACTTGATTTGGTTCTTATTCATTTTTTTCTTTTGTACTTTTCTTCATGAGTTTTGATAAATTGAAAGTTAAAAATTTATGTAGTATTTTTTTCTAATGAATAGGCACCGTTCCCAGAAAACCTCTCAAATGTTTACTAAATATAAGGAAACAATTCCTGGATTTGGAAACATGAGGTCTTGAAATGCAGTGTTGCCTATGGGCCTACTGCTCAATGACACCATTACTTAAAGGCTGTGGGACCTCCCTGCAAGCCTTCAGCTTCATTCCCAGTTCCCACTGACCTCCAGCTTTCTGCCCTTGCTGTTACCAGGTTTCACAGCCATGCGTTTTTATCATCTGTTTTACTATTAGTTGTGGTTAATTTTACTTTTGGGCATTGAACAAGAATATGCCTTTTAAAACAGACATGCCCATCACCTGGGTTTGCGTAGCGTATTTTGTGTTTATTTTCTGTTTAAATGTATAAAGTGTTTCATCTGTGCTGCTGTAAAAAGCTTAGGTAAGAATGTGCTGTCTCATTTCTGTAGGACCGGATTTTAAAGTTCTATGCACAGACTTTTACACTCTCACCGTTACACATGACCAAGGAAATTTATACAAGCTTAGGTATGTTTATTACATCACTTCTAATGTTTTCTCTTACGTGTACTCAAGAAAAATGCATAAGAAATGACGTTTCCCAGAAACATTATGTTGTATAATGACTGTATATTTTCATCTTTCTTTTCAGCTAAATATCTGGAGTTATACTTTCTTTCTAGAGAAAATCACATTCCTACTCTTTCAAGTGGAGTAGACATAAGCAGTCCCAATGTGACCCGCTTACTGAAAAAGGTATCCGTTTACTGCAATGCACATTATGAAAGGTAGATCTATTATTTCAGAATTACAGTATCTTGAGAGCTTTTGTACATGTCTTACAGGTTCGCCTTCTGAATGAGTATCAGAAAGAAGCTCCATCCTTTTGGATTCGACACCCAGAGAAGTAAGTCCCTCAACTCAGGCGATGTAAGGCATGGGCTGTGCCCCTCAGGTGTTTCAGAGACAGAAGGGAACTTACATGGTTCAGTGTGCTGCTTAGGGTTTGTCAGCCTGACACAAAATAGAATCACCCTGGAAAGGAAACCATCAGCTGAGGAATTGCCTTCATCACATTGGCCTACGGGGCATTTTCTTAACTGCACAGGAGGGCCTCCTGTGGACAGGGCCTTCTGTAGGCTGTGGGACTGGGCTGTGTAAGAGAAGTGTGCAGTGAGCCAGAGGAAGCAGGCTCAAGGAGGCAAGTCAATAAATAGTGCCTCCATGGTTTCTACCTGAAGCTTCTGCCTCAAGTTCATGTCTTGATGAAGTATAACTGGTAAGCAAATGTGAACCTTTTCCTCTTCAAGTTGCTTTTGGGCATGGTGTTTATCACAGCAACATAGACGCACACTAGGACAGAAGGTATTAATACAGTTTTTCTTTGGTATATGCATTCTTAGCCATACAAATGGTCCTACCCAAGTATTGTTTTTATGTTACCAACAACATTGTGAAAGTAGGGTGTTGAGGTCTTGGGTTCTTAGTGACGTTTGCTACTTTGGACAAGTTTTTTAAAATATTCTGATATGATTGTCTGCGAGTCTCAAACTGAAAGGTACATCTGGAGACTTGAGTATTGAAGTAGAAAGAACATAGGTTTTTAGAACAGAAAAACTGACTGTGACTGTTAACCTCTACCCTTTATAGAAAATAAAAAAGAAAAGAAATTCTAAAGATTACATTCCACATTGTTATTCCAGAAGGATAAGAACAGCACTGTTCCCATGTACACTAACCGTTGTTTGTTTACTTTTTAAAATGATTTTTCCCCCCAAATCTAAGGTATATGGAGGAAATTGTGGAGAGCACTTTGTCCCTGTTATCGGTAAAACATGATCAAAGCCATCTTGTCTCACAGAAGATTTTGGATCCCATCTATTTTCTCGCATTAGTTGATACTAAAGCTGTGTGGTTCAAAAAATGGATGGTAAGGAAAAATTGGTTCTTCTCTATGATTTTAGTGACCGGCCAGCTTTGTGTGCCTGGTGTATGCTGAATTCTAATTGACTTTATGCATATGTTAATCCTTTTACCTGTACACAGACGGAAGTGGTGGTAGGGGCCAGTGCCCTCCCTGTTCGGGGTGTCAGATATAAAGCATGGAGAAGATATTTTGCTCAGAATGTTTTGCATAGTGAAAGTCAGGATGGGATTTTTATGAAGTGATCTATTTGAATCTATTCAAGATGAATGATCTATCATGGATCTTAATATCCATGAATCTAAGCCTATAAAAATATAACTAACTGTGGCAGGTACAAGGATTCAGGGCTCATTTTTCTTAGGTTCAGAGCATTGGTTTTCAACACACTTCCTGATGCTGAGACCCTTTAACACAGTTCATCATGTCATGCTGACTCTCAACCATACAATTATTTCCCTGCTACTTCATAACTGTAAATTTGCTACTGTATTGAATTGCAGTGTAAATATCTGATATGCGGTTTCCAAAGGAGTTGAGACCCACAGTTTGAGAACCACTGGTTTAGAGGCTAATGCCCAGAATCAGTTTTGTTTGCTACTTCCTGACCCTGCATTATGTCTAATGCCTGAATCTGGCAGTTTCCAGTGAAGCTTATAACATCCCCAAGCTGGAGGTCATGTTAAAGCGATCTTTGTGCTGTCACCCGCCAGCTGGTGTGAAGTAGCAGAGTCCCTATCTTGTAGCAACAGCTACGCTGATTTCTGTGCTCAAGTCTTTCTCTCTCACATTGTCTACCCAGCTCTGGGTTTTTGTCTCGCTAGAGCAGAGGGAGGGGACAGGGACTTGCCATGCAAGTGTGACCCTCTCTGAATTCAGCAGACCAGTTGAAAGTTGACTTTGTCTTCAGATGTTGAAAGTCTGTGATATGTGCCCAGTTCATTAGAGCACAACTCTGTAGTGTGCATGGTATTCATAGCATACAGAGGGGAATCCCACATCCTAGGTTTATATAGATTCATATTTACATAATATGTAACAATATGGTTAAGTGTTTTAAACAAAAATTAAATTATATTCTCATAACTGTTTGCAAAGCCTTTTTACTTAACATTTTGATTTTCATTAAGTGTATGAGGCAGAGCACCCAAATTAAACACTAAAAATTTATTAAATTAATTATTTTATTTATGCTCCTTAAAGCAACAGGAATTTATCTCATTCCCCTGTACCGTTTGTGTCTAAGGTAAGAGTTGGCAGACATTTAATGGATAGGGCCGGGCAGTCAGTGTTTCTAGTTTTGTGCACTGAACAGTTTTTGCAGCTTTTCAGTCTAAATGGTATCAGATACAGGCTGTTCCAATAAGACATTTATACAAATTCATAGTGGGTAGATTTTGTTTTAGGGCTATCGTTTCCTGAACTTTCTGTTTTGAACTAGGTTGGTCTTGAACTCATTATGTAGTTGAAATGGACTTGAATTCTAATTCTCATACCTCCATCTCCCAAATGCTGGGGATTATAGCTCTCAATCACATGTCTGACAGAATAGGGTAATACTAAAGTAGTTTCATTTATATGCCAGCATATGTTCTCTATTAATACTGAGAAATGGACTAATTGAAATGATTTTAAGCCAAAGAGCTAAATCACACAGGGTTTTGGTGAACTTTGAATAAAAGCACTGACTAATGAATTAAAAATTCTATCACCAGAATTCTGATGAAGTTTTTAGTGATGTTTTAATTATTTTATTGTTTTTAAATAAAATGAAGGAACAAATTTAAACATTAAAGTTGCTTAGATAAAAAACATATCCTTGGCTTCTTACATATATGTATGTGTTTAATTCCATCTATTATTGGTCCAAAGGAAATAAAGACATTTTGAGCATTGCCATTTATTTAAAAATAATATTGATATAGAGTGGCAAAGATGTTGTCTTGTTGGAGAATCTCACCTTTGCAAATTTCTGTGTGTGTAGTCAGTATCCGATTAGTGGTCTTTGCCCCTCTCATTTACATATTATCCCTCCTTGGTTCGTATACTGCTAGCTGGGCATACTACTTTGGAGGTATTCTTTTTAAACAAATTAGCATAGAAATTGGATGTAGGTAATGAACTGTTGCCCTCATCTCTAATCTGTCACTAAATGGTCTACACTACTTTTATGCAATTTGCATTCTTGTGATTCCTATGCTTGTAGTTCATTGCACAGAGGTAAACTCTGCTTGACATTGATTATAATATTTTAAACCATAGTTATGGTGTGGTTTATGATATTGCAAACGATGGAGGAAATGGATTTTAAATGGTAATACCTTTAACATTAAATGCTTTTCTCTTTAATTTTAGCATGCGTATTACAGCAGAACTGTAGTACTAAGACTACTTGAAAAGAAATATAAATCTCTGGTAAGCATGTCTGGTATTTTTGCTGAGAAATAACATCACAAAAAAGTTATGTAATGTATTAGTGTCTTAAATATGCAAACTTGAGTGACAGTGATTCATATTGGGTAATGAGGCAATCCCTTTTAATGTGATCATAAACTCCTATTCTATGAAATGTAAAGAGATAAAAGTTGAGTCTTAATGTACAATAAGGGAAACAGTTAGAAAACAGGCAAGTATATGGCAATTTGGGCTGCCTTAAATGATAGACTGGCTTGAAAGAAACCATATTTTTAGATATTAGCATGAAATTTGACTCAGGTCAGCTATTAATAAGGCAGTTGCTTCTATAAAATATACTGATATGCTGTGTGAAACTGGCCTGAAAAAGACTCAGAGAGAAATGCTTTTGTGTTTGCAAAAAATTGATCTGAATTTTACTAAATACAGCTAGATACTATTAATGTCTTACCACAAATAGCCATGTCCATTGCTATTATGTAATAATGTATAAGGATACTGAAAGGAATTGAAAAGAAATAAATAAAACAGATAATAATTGACAAACATGAAAACATGTAATTTTAAAATGCATTTGAGATGGTAATAAATATGATTTATGTATTGAGGCAGAACTTTCAATTTATAAGTTATTTGAATGGAGGATTCCTGAAATTGTGAATTTTTGGATTTGAGCAATGGAGCGAAAAGTGACCATGGGAAAACTTGATTTTGTTTCTGACAATGTAGAGAATATATATAGCTGGAGAAGGGGAGAGGAGCATTGACTAATGGCAGGGGACTTTATTTGTAGAGGCCAGTGGTCCTGGAAAAGGTGTAGGACAATTGAAATAGAATTTTTTGCTGTTATTAATGCTTTATTTCTTTTATTGAGCTATACATTTTTCTCTTCTCTCCTCCCTTCCTCCCCCTCTTCTTCTACCCTCTCCCATGATTCCCATGCTCCCAATTTACTCAGGAGATTTTGTCTTTTTCTACTTCCCATGTAGATTAGATCCTCTTTGTTGTAGGTTCTCTGGGATTGTGAATTGTAGACTGGTTTTCTTGGATTTATGTTTAAAAGTCACTTATGAGTGAGTACATATGGTATTTGTCTTTCTGGCTCTGGGTTACCTCACTCAATACGATGTTTTCTAGATCCATCCATTTGCCTGCAAATCTCAAGATGCCATTTTTTCTGCTGTGTAGTACTCCACTGTGTAAATGTACCACATTTTCCTTATCCATTCTTTGGTCAATGGGCATTTAGGTTGTTTCCAGGTTCTGGCTATGACAAACAATGCCACTATGAACATAGTTGAGCACACATCCTTGTGGTACAATTGAACATCCTCTGGATATATACCCAAAAGTGGTATTGCTGGGTCTTAAGGAAGGTTTCCTAATTTTCAGAGAAATCTCTATAATGATATCCAAAGGGGATGTACCAATTTGCACTTCCACCAGCAATGTAGGCATGTTCCCTTTAGCCCATCTCCTCTCCAGTATAAGTTGTCGTCAGTGTTTTTGATCTTGGCCATTCTTACAGGTGTAAAATGGAATCTCAGAGTTGTTTTTGATTTGCATTTCTCTGATGATTAAGGATGTTGAACATTTCCTTATGTGTCTTTCAGCCATTTTAGATTCCTCTGTTGAGAGTTCTCTGTTTAGGTCTGTATTCCATTTCTTCTTATTGGAATATTTGTTCTTTTGATGACCAATTTCTTGAGTTCTTTGTATATTTTGGAGATCAGTCCTCTGTTTGATGTGGGGTTGGTGAAGATTTTACCCATTCTCTAGGCTGTCGTTTTGTCTTGTTGACCATGTCCTTTGCTTTGCAGAAGCTTCTCAGTTTCAAGAGGTTCCATTTATTAATTGTTTCTCACAGTGTCTGTGCTGCTGGGGTTATGTTTAGGAAGTTGTCTCCTGTGCCAGTGTGTTCAAGTGTACTTCCCACTTTCTCTTCTTTGAGGTTTAATGTGGTTGGCTTTATATTGAGGTATTTGATCCATTTGGTCTTGAGTTTTGCGCATGGTGATAGATATGGATATCTTTTCATTCTTCTACATGTTGATATCAAGTTATGTCATCACAATGGGTTTTTGATCCTACTGCACGTACTGTCTTTGTGGGAGCCTAGGCAGTTTGGATGCTCACCTTGCTAGACCTGGATGGAGGTGGGTGGTCCTTGGACTTCCCACAGGGCAGGGAACCCTGATTGCTCTTTGGGCTGATGA
>NC_022034.1:34153295-34163803 GCF_000317375.1 Microtus ochrogaster | reverse complement strand
AAATAAATAAATAAATAAATAAAAAACCCAAAAATAACACAGACTCAGAAAAAAAATTAAAAAAAATACCGTCTGGAAGACTCTTAAAAAAAAAAGTTATGCCATCACCATTTGTTAAATATGCCTTTTTCCCCCATTTTACATTTTTTTGCTTCTTTATCAAAAATCAGGTGTTCAAAGATATGTAGATTGATATCTAGGTCTTCAATTCGGTTCCATTGGTCCTCCTGTCTGTTCTTATGCCAATACCAGGCTGTTTTCAGTACTGTAGCTCTGTAGTAGAGTTTGAAGTCAGGGATTGTGATACCTCCAGAAATTCCTTCATTGTACAGGATTGTTTTGGCTATCCAGGGTTTTTTGCTTTTTTATATGAATTTGAGTACTGTTCTTTCAAGGTCTGTGAAGATTTTTGCTGGGATTTTGATAGACATTGCATTCATAAACTTTTGGTAAGATTGCAATTTTTGCTATGCTAATTCTACCTATTCAAGAGCATGGGGATCTTACATTTTCTGATGTCTTCATCAATTTCTTTCTTCAAAGATATAAAGTTCTTGTCATACAGGTTTTCTACTTGTTCGGTTAGAGTTACTCTGAGATATTTTATGCTGTTTTTGGCTATTGTGAAGGGTGATGTTTTTCCTATTTCTTTCTCAGCACATTTATCATCTGTGTACAGGAGGGCTACTGAGTTTTTTGAGTTAATCTTGCATCCTGCTACATTATTGAAAGTGTTTATGCGTTGTAAAAGTTTCTTGGTATAATTTAGGATCGCTTATGTAAATTATCATATCATCAGCAAATAGTGAGAGTTTGATTTTTCTTTTCCTATTTGTATCCTCTTGATCTTTTTTTTTTATTTTTTGTTATCTTATTGCTCTATCCAGGACCTCAAGAACTATATTGGGTTTTTTTTTTGTTTGTTGATTTTTATTCAGCTCTACATTTTTCTCTGCTCCCTTCCTTGCCTCTTCCTTCCCCTTCAGCCCTCCTAAGGTCCCCATGCTCTCAATTTACTCAGGAGATCTTGTCTTTTTCTACCTCCCTGAAGAACTATATTGAATAGATTTAGAGAGAATGGACAACGTTGTTTTGTTCCTGGGATCACTGGGATTTTCTCTCCATTCAGTTTGATGTTGGCTGTTGGCTTGCTGTATATTGTCTTTATTATGTTTAGGTATGTTCCTTGAATCCCTGCTCTCTCTAAGACCTTTATCATGAAAGTGTATTGTATTTTGTTTAACGCTTTTTAAACACATAATGAGATGATCATGTAGTTTTTATTTTTGAGTTTATTTATATGGTGGATTACATTGACAGATTTTTATGTGTTGAACCATCCTGCATCTCTGGGATGAAGCTGAGTTGATCATGGTGAATGATTTTTTTGTGTTCTTGGAATCAATTTGCCAGTATTTTATTGAGTATTTTTGCATTAATGTTCATTGGTGTAGGAGGTCAGGCCCTCTCTCTTGCAACAGGTCATGAGTGAGATTGGTCTGTAATTCTCTTTCTTAGTAATGTCCTTATGTGGTTTGAGTATCAAGGTAATTGTAGCTTCATAAAAAGAGTTTGGCAATGTTCCTTCTGTTTCTATTGTGTGGAACAATTTGAGGAGTATTGATATTAGTTCTCCTTTGAAAACATTATAGAATTCTGAGCTGAAACCAGCTGGCCCTGGGCTCTTTTTAGTTTCTTAGATGTGGTAGGTTTGGGTCTTCTGCATTTGAAATGCAGATCTCACCAGGCATAAATCTGGATCTCTGAAGTTTGGTTTAGGCAAGATGGAAGTAGAGAAAGATTCTTCAACCAACTTGTGGATTTGGTGATTTTCTGGAAGCAGTCCTAGAATCTAGCAGGTATGTTTCAGGCTGTAATGTATTAAAATGAAAGGGAACAAAATAAAAAAGAAAAGATCTATCCAGATGCCTAACGAGAGGGTAAGTTTCTGCCTCTCTTTTCCCCATTGGGTTCCCACAGGCCAGCTTACCTCTTCCAGGATTGATGATTGATAAGTTGAATGAAATATTGTGTATGGAGGAGTCTCTTAGAGACTGTGCCCAGATTACTTTACTTGATTTGATCTGAGATCTTAGATTAATAGATTGAAAACAGATGTGCAATATGAACAGCTGTATTTGTAGAAATACTTTAGTTATATGAAAAGCTTTTTCCTATTTTTAGGAATATTGACCAAACAAAACAGCAATAACAGAAAAGTGACTTCTGCATGAACATGGCCTGCTCTTTGGAAGAGAAGTGTGGGTTTGCTCTGGGATCTTATACCAGTTGTTACTGTTATTCTGTTCTTTGTGTGAGGTACCTTTGCATTTTCAGATCACCAACAATTTTATATCACCTAAGTTAACTCTCACCAGTCCTTACTTACCAGGGCGTCTATTTTCTTCAGGTATTAGAATTAAGAGTCATCTATAAGTAGTATGCCTGTGGGGCAGGAGAGATGGCTCAATGGTTAAGAGCATTTGTTGCTCATGCAAGGGATGCAAGATTGCTTCCCAACATCCACACAGTATCTCACAGCCACCAACCACTCCATTTTAGGGGGCTCATTCCCCTCTTCTAACCTCACAGAGCACCTGCATGCACATGGTACACAGAAACTCACACAGTCACATATTTGTAATTAATATAAGTAAATAAAATTTTAAAAGAAATGTGTCTGTGATGAAGGGGATTGGAAATTTCTGTCGTAGAGAGTGGGGATATGATAATTGAGATCTTTGGGGACAGCCAGGCTGCACATCAGTTTTATGCCTTTCTTCTCTGAAATTTGATTTTTTAAAGTTAGTTTTTTGCAGTTCTGATAATTGAGGTGACAAATGTTAGATCCATTTGGTATTTGACTGGGCGGGTAAGAAGAAAAGGCCCCAAGTTAGGGATGTGAGAAGAGACCTAGTCTGTCAGGCATCTGCACATCTAACATAAGGATAATCTGTTTCCATAACTATACTTTATTTTTAAAAAAATTAATTACGCATACCGGCATGTGTGTCAGTGCACAATGTGTGAACCTGCTGCCTGCAGAGTCCTCAAGGTTTTTAGATTGTCTGGAACTGGAGTTACAGATGCATGTGTGTCAGTGCACAATGTGTGAACCTGCTGCCTGCAGAGTCCTCAAGGTTTTTAGATTGTCTGGAACTGGAGTTACAGATGCATGTGTGTCAGTGCACAATGTGTGAACCTGCTGCCTGCAGAGTCCTCAAGGTTTTTAGATTGTCTGGAACTGGAGTTACAGATGGCTGTGAGTTGAACCTGGTTCTCTGTAAGAACAAGTGTGGTTATAACCCCTGATCCCTCTACCCAGTACCTGTAGTTTAAATTTTAACAATAAGTTAACAGTTAATGGAGTAGTTTTCTCAATTTGTATGTTCTTAGATTAATTCAAGGTCAGCATTTTCAGTGATAGGATCTTATATATTTCATACATATACATAATTAGCCTTTTTAATAGCCTTGATTAATTTTTGAATTTTTGGACACAGTGGCTATGTATTTCTGTTTTTTGTTTTTTTTTTTTTGTTTTTCTTTTTCGAGACAGGGTTTCTCTGTGGCTTTGGAGCCTGTCCTGGAACTAGCTCTGTAGACCAGGCTGGTCTCGAACTCACAGAGATCCGCCTGCCTCTGCCTCCTGAGTGCTGGGATTAAAGGCGTGCGCCACCACCGCCCGGTGGCTATGTATTTCTGAAGCCAATCAACTGTTATTATTTTTTTAATCAGATAACTACAGCTGTTCAGCAGTGTGTTCAGTACTTGGAATTGTGTGAGACTATGAGAACTGATGACATTTTGGGACATTCAAAGCATTGTGGTAAGTATTGTTTTATTATATATGCTAAAATGGCTAACTTCATTATTAGCAACTTAGTAATGGCTTACATTTCTTAAATATCTTATTTTAAAAAAATACTGTATTCATTGTACATGATACTGTATTTCTTTTAAGGTGCATATATTGTATGTGTTGAATACAGTTCATCCCTACCATGTCTCTCTATCTTCTCTTTTACTTCCCATCCATTGTCTTTTATTCTCCTAGACAGTCTGACCTCCGCTTTAATATCATATACATATATGTATATACGCATATATATGTGTGTAATAAATCATGTATATACAAAATGATTTATTTGTAACATGTGCATATATATGTGTATATACATATATATAATTTTCTGTGCATGACATGGAACTAAAATGAGAGAAAATGCTTTTGCTTGAGACTAGCTTAATTTTTTAACATGATTCATTATCTCTTGTTCAGTCTATCTTCCTGAAAACTACATAATTTCCTTTTTTCTTCTGTCTGAAAATGCTATTCAGCACACACATACACCCAGATACACACATGCGCACACACACTCACATATATGTGTATATATCTCCATTCCCTTGTTGTTGAATCCCTTGGCTGGTTCTATAACTTAGCTATTGTGAATGATGTCTTAATATTACTGATGTGTAAACAAGTCTGTGATACACGGGCTTAGAGTTCTTTGTGCCAACACCCAGGAATGGCGTATCTGCATCATATGCTGCTCTTGGTTTGCATTTCCTGAAATTCCTCCATATTGATTTCCATAGTATCTGGGCTAGTATACATTTCCAGCAACAATCTTAGGGTTTCTTTTTATTTACATCCTATTTTGAGTTTTTTTAAACTACCTTGCTATCCTTTTATTACTTTTGTGTGTATGGGTATTTACTTGTTTGTACGTATGTCTATGCACTACATGCATGCCTGGTATCAGTGGAGGCCAGAAAAGGGCACCGAATTCCCTGGAATTAGAGTTACAGATGGTTGTGAGCTATCGTTGGAGTGCTGGGAATTGAGCCCAGGTCTGTTGGAATAGCAACAAGTGCTCTTAACTACTGAGCCACCTCTCCAGTCCGACTCATTATTTATCTCCTTTATGGCTGCCATTCTGACTGGGGTGAGATGGACCCTTGGTGTCCGTCAACGTCAGTTTCCTTTCTCTGATGGCTGGTGAGGCTGAATTTTTCATAATTCTTTCATCAGTTCTCTTTCATCTTTGAGAACTGTCATTCATTTAATTGGCTCATTTTCTGTTTGGGGTGTTTGATTTCCTGTGGTTTTGTTTTTGGAGTTACTTGTGTATTCTAGATATTAATTTTCTGTCTGATGTGTAGCTAGCACAGATTTTCCCATGTTGTGTAGGATGTCGGCATTCAGTTCACTGCTCGTTTTGTTGTCCGGACATTTTGATATGAGACCCCATTTGTTGATTGCTGGGTTTATTTCCTGAGCAGCAAAGTTCTATTGAGAAGTTTATCTTGAAGTGTCTTCCCCAATTTATGATCTAGCAGTTTTAGCATTTCAGGTACTATTTTGAATTCTTGGGTCCATTTTGAGATTATTTGTTCAGATTGAAAGATAAATGTATAGTTTCATACTCACATGCAAAGATATCAATTGTCCCTGTGCTATTTAGTAAGCAGGTTGTCTTCTCCAGTGTGTCTTTTTGGCCCCTTTGCAAAAATATGAGGTGTTTGTGTTTATTTGAATTGCGTTGGTACCATAGGTTATGTTACTGTGACTTTAGAAATCAGGTTCTTCCAGACTTAGCCTTTTTAGTAAGGACCGCTTTGACTCCCTAGGGTCTGCAGTACTTCCATGTGAATTTTGAGATTAACTATTTCTTTGGCAAATAATACCAGAATTTTGATGATAATTGGATTGAACCCAGAGATTGCTTTTGGTAATATAGCCATTTTCATTTTATATTTACGTCTTCAGTATTTTAAGTTTTATTTGTAGAGGTCAGTCACTTCTTTGGTTCAATTTATAATGAGGACTTTGTTTTGAGGCATTATGAATGGAATTGCTCTCTTGATTTTTTTCTCAGAATGCTTTTTTTTCTGTCAAATAGGAAGGCTACGGATTTTTTTTATGTGGATTTTTTTTTTTGTTAATTTTGTGTCCTGTCATATTGTTGAAAGTGTTCATCAGTTTTCTTATGATTTCTTTAGGGTCCTTTATGTGTTCAGTAATTTAAGGATACATTGACTTCTATTTGTACCCTCTTGTCTTACTGTTCTAGCGACTGTTCTATTGTATAATAGTTGGTAAATGTAGACAGACAGTACTTCAAGTACTCTATTATATAATTGGCAAAAGTGGACAGGCACCCTTGTCTTTTTTCTGATCTTAGTGGAAGTACTTTTTTATTTTCTCCACTTAGCATGACTGATGTATTTTGCTATGTTGACGCATGTTTCTTCCATTCCTAATCTCTTCAGGACTTTTATCATGAAAGGATGGTGGAATTTTAGAAGCCTCAGATATACCTATTGAGATAATTTTGTGATTTTTCTGGTTTGTTTATGTAGTATATTATTGTTATTGGTTTGTATATGTTGAACCATCTCTGTATCTATGGAGTAGAGTCAGCTTCATCATGATGAATTATCTCTTATTCAGTTTGTAAGCATTTTATTGAGAATGCCCACATATAATGTTCTTCAGAAAGATTGGTCCATAATTTTTTTTATTGTTGTGTCTTAATTAGATGTGGGTTGCAGAGTAATACTGACATTGTTCAAAGGGTTTGATAGCTGTCCTCCTCTTTCTGTTTTATGGAATAGTTAGAAAAGCACAGGTGTCAGCTCTTCTGTAAAGGTCTGGTAGATCCAACAGTGAATTTGTATGGCCAGGACTTGTTTTAGCTGGGAGATTTTGTTTTTCTCTGCATAACACTCACTGCTTGCTCTAGATCTGTTTAAATTGTTTATTTTGGGGCTGGACAGGTGACAGAGTCAGGTTAAGATCACTGGTGATCTTCAGAGGACCTTGGTTCAATTCCCAGTCCCCACAGAGTGGTTCCCAGCCATTTGTAATTCCCGTTTTAGGGAATCTGTTGCCTCTTATGGCATCCAAGGGTACCAGGCATTCATCAGGCCAAAATGCAGGCAAAACACCCATAATATAAAAATATATCTTAAAAGTAGTTTATTTCATTTTAGTTTAATTTTGACAGATCATTTCTGTCTTGAAAGTCATTTGTTTCTTTTAGATTTTATGTGTTTTATAATGATATTAGGAATTTTTTAGTATCTGTTGTATAACTATTTTCTTTTTAATTCTTGATTTTATTAATTTGTTTCTGTCAGTCTTTTGATTAGTTTGACTATAGGTTTACCAGCCTTGGATAGGACTTGTCTTATTAATGACCTTTCTGCCATGATGAGCTGTATCCCCCAAACTGAGAGCAACACAGACTTCTTTGCAATTAAATTACTTTTGTCAGGCATTTTGACACAGTGATCAAGAGGAAGTATTAGAAAGAGTTTCATCACTGTGGTAAACTGGCCATGCGGCCCTTAGTCCCTTTGAACACAATTTCTGGGAGGAATATGTAAGATGTTGGCATTCTGGAGAAGCAACATAAGGCAGCAGAAAGTGCTTAGCGGACTATGCTACCGGGGGTTCCCAGGTCTGAAATTCCGGGAGAAATGCAGACAATGTGGGTTATACCTACAGGGTTTTACAGGGCAAGGGAGGTTATCAGGTTCCTGGTTAAAGGCCATTCATGTAACATCTGGAAAGAATTGGGTTATGCTCTCTCTGAGTAGAAAATTTCAGTGCGGTTGAATTAAAGGTAATAGACCAATTTATTGGTGGAGGATATTTAAAAATGGCATGACAGAACCAGAGAAGCAGGGAATTTACTATGAGATTTCTCTTCTGGAACTATCAGAAGTTATGTCCATGAAAGTCTCACCAATATGACTGCCTGCCCAGGACCTGAATAAGACTGGCACCAGTAGATTTGCTAATATGTTTGGGGAAAGGAATGTTGTGAGCTGAAGAAATCGTCTTCCACAGGAAAGAGCGCACCAATAGCAAATGGTCAGCCCTGAAACAAACGTTCAAGTAACATTATACAGACTGAGCCGGTTGTATTTAGGTATTTTGAAATAAATAATTACATATGTATATACTTATGTAAACACACACATGTAACAACAAAAGCCATAGACTTGGAAGAGGGCAAGGTGAGAGAAATATGTGGGAGGACTTGGAAGGAGGAAAGGGAAGGGGGAAATATGCAATTATGTCATAATCTCAATAAAAATTTTTAAACAAACAAAATCTCAGCTTAGTGTTCAGGTTATACGTGGCTATTAGCGTTTCTGGCTGCCAGTTTGAGTGATCAGAAGACGGATAGAAAGATGAAGAATATGCAGTGTGCTAAGGAGAGAAGCTTCATGCTTGTGGAGAAGATGGACATAACAGCTACAGGCAATGGAGTGGTAATTTTTGACACTAGGGACTCTAGGGACATAAGAAACCTTATGCTTTGTATTTGGATAATATGAATGTTTGCTAGAGGGTAAGACTCTGCAGCCTCTAATATGTCTCCAGCCTATAATACAGAGGCATTTTAGTTGGATTTCAATTGCTATGATAAAACACCATGGCTATTAGCAACTGGGGAGGAAAGGGTGTATTTCAGTTTACAATTCCACATCGTGGTTCATCATCAAAGGAAGTCAGGGCAGAAACTCACCTCAGGATCCCGGAAGCAGGAGCTGAAGCAGAGGCCATGGAAGAGTGCTCTCCCTGGCTTGCTACTTGTGGTTTGGCAGCCTGCTTTGTTATACAGCCCTCTCAGTAGACCAGGGCCTCCCACACCAATCAGGAAAATGCTCCACAGGTTTGTTTCAGGAGACATCTTCTCAATCTCAATGTTCTCTTCCCAGGTTGTCCTATAATTTTGTTCAGTTTCTATAACCCTAACCACGGCAGTGTGGTATTTTAGATTGCCCTCTTGATCCTGTTGCAGCATCTGTGTGTGCTCTAAAAAATAGTCATCAGTTGCTGTATTGTGGCCTTCTATCTCTCTGCTGCTGCTTAGACCCAAACCCAGGGCACTGTCCATGCTAGACACCTTGTCTCCCACTGAACCACGCCCCAGGGCCAGCATGTGGACTTCCTTTTGATACCTTCCTCTACATCGCGCTCATGTGTGTGTATTATTCATTAAAAAAACGAAACCAAAACAGCCTGTTTGTGCTGCATGTGTGGATGACCTCTCTGCCGGCCTTCTTATCTGGGAGGACTTTACTAGAAGTCCGTTTTCTTTCAGGCTCCAGCTCTTCATCTGATGTCCTTTTTCATCATAGAAATGCAGCTCCCTCCTTCAGTACCATGTGGCCTCCCCATTCCCGAGTCCATGTTTTCCTGCCCCTCTCCGCCCATTTCACAAACTAAACCTCTGAGTCTTCTCCCTTTTCAGAACACTGTCGCTCTTGTTTGGATTCCTCCTCATCTGATAGGCTGTTCTCTTTCCCCTGAGACGTGCTTCTCTGTTCTTTGTTCATTCCCAGAAACTTTGCTTGTTCGCCCCCTGCCCCCACACTCTGCTTCTCCTTTTGGGAGAGTCCACTGAGTTTCATGGCTTTAGGTATTTACTTAATTTTATGTAATGTAAATGGTAACTGAAATCTTCAAGGGCACATAATTTTCCTGAATTTCAGACTTGGGTGTTACTTAACGTTGCTGTTGGAATGTTACATCAGCACTTGTGGGGCTTTAACACCAAAGACCCAAATTACTGTTTATTCTCTCTCACCCTATTGTTTTCGTTATTAGAATTACTTAAAAGTATACGATGAAGTTTATCACAAAGCTATGAACGTGAGTTTTCCCTACTTTTATCATTCTTTTGATGCCATTGTGTAATTCTTGCTAAGTCATATTGATTTAATCTCCTGAACCATGTATTTTTGTCTGTTTCCTCTTTGCTAATACCTTTATTTATATATTCTTAAAAGATTTATTTTTAATTTTAACTGTGTGCATTGCACTCATGTGTTTTTATGGGGGTGTGTGCCTGTGGAGGCCAGAAGAGGGCTTCTGATCCTGTGGACCTGGCGTATGGGCAGTTGTGAGTCTTCTGGCCTGAGTGCTGGGAACTGAACGTGGGTCCTCTGGAAGAACAGTATGTGCCCTTCCCTCCTCAGTCATTTCTCTAGCCCCTGGTTCATAATATTGAAATAGAGTTTCTTACTTCAGACTTTGACCTTGTTTCATCAACTTTCTGTCCCTCTATCATTTTCCGTTCTTGAAAATTTATGTTCAATTGCATTGTCTTTCTAAAATCCCTCCAATATCTTCCCTGTGGCCTCAAATCCCCTCTGTGCCGTATTCCTCGGTGGTCTAGTACTTTTATCCTCTGAGCTCTCCCACTTGTCCTCCAGTGCTCTGATTATACCATGTTGTTATAGAACACTGAATGGAAAGACAAGTTTCATGCTACTTACTGTAGTTTTCAAGGGATGTGTGTGTATGTGTATGTATAGTGTATATATGCGTATACATGTATTCATGTTTATGTGAGCTGTGGGTGTCTGTATATGTATATGTGTAGTGTATATATGTGTGTACATGTATGCATGTTTATGTGAGCTGTGGGTGTCTGTATATGTATATGTGTAGTGTATATATGTGTGTACATGTATGCATG